>NC_091997.1:33918733-34251557 GCF_044704955.1 Pristiophorus japonicus
GGCTGATCTGGCTGTGGACTCAGCTCCACTTACCCGCCCTCTCCCCGTAACCCTTAATTCTCTTATTGCTTAAAAATCTGTCTATCTTTGACTTGAAAACATTCAATGAGCCAGCCTCAACTGCTTCCTTGGGCAGAGAATTCCACAGATTCACAACCCTCTGGGAGAAGAAATTCTTTCTCAACTCGGTTTTAAATTGGCTCCTCCGTATTTTGAGACTGTGCCCCCTAGTTCTAGTCTCCCCCACCAATGGAAACAACCTCTCTGCCTCTATCTTGTCTATCCCTTTCATGATTTTAAATGTTTCTATAAGATCACCCCTCATCCTTCTGAACTCCAAGGAGTAAAGATCCAGTCTACTCAATCTATCATCATAAGGTAACCCCCTCATTGCTCGAATCAGCCTAGTGAATCGTCTCTGTACCCCTTCCAAAGCTAGTATATCCTTCCTTAAGTAAGGTGACCAAAACTGCATGCGGCCTCACCAATACCTTATACAGTTGCAGCAAGACCTCCCTGCTTTTGTACTCCATCCCTCTCGCAATGAAGGCCAACATTCCATTTGCCTTCCTGATTACCTGCTGCACCTGCAAACTAACCTTTTGGGATTCATGCACAAGGACCCCCAGGTCCCTCTGCACCACAGCATGTTGTAATTTCTCCCCATTCAAATAATATTCCCTTTTACTGTTTTTTTTCCCAAGGTGGATGACCTCACACTTTCCGACATTGTATTCCATCTGCAAAACCTTAGCCCATTCGCTTAAACTATCCAAATCTCCTTGCAACCTCTCTGAGTCCTCTACACAACCCGCTTTCCCACTAATCTTAGTGTCATCTGCAAATTTTGTTGCACTATACTCTGTCCCCTCTTCCAGGTCATCTATGTATATTGTAAACAGTTGTGGTCCCAGCACTGATCCCTGTGGCACACCACTAACCACTGATTTCCAACCGGAAAATGACCCATTTATTCCGACTCTCTGCTTTCTGTTCGCCAGCCAATTCTCTCTCCATGCTAATACATTTCCTCTGACTCCGCGTACCTTTATCTTCTGCAGTAACCTTTTGTGTGGCACCTTATCGAATGCCTTTTGGAAATCTAAATACACCACATCCATCGGTACACCTTTATCCACCATGCTCGTTATATCCTCAAAGAATTCCAGTAAATTAGTTACACATGATTTCCCTTTCATGAATCCATGCTGCGTCTGCTTGATTGCACTATTCCTATCCAGATGTCCCGCTATTTCTTCCTCAATGATAGTTTCAAGCATTTTCCCCACTACAGATGTTAAACTAACCGGCCTATAGTTACCTGCCTTTTGCCTGCCCCCTTTTTTAAACAGAGGCGTTGCATTAGCTGCTCTCCAATCCGCTGGTACCTCCCCAGAGTCCAGAGAATTTTGGTAGATTATAACAAATGCATCTGCTATAACTTCCGCCATCTCTTTTAATACCCTGGGATGCATTTCATCAGGACCAGGGGACTTGTCTACCTTCAGTCCCATTAGTCTGTCCAGCACTATCTCCCTCGTGATAGTGATCATCTCAAGGTCCTCCCTTCCCACATTCCTATGACCAGTCTCGCTATCAGTCAGTCAATCTCTCGCTATCAGTCAGTCAATCTCTCGCTATCAGTCAGTCAATCTCTCGGTATCAGTCAATCAGTCTCTCGCTATCAGTCAGTCTCTCGCTATCAGTCAGTCAGTCTCTCGCTATCAGTCAGTCTGTCTCTCGCTATCAGTCAGTCAGTCTCTCGCTATCAGTCAGTCAGTCTCTCGCTATCAGTCAGTCAGTCTCTCGCTATCAGTCAGTCAGTCTCTCGCTATCAGTCAGACAGTCTCTCGCTATCAGTCAGTCAGTCTCTCGCTATCAATCAGTCAGTCTCTCGCTATCAATCAGTCAGTCTCTCGCTATCAGTCAGTCAGTCTCTCGCTATCAGTCAGTCAGTCTCTCGCTATCAGTCAGTCAGTCTCTCGCTATCAGTCAGTCAGTCAGTCTCTCGCTATCAGTCAGTCTGTCAGTCTCTCGCTATCAATCAGTCAGTCTCTCGCTATCAGTCAGTCAGTCTCTCGCTATCAGTCAGACAGTCTCTCGCTATCAGTCAGTCAGTCTCTCGCTATCAATCAGTCAGTCTCTCGCTATCAGTCAGTCAGTCTCTCGCTATCAGTCAGACAGTCTCTCGCTATCAATCAGTCAGTCTCTCGCTATCAGTCAGTCAGTCTCTCGCTATCAATCAGTCAGTCTCTCGCTATCAGTCAGTCAGTCTCTCGCTATCAGTCAGTCAGTCTCTCGCTATCAGTCAGTCAGTCTCTCGCTATCAGTCAGTCAGTCTCTCGCTATCAGTCAGTCAGTCTCTCGCTATCAATCAGTCAGTCTCTCGCTATCAGTCAGTCAGTCTCTCGCTATCAGTCAGACAGTCTCTCGCTATCAGTCAGTCAGTCTCTCGCTATCAGTCAGTCAGTCTCTCGCTATCAGTCAGTCAGTCTCTCGCTATCAGTCAGTCAGTCTCTCGCTATCAGTCAGTCAGACAGTCTCTCGCTATCAGTCAGTCAGTCTCTCGCTATCAGTCAGACAGTCTCTCGCTATCAGTCAGTCAGTCTCTCGCTATCAGTCAGTCAGTCTCTCGCTATCAATCAGTCAGTCTCTCGCTATCAGTCAGTCAGTCTCTCGCCATCAGTCAGTCAGTCTCTCGCTATCAGTCAGTCAGTCAGTCTCTCGCTATCAGTCAGTCAGTCTCTCGCTATCAGTCAGTCACTCTCTCGCTATCAGTAAGTCAGTCTCTCGCTATCAGTCAGTCAGTCTCTCGCTATCAGTCTGTCTCTCTCTCTCGCTATCAGTCAATCAGTCTCTCGCTATCAGCCAGTCTGTCTCTCTCGCTATCAGTCAGTCAGTCTCTCTCTCGCTATCAGTCAGTCTGTCTCTCGCTATCAGTCAGTCAGTCTCTCGCTATCAGTCAGTCAGTCTCTCGCTATCAGTCAGTCTGTCTCTCGCTATCAGTCTGTCTGTCGCTCGCTATCAGTCACTCTGTCTCTCGCTATCAGTCAGTCTGTCTCTCGCTATCAGTCAGTCAGTCTCTCTCTCGCTATCAGTCAGTCTGTCTCTCGCTATCAGTCAGTCAGTCTCTCGCTATCAGTCAGTCAGTCTCTCGCTATCAGTCAGTCTGTCTCTCGCTATCAGTCAGTCAGTCTCTGGCTATCAGTCAGTCAGTCTCTCGCTATCAGTCAGTCAGTCTCTCGCTATCAGTCAGTCTGTCTCTCGCTATCAGTCTGTCTGTCGCTCGCTATCAGTCACTCTGTCTCTCGCTATCAGTCAGTCTGTCTCTCGCTATCAGTCAGTCAGTCTCTCTCTCGCTATCAGTCAGTCTGTCTCTCGCTATCAGTCAGTCTGTCTCTCGCTATCAGTCAGTCAGTCTCTCGCTATCAGTCAGTCAGTCTCTCTCTCGCTATCAGTCAGTCAGTCTCTCTCTCGCTATCAGTCAGTCAGTCTCTCGCTATCAGTCAGTCAGTCTCTCTCTCGCTATCAGTCAGTCAGTCTCTCGCTATCAGTCAGTCAGTCTCTCGCTATCAGTCTGTCTGTCGCTCGCTATCAGTCACTCTGTCTCTCGCTATCAGTCAGTCTGTCTCTCGCTATCAGTCAGTCAGTCTCTCGCTATCAGTCTGTCTGTCTCTCGCTATCAGTCAGTCAGTCTATCTCTCGCTATCAGTCAGTCTGTCTGTCTCTCGCTATCAGTCAGTCTGTCTGTCTCTCGCTATCAGTCTGTCTGTCTCTCGCTATCAGTCAGTCAGTCTATCTGTCGCTATCAGTCAGTCTGTCTGTCTCTCGCTATCAGTCAGTCTGTCTGTCTCTCGCTATCAGTCTGTCTGTCTCTCGCTATCAGTCAGTCTGTCTGTCTCTCGCTATCAGTCAGTCTGTCTCTCGCTATCAGTCAGTCAGTCTCTCTCGCTATCAGTCAGTCAGTCTCTCGCTATCAGTCAGTCAGTCTCTCTCTCGCTATCAGTCAGTCAGTCTCTCGCTATCAGTCAGTCAGTCTCTCGCTATCAGTCTGTCTGTCGCTCGCTATCAGTCAGTCCGTCTCTCGCTATCAGTCAGTCTGTCTCTCGCTATCAGTCACTCTGTCTCTCGCTATCAGTCAGTCTGTCTCTCGCTATCAGTCAGTCAGTCTCTCGCTATCAGTCTGTCTGTCGCTCGCTATCAGTCAGTCCGTCTCTCGCTATCAGTCAGTCTGTCTCTCGCTATCAGTCACTCTGTCTCTCGCTATCAGTCAGTCTGTCTCTCGCTATCAGTCAGTCTGTCTCTCGCTATCAGTCACTCTGTCTCTCGCTATCAGTCACTCTGTCTCTCGCTATCAGTCAGTCTGTCTCTCGCTATCAGTCAGTCTGTCTCTCGCTATCAGTCACTCTGTCTCTCGCTATCAGTCAGTCTGTCTCTCGCTATCAGTCAGTCAGTCTCTCGCTATCCGTCTGTCTGTCGCTCGCTATCAGTCAGTCAGTCTCTCGCTATCAGTCAGTCTGTCTCTCGCTATCAGTCAGTCTCTCTCGCTATCAGTCAGTCAGTCTCTCTCTCGCTATCAGTCAGTCTGTCTCTCGCTATCAGTCAGTCAGTCTCTCGCTATCAGTCTGTCTGTCTCTCGCTATCAGTCAGTCAGTCTATCTCTCGCTATCAGTCAGTCTGTCTGTCTCTCGCTATCAGTCAGTCTGTCTGTCTCTCGCTATCAGTCAGTCTGTCTCTCGCTATCAGTCAGTCCGTCTCTCGCTATCAGTCAGTCCGTCCCTCGCTATCAGTCAGTCCGTCTCTCGCTATCAGTCAGTCCGTCTCTCGCTCTCAGTCACTCTGTCTCTCGCTATCAGTCAGTCCATCTCTCGCTATCAGTCAGTCCGTCCCTCGCTATCAGTCAGTCCGTCTCTCGCTATCAGTCTGTCTGTCTCTCGCTATCAGTCAGTCCGTCCCTCGCTATCAGTCAGTCTGTCTCTCACTATCAGTCTGTCTGTCTCTCGCTATCAGTCAGTCCGGCTCTCGCTATCAGTCAGTCCGTCTCTCGCTATCAGTCTGTCTGTCTCTCGCTATCAGTCAGTCCATCTCTCGCTATCAGTCAGTCCGTCTCTCGCTATCAGTCCGTCTCTCGCTATCAGTCAGTCCGTCTCTCGCTATCAGTCAGTCCGTCTCTCGCTATCAGTCAGTCAGTCTCTCGCTATCAGTCAGTCAGTCTCTCGCTATCAGTCAGTCTGTCTCTCGCTATCAGTCACTCTGTCTCTCACTATCAGTCACTCTGTCTCTCGCTATCAGTCACTCTGTCTCTCGCTATCAGTCACTCTCTCTCGCTATCAGTCACTCTGTCTCTCGCTATCAGTCACTCTCTCTCGCTATCAGTCAGTCTGTCTCTCACTATCAGTCAGTCTGTCTCTCGCTATCAGTCACTCTGTCTCTCGCTATCAGTCAGTCTGTCTCTCTCTCGCTATCAGTCAGTCTGTCTCTCGCTATCAGTCAGTCTGTCTCTCACTATCAGTCAGTCTGTCTCTCGCTATCAGTCACTCTGTCTCTCGCTATCAGTCAGTCTGTCTCTCTCTCGCTATCAGTCAGTCTCTCAGTCTCTCTGTCTCTCTGTCTGTCTCTCTCTCTCTCTCTCTCTCTTTCCCCCTGTCTGTGTCTGTCTCGTCTGTTTGCCTCTCTCTCTCTGTCCTTCTCTCTCTGTCCTTCTCTCTCTGTCTCTGTCTCTGTCTCTGTCTTTCTCGCTCTGTCTTTCTCTCTGTCTCTCTCTCCCTCTCTGTCTGTCTCTGTGTCTCTCTCTCTCGCACGCACACATAATTGAAGACTGCATTAGAGCCTTGTTCACCCAACTGGATCATGATTTCATTTTGGAAGGAAAATTTCAATCTGATGTGGATTAATTGGCGAATGAATCTTTCAGTGTCAGAGGATGTAACCCACAGGCACGGCCTCAGTTCTGTGTCCGCCTGTGCGGCTGAAAGCGAATAAAACACACCCATGTGGCATTTGTATCTACAAGTGCCCAGACAAGTGATTCGAGCTGACAGACCGTACAGAAAATGCAAATAACTGCACTTGGAATGGGTCAGGTGGAAAAGTGAGTGGTGCCTGTTACATTAGCGGGACACCGAAGCCCAAACGAGGGGACTGAAGGAAATATAACACACTTAGACCTGACCTTTCCTTTGCACGTCTTATTTGTAAAGGCTAATTAAGCAAACTCCTCTCTTTGCTTAGATCGGTTGTCGTGTCAACATTGACGTCCGTACAACAAGTGCGTTGAACTCCCCAATGCACCAATCAGGAGGCTGAGCTTAAGGCCCAACCGTCTGCTTCATTTGGTTGTGTATAACGAGCTCGTCCATCCCCTGACGGTGCTCGCTCACACCAGGGTGTGGCTGCACCGTTAACCCCAATCTCTCGATTGTTACATGCACGAGGCTAGCAAGAATGTGCTTGCGCATGTATGGCGCCTTTCAACAACATCAACAACAACGTATTTATATAGCACCTTTAACATAGTGAAACATCCCTAGGTGCTTCACAGGAGTGTTGCAAGATTTAAAAATTTGACACCGAGCCACATAAGTAGCAATTAGCGTAGGTGACCAAAAGCTTGGTCAAAGAGGTAGGTTTTAAGGAGTGGAGAGAGGTAGAGAGGCGGAGAGGTTTTGGGAGGGAGTTCCAGAGCTTGGGCCCCAGGCAACAGAAGGCACGGCCACCGATGGTGGAGCGATTATAATCAGGGATGTTCAGGAGGGCAGAATTAGAGGAGCGCAGACATCTCGGGGGGGGTTGTGGGGCTGGAGATTACAGAGATAGGGAGGGGCGAGGGCCATGAAAACAAGGATGAGAAATTTTAAATTGAAGCATTGCTTAACCTCTGGGCGTTCCAAAGTGCTTTACCACCAATGAAGCACTATTATAGTCACTGTTGTAATGTGGGAAATGTGGCAACCAATTTGCGCACAGCAAGCTCCCACAAACAGCAATGTAATAATGACTAGTTAATCTGTTTTTTTTAAGTAATGCCAGAACAAAGGGGATAACTCCCCTGCTATTCTTTGATCTTTTACGTCCACCTGAGAGAACAGACGGGGCCTCGGTTTAACGTCTCATCTGAAAGACGGCCCCTCCGACAGTGCGGCGCTCCCTCAGCACTGCCCCTCCGACAGTGCGGCACTCCCTCAGCACTGCCTTTCCGACAGTGCGGCGCTCCCTCAGCACTGCCCCTCCAACAGTGCGGCGCTCTCTCAGCACTACACTGGGAGTGTCAGCCTAGATTTATGTGCCTAAGTCCCTGGAGTGGGACTTGAACCCACAACCTCCTGACTCCGAGGCGAGAGTGCTGCCCACTGAGCCACGGCTGACAGCTCAACCAGTTGTTGGCCAAATATCTTCAAATCTATGTTGACTTGAGTAAAGCCGGGGCTCCCTGATGTCCTGGCCAATATTCATCCCTGAACCGACGTCACGATAACAACAGCTGAGCCGGTCATTATCACAATGCCGTTTATGGGAGCTTGCTGTGCGCAAATTGGCTACCGCGTTTCCTACAAAACAAATCGTTGTCTATCATCCCGACCCAGCTGCCCACCAGGAACCCGCTGTCGGGAAGTCAGACGTTTGGGTGGTGACTGGGGGCAGCAGTAGAATTAGCTGTGAGGCCTCACACAATTCAATAGCCCGCTGACGCTCGCAGTCTGGGCCTGCAGATAATCAGTGGTCACAATCGAGGGGTCCCAGCAGCCCCCGGGACTCCACTCCCCCCCCCCCCCCCACCCCCACCTTCCTGATTCTCAACCTTGTTTTCAAATCCCTCCATGGCCTCGCCCCTCCCGATCTCTGTAATCTCCTCCAGCCCCACAACCCCCCGAGATGTCTGCGCTCCTCCAATTCTGCCCCCCTGAGCATCCCTGATTATAATTGCTCAACCATTGGTGGCTGTGCCTTCTGTTGCCTGGGCCCCAAGCTCTGGAACTCCCTCCCTAAACCTCTCTGCCTCTCTACCTCTCATTCCTCCTTCAAGGCGCTCCTTAAAACTGACCTCGCTCCTGCCTGAATTTAGAAACATAGAAACATAGAAAATAGGTGCAGGAGTAGGCCATTCGGCCCTTCTAGCCTGCACCGCCATTCAATGAGTTCATGGCTGAACATGCAACTTCAGTACCCCATTCCTGCTTTCTCACCATACTTCTTGATCCCCCTAGTAGTAAGGACTACATCGAACTCTTTTTTGAATATATTCAGTGAATTGGCCTCAACAACTTTCTGTGGTAGAGAATTCCACAGGTTCACCACTCTCTGGGTGAAGAAGTTCCACCTCATCTCGGTCCTAAATGGCTTACCCCTTATCCTTAGACTGTGACCCCTGGTTCTGGACTTCCCCAACATTGGGAACATTCTTCCTGCATCTAACCTGTCTAAACCCATCAGAATTTTAAACGTTTCTATGAGACCCCCTCTCATTCTTCTGAACTCCAGTGACTACAAGCCCAGTTGATCCAGTCTTTCTTGATAGGTCATTCCTGCCATCCCGGGAATCAGTCTGGTGAACCTTCGCTGCACTCCCTCAATAGCAAGAATGTCCTTCCTCAGGTTAGGAGACCAAAACTGTACACAATACTCCAGGTGTGGCCTCACCAATGCCCCGTAGAACTGTAGCAACATCTCCCTGCCCCTGTACTCAAATCCCCTCGCTATGAAGGCCAACATGCCATTTACTTTCTTATCCGCCTGCTGTACCTGCATGCCAACCTTCAATGACTGATGTACCATGACACCCAGGTCTCGTTGCACCTCCCCTTTTCCTAATCTGTCACCATTCAGATAATAGTCTGTCTCTCTGTTTTTACCACCAAAGTGGATAACCTCACATTTATCCACATTATACTTCATCTGCCATGCATTTGCCCACTCACCTAACCTATCCAAGTCGCTCTGCAGCCTCATAGCATCCTCCTCGCAGCTCACACTGCCACCTAACTTAGTGTCATCCGCAAATTTGGAGATACTACATTTAATCCCCTCGTCTAAATCATTAATGTACAGTGTAAACAGCTGGAGCCCCAGCACAGAACCTTGCGGTACCCCACTAGTCACCGCCTGCCATTCTGAAAAGTACCCATTTACTCCTACTCTTTGCTTCCTGTCTGACAACCAATTCTCAATCCATGTCAGCACACTACCCCCAATCCCATGTGCTTTAACTTTGCACATTAATCTTTTGTGTGGGACCTTGTCGAAAGCCTTCTGAAAGTCCAAATATACCACATCAACTGGTTCTCCCTTGTCCACTCTACTGGAAACATCCTCAAAAAATTCCAGAAGATTTGTCAAGCATGATTTCCCTTTCACAAATCCATGTTGACTTGGACCTATCATGTCACCTCTTTCCAAATGCGCTGCAATGACATCCTTAATAATTGATTCCATCATCTTACCCACTACCGATGTCAGGCTTACCGGTCTATAATTATCTGTTTTCTCTCTCCCTCCTTTTTTAAAAAGTGGGGTTACATTGGCTACCCTCCACTTGATAGGAACTGATCCAGAGTCAATGGAATGTTCGAAAATGACTATCAATGCATCCGCTATTTCCAAGGCCACCTACTTAAGTACTCTGGGATGCAGTCCATCAGGCCCTGGGGATTTATCGGCCTTCAATCCCATTAATTTCCCCAACACAATTTCCCGACTAATAAGGATTTCCCTCAGTTCCTCCTCCTTACTAGACCCTCTGACCCCTTTTATATCCGGAAGGTTGTTTGTGTCCTCCTTAGTGAATACCGAACCAAAGTACTTGTTCAATTGGTCCGCCATTTCTTTGTTCCCCGTTATGACTTCCCCTGATTCTGACTGCAGGGGACCTACATTTGTCTTTACTAACCTTTTTCTCTTTACGTATCTATAGAAACTTTTGCAATCCGTCTTAATGTTGCTTGCAAGCTTCTTCTCGTACTCCATTTTCCCTGCCCTAATCAAACCCTTTGTCCTCCTCTGCTGAGTTCTAAATTTCTCCCAGTCTCCAGGTTCACTGCTATTTCTGGCCAATTTGTATGCCACTTCCTTGGCTTTAATACTATCCCTGATTTCCCTAGATAGCCACAGTTGATCCACCTTCCCTTTTTTATTTTTACGACAGACAGGAATGTACAATTGTTGCAGTTCATCCATGCGGTCTCTAAATGTCTGCCATTGCCCATCCTCAGTCAACCCCTTGAGTATCATTCGCCAATCAATCCTAGCTAATTCACGCCTCATACCTTCAAAGTTACCCTTCTTTAAGTTCTGGACCATGGTCTCTGAATTAACTGTTTCATTCTCCATCCTAATGCAGAATTCCACCATATTATGGTCACTCTTCCCCAAGGGGCCTCGCACAACGGTATTGCTAATTAATCCTCTCTCATTACACAACACCCAGTCGAAGACGGCCTCCCCTCGAGTTGGTTCCTCGACATATTGGTCTAGAAAACCATCCCTTATGCACTCCAGGAAATCCTCCTCCACCGTATTGCTTCCAGTTTGGTTAGCCCAATCTATGTGCATGTTAAAGTCACCCATTATAACTGCTGCCTACCCTTATTGCATGCACCCCTAATTTCCTGTTTGATGCCCTCCCCAACATTACTACTACTGTTTGGAGGTCTGTACACAACTCCCACTAACGTTTTTTGCCCTTTCTGCAGTTCTACCCATATAGATTCCACATCATCCAAGCTAATGTCCATTCTAACTATTGCATTAATCTCTTCTTTAACCAGCGATGCTACCCCACCTCCTTTTCCTTTTATTCTATCCTTCCTGAATGTTGAATACCCCTGGATGTTGAGTTCCCAGCCCTGATCATCCTGGAGCCACGTCTCCGTAATCCCAATCACATCATATTTGTTAACATCTATTTGCACAGTTAATTCATCCACCTTATTACGGATACTCCTTGCATTAAGACACAAAGCCTTCAGGCTTGTTTTTTAACACCCTTTTTCCTTTTAGAATTTTGCTGTACAGTGGCCCTTTTTGTTTTTTGTCTTGGGTTTCTCTGCCCTCCACTTTTCCTCATCTCCTTTCTGTCTTTTGCTTTTGTCTCCTTTTTGTTTCTCTCTGTCTCCCTGCATTGATTCCCATCCCCCTGCCATATTAGTTTAACTCCTCCCCAACAGCACTAGCAAACACTCTCCCTAGGACATTGGTTCCGGTCCTGCCCAGGTGCAGACCGTCCGCTTTGTACTGGTCCCATCTCCCCCAGAACCGGTTCCAATGCCCCAGGAATTTGAATCCCTCTCTGCTGCACCACTGCTCAAGCCATGTATTCATCTGCACTATCCTGCGATTCCTACTCTGACTAGCACGTGGCACTGGTAGCAATCCTGAGATTACTACTTTTGAGGTCCTACTTTTTAATTTAGCTCCTAGCTCCTTAAATTTGTTTCGTAGGATCTCATCCCTTTTTTTTAACCTATGTCCTTGGTACCAATGTGCACCACGACAACTGGCTGTTCTCCCTCCTTTTTTAGAATGTCCTGCACCCGCTCAAAGACATCCTTGACCCATGCACCAGGGAGGCAACATACCATCCTGGAGTCTCGGTTGCGGCCGCAGAAACGCCTATCTATTCCCTTTACAATTGAATCCCCTATCACTATCGCTCTCCCACTCTTTTTCCTCCCCTCCTGTTCAACAGAGCCAGCCACGGTGCCATGAACTTGGCTGCTGCTGCCCTCCCCTGATGAGTCATCCCCCTCAACAGTACTCAAAGCAGTGTATCTGTTTTGCAAGGGGATGACCACAGGGGACCCCTGCACTACCTTCCTTGCACTGTTCTTCCTGCTGGTCTTCCATTCCCTATCTGGCTGTGGACCCTTCACCTGCGGTAAGACCAACTCGCTACACATGCTACTCACGTCATTCTCAGCATCGTGGATGCTCCAGAGTGAATCCACCCTCAGCTCCAACTCCGCAACGCGATCCGTCAGGAGCTGGAGGCGGATACACTTCCTGTACACGTGGTCGTCAGGAACACTGATGTTGTCCCTGAGTTCCCACATGGTACAGGAGGAACATAACACGCTACCGAGCTCTCCTGCCATGACTTAACCCTTAGATAAGCAACAACAATGCTAAAGTTTACTCACTGTTATAGAAGAGAAGAAAGAAAAACTACTCACCAATCACCAGCCAATCACTTATCCCCCTGGCTGTGACATCACCTTTCTGTTTCTTTCTCCTTTTTTGCCTTTTCCCTGTAGCTGCACAAGTACGCCTCTCGCTGCCGCTGGGCCTTTTATAGGCCTCCTATCCCGGACTCGTGCCTCACCAACTGCCCTTATGCGGTTCGGTGTCAAATTCTTTATCTTTCAATGCCCCTGTGAAGCACGTTGGGACGTTTCACTATGTTAAAGGCGCTATATAAATACAAGTTGTTGTTGTTGCTGCTTCAGCATTTTCGGGAGAAAGCGGGGGAAGAGGGAAGAGGAGAAAGGATTAAAAGGTGTATTGGTTTGCAAACGGTCGCAGGGTGAGTGAGTGGGGAGCAGGGAGCTGCCCTCGGTGTGGGTGTGGGGGGCAAACGTCCTGCGGTGCGAGAGATCTGAAGGAGATGGGCAGCAAATCACTTTTCATAAATGAAGTGGAGGAAATGAGACATCCTCACCTCAAGCTGACGGATTGTGTTTGGGGGCAGAGAGCGAGAGAGAAAGAGGCCATTGTGAGTTCTTCCTTTGACTGCGCTCGTAATCTGACCGTCCGACCCTTGTAAAAGGAGCATGAGACATGAACTGTGAACTTGAACCTTGCTACCTGGGGCCTCGCCGTTTCCCTCTGACACTTGACTGTGACCTCCTCGGCACCTGGCAACACCGCGACCTTTCACCCTGTGTCGAGGCCTACAGGAAGGCTTGGCCAACACAGCGCCCTTTGTGCAGATTGTGCGATTGTCCCGTGACTCCCGTGTGTGCAATAGTATCAGGGGTTGGACTCGGGTACACACTGGAACACCACTCTAGCTACTGCCAGGTATCTGTTCCCAGGGCCGGACTGAGGGCCTGATGGGCCTGGGGCAAAGTGATCCCAATGGGCCGATAGTTACGTTTGTTGCTGTTCATTACATTCCGTATATAATTCTGATTCTGAATCTAAAAATATAGATCAGTATATTAAACAGTGAAAGCATATATTCTGCATCAATTCGGTATATATTCTGCTTCTGGTAACATTGCAATACGAGATTCCTATACATATATGCAAATTTCTCTCAATAACGTGAAATAAAACTTCTTTTTCCTCTCATTGTCTATTCTATTCAGCCTATTTGGGAGGCTGTATAAATTTTTTACCTACATTTATTTGGTGGGCCTGGGGCTGCAGCTTCCACTTCCCCCACTTCCCCCTCCCCTCCCTCCCCCGCCTCCCCCTCCCCCCTCCCCCGCCTCCCTCTCACCCGGGCCCGTGCAGTGGTTCAGCCGACCTCCGACCCTCAGTGGCGGATGCTCCATGTGAGAGGGTGAAGGGCCGTCCGGCGGTCAAAAGCCGGCCGCCCAGTCCCGCCCTCGCTCAGGGGGAGGTGGTCCCCCGGGATTGGCCCGGGGTCTCCGGGAACTGAAGTTGCTGCGAGCAAAATAATGGAGAAAAAACATAGTTGTGTTTTAATTTTCTTTGAACAGTTCTATTTAACAGTTCATAAAATATCAAACATGGGGAAAAGCTGTTTGACTGACAGTCGAGAACTTATTTTTATTCGTTCCTTGGATGTGTGCATCGCTGGCAAGGCCGGCATTTATTGGCCATCCCTAATTGCCCCTTGAGAAGGATGCGGTGAGCCGCCACCTTGAACTGCTGCAGTCCGTGTGGTGAAGGTGCTCCCACAGTGCTGTTAGGGAGGGAGTTCCAGGACTTTGACCCAGCAACGATGAAGGAACGGCCGATATATTTCCAAGCCAGGATGGTGTGTGACTTGGAGGGGAACGTGGAGGTGATGGTGTTCCCATGCGCCTGCTGCCCTCGTCCTTCTAGATGGTAGAGGTCGTGGGTTTGGGAGGTGCTGGCGAAGAAGCCTTGGCGAGTTGCTGCAGTGCATCTTGTAGATGGTACACACTGCAGCCACGGTGTGCCGGTGGTGGAGGGAGTGAATGTTGAAGGTGGGGGATGGGGTGCTAACCAAGCGGGCTGCTTTGTCCTGGATGGTGTCGAGCTTCTTGTGTTGTTGGAGCTGCCCTCATCCAGGCAAGTGGAGAGTATTCCATCACACTCCTGACTTGTGCCTTGTAGATGGTGGAAAAGCTTTGGGGAGTCAGGAGGTGAGACACTTGCCGCAGAATAGCTAGCCTCTGACCTGCTCTTGTGGCCACAGTATTTATGTGGCTGGTCCAGTTAAGTTTCTGGTGTATGGTGACCCCCCAGGATGTTGTTGGTGGGGGATTCGGCGATGGTAATGCCGCTGACTGTCAAGGGGCGGTGGTTTGACTCTCACTTGTTGGAGATGGTCATTGCCTGGCACTTGTGTGACGTGAATGTTATTTGCCACTTATCAGCCCAAGCCTGAATGTCGTGCAGGTCTTGCTGGATGCGGGCACGGACTGCTTCATTATCTGAGGGGTTGTGAATGGAACTGAACACTGTGCAGTCATCAGCGAACATCCCCACTTATGGCCTTATGATGGGGGAAGGTCATTGATGAAACAACTGAAGATGGTTGGGCCTCGAACACAGCCCTGAGGAACTCCTGCAGTGATGTCCTGGGGCTGTGATGATTGACCTCCAACCATTACAACCATCTTCCTCTGTGCTCGGTATGACTCCAGCCAGTGAAGAGTTTTCCCCCTGATTCCTATTGACTTCAATTTTACTCGGGTTCCTTGATGCCACACTCGGTCAAATGCTGCCTTGATGTCAATCAGCCAATTTTTCCCATTGGCCGTTGGAAGGCGGGGCACCGCGAGGATTGGCGGGTCGGGCGACCAATGGCAGGAGGTTGGGGCGGGGCAGGTGGGAAAGCATATGATGAAAGCTCCAGGAATCCGCCCAACTAGGGTTGGCGACCCTGCCCCTTCGGCCCAACCTCCGCTGGCGGGCAGGTAGCAAGGCTGATCAGCCCCTCCCAAACCCGGAGCGACTGCAGCCAATGGCAGTTCGCTCAGCAGCGCACCCTGCTGCGGGAGGCCTTCAGCCCATCGTCCCTGTGCCAGCTGTTTGATAGAGCCTATATCCCACTCCCCCTGCCCTTTCCCCACAGCCCAGCAAAAATTGGTCCTGTTCAAGTCTTTATCTAATTCTACTTTTGAAAGTTACCGTTGAATCTGCTCCCACTGCCCCTTCAAGCAGCGCGTTCCCGATCACAACTTGCTGTGTAACAACATTTCTCTTCCAGTGTCAGCTGCGGCTCAGTGGGCAGCACTCGCCTCAAATCCCACTCCAAGTCCCCAAGAATTAAGCACCAAAAATCCAGGCTGACACTCCCAGTGTAGTACTGAGGGAGTGCCGCACTGTCGGAGGGGCAATGCTGAGGGAACGCCGCACTGTCGGAGGGGCAATGCTGAGGGAGCGCCGCACTGTCAGAGGGGCAGTACTGAGGGAGCCCTGCACTGTCGGAGGGGCAGTACTGAGGGAGCCCTGCACTGTCGGAGGGGCAGTACTGAGGGAGCCCTGCACTGTCGGAGGGGCAGTACTGAGGGAGCCCTGCACTGTCGGAGGGACAGTACTGAGGGAGCCCTGCACTGTCGGAGGGGCAGTGCTGAGGGAGGTGCACTGTTGCAGGTGCCGTCTTTTGTATGAGACATTAAACTGTTCTCTCTGGTGGCACTATTACGAAGAAGAGCAGGGGACTTATCCCCGGTGTCCTGGAGCCAATATTTATCCCTCGATCAATGTAACACTATAACAGATTATCTGGTCATTATCGCATTGCTGATTGTGGGAGCTTGCTGTGCACAAATTGGCTGCTGTGTTTCCCACATTACAACAGTGACCACACTCCAAAAGTACCTCGTTGGCCGCAAAGTGCTTTGGGATGTTTGGTGGTCGTGAAAGACGCTATATAAATGCAAGTCTTTCTTTTCCTCTTCCCCTCTGGTTTATTTTCCAGCTTCCTTAAATCTAGGCTTTAAACGTCTCACTGAAATTGTGTTTGTTACTTTAACAAATAATCGGCTGTGTGCGTTTAACTCAATAACTGGTGACTGGGGCTCGGGTGGAACGCCCTCTCAAGCTGCCAAAAGGTGGGTGGTGGCGCCCTCTGATGGTCTGTGCATTTCACTGAATCCCTCGATGAGCAGCTCCAGGCCCAGAGCTCTGCTTTTGGTCCGTCAGCGCTAACCACGCACACCTCCGAGGCACAGGAGGACACGTCGGGAATTAAGGCACAGAGGGAAGTCGCAGGTAGAAAATCGCAGACCTGAATTCCCCAAACGACCTCGCGTGTACGGCACAGAAACAGGCCATTCCGCCCCACCGCTCCGTGCCGGGGTTTATGCTCCACACCAGCCCCCTCCCACTCCTCTCCATCTCACCCCATCACCACATCCTTCTATTCCTTTCTCCCTCGTGTGTTTATCCAGCTTCCCCTTAAATACATCGATACTATTCACCTCAACCCCTCCCTGTAGCATCGAGTTCCACATTCTCACCACTCTCTGGGTGAAGAGCTTTCTCCTGAATTCCCCATTGGGTTTATCAGTGACTGTCTGATACCGATGGCCCCTGGTTCTGGTCTCCCCCACAAGTGGAAACATCTTCTCTACGTCTACCCTGCCAAACATCTTCATAATATTAAAGCCCTCTATCGGGTCGCCCCACAGCCTTCCCTTTTCTAGAGCAAAGCACCCCCGGCCGGTTCAGCCTTTCCCGATCTTTCTAACCTCTCCGTTCCGGAATATCCTCAGGGATCTCATTGGTCCAATCCACTCCATCGTGGCAGACCCCGTCATGCTTCAAAACAGCAGCCGTGAAGACCAGACAAATCAGGAAACATTGCGTCGGTCATAAAGACAGAATTGCATTTATATAGCACCTTTCACAACCTCAGGACGTCCCAAAGCGCTTTACAGCCAATGAGGTACTTTTGGAGTGTAGTCACTGTTGTAATGTGGGAAATGCAGCAGCCAATTTGCGCACAGCAAGCTCCCACAAACAGCAATGTGATAATGACCGGATAATGTGTTTCTTGTTACGTTGAGGGATAAATATTGGCCCGGACCCTGGGGATAACCCCCCTGCTCTTTTTCGAAATAGTGTCCGTGGGATCTTTTACATCCACTTGAGAGACACAATTCACAATTATTGAGCGTTTTGATGGAGTAAATAAGGAGAAACGGTTTCCAGTGGCAGAAGGGTTGGTAACCAGGGGGACGGATTTAAGGGAATTGACCAGAGTCAGAGGCGGAGATGAGAATGTTTTCACACAGCAAGTTGTTGTGATCGGGTGGTCAGCCTCCAGCACCTCGCCGGGGTTTTCAGGGTCGGTGGGAGCAGATTCAATAGTAACTTTCAAAAGGGAAATTTGGGGAAAGAGCGGGGGGAGTGGGACTGATTGGATCGCTCTATCACAGAGCCAGCACAGGCACGATGGGCCAAATGGCCTCCTGTGCTGTCCGTTCCTGTGATTCGAAGCTCGGGGCACTGAGCGAGGTCAGGAGTTCCACGGTGCTTTGGAGTCCGGGGGAAGATTGAGTTGGGAGATAAAGCGATGACTCTTAATTTCAACACCCCGAGGACACACCTTGGAGCAAGAGAGTTTCAGACAGTGCATCTGCAGTTCAAAGAGGAAAGGTCAAAGGGGCAAGGGAGAAAGGAGTAAGTGATTTGTTAGCACAGCAGTGTGCTCAGAGGCAGCCGGGCCGAGCAGGCTTTTTTAAGCAGAATTGTGAGACCTCGAGCAGAGCGTCTCCTGAACCGCAGCAAGTGCAGGAATCCGCGGCATTTGTAAAGATCTTTTGGGCTTTGCTGATTTCGGGGCGGTAATGGGGGCGGGTAAAGTTTGTGCCCAGGAACAGTTTGCACCTCAGTCAGAAAATTGGGACGCCCAGGCCCTGAGTGTGGGGCGGAGCGCGAAGGCAGGCGTTACACACCTCTCTCAGGGCGCTAGGCCGGCTGAGCATGGGAAGATCCCGAGCTAAACAGGCGTCCTGGGAGCGCCCTGAGAGAGGCCTGGGGGAAGGGGGGGAAACCTGCAAAAAAAAACACAAAAACATTCCCAATACACAGCCCACGCCACCACAACATAAATCACAAAAAAAATTAAAATAAAAACCGATCACACTTACCGGAGGTGGACGTTACTGACCGCACTGTGGCCGCTCCTGCTCGGACCACCCGCTTTCACAGGCATTCCCAGCGGGGGGTGGGGGGGGGGGGCTCTATAGGTCGGGCGGGAGTCACAAATCGAGCCGGTGTTGCTATCAGGGGCGTTGCACACCGACTCACCTCTCCCAGGCCCGGTCGAGACCGGCCCTGAAAACCCTGCTGGGGGCTGGAGGCTGGCCGCCCGCCCGGAAGCACTCACCGCCGCCACTGCGGACCCTCCGGGGGGAAAACAGAAACGGCAATCACCGGAAAATCCACCCCAATGCACCTCAGCGATCAGCACAGGTGTATTGATGGAGCAGGTTTAGCGGGTGCTGCAATGCAGAGAGTAGGAGGCAGAGGGGATCATTTTAACTCCACGCACCGCCCGCCAGATCGGGCGGGAGTCTGGCTGTACGCCCGGCCTGATATTAACCCTCCGCCATCGGGCACGGTGCAACAGTGGCTGCAGACAGTGACACCCCTGTTCCCCTGCCTGCAAGGGGAGTGATTGGGTGATTCCCACATCAGCCCCGCCCAGAGACTGCAGCCCTGGGATGAGTGTAATCCTATGAGGAGAGATTGTGTAGAATGGGCCCATACTCTCTGGAGTTTAGAAGAATGAGAGGTGATCTCATTGAAACATAAGATTCTGAGGGGGATTGACAGGGTAGATGCTGAGAGATTATTTCCCCGGGCTGGGGAGTCCAGAACCAGAGGTCACAGTCTCAGGATAAGGGGTCGGCCATTTAGGACGGAGATGAGGAGGAATTTCTTCACTCAGAGGGTGGTGAAACTTTGGAATTCTCTTCCGCCGAGGGCTGTGGAGGTTGAGTCTCTGAATATATTCAAGGCTGAGATCGATCGATTTTTGGACTCTCGGGGAATCAGGGATATGGGGATCGGGCGGGAAAGTGGAGTTGAGGTCGAAGATCAGCCATGATCTCATTGAATGGCGGAGCAGGCTCGAGGGGCCGAATGGCCAACTCCTGCTAATTCTTATGTTTTTAAGCAGTAAGTGATTGGGATTGCTTTTAAGCACACCCTCTGTATTCTGTAAGTCTTGCAGTCGGTTCAATTTTCTGGAGAAATTGCCCTGCGTTTATTGGGAGGCGCTGCCATGGTTTTGATCACGAGCCTGTTTGCTGTAGTTCGTACAGACTCTTTAAATCGACTCGATAAATAGACTATTGCTCTGGACAAAATTCTTGTTTGCCTTAAGCTCCGCCCTGCCTTCATCTCATTGGCTGACACTGTGGTGTCAATCGACACGCCGTATAAAACCGGCAGTGCACCCGGTCCTGTCAGCTTCCTGACTGGCAGCTCGGATTACAATGCCACACTGAGAATCACAGTTTAATATTTATTTGAAGTCAGACAACAAAAACCAACCCGTAGCAATGGACAGGGCAGAGCTTTAAGTGGAAAGGAAAGACTTGCATTTATATAGCGCCTTTCACAAGCACCAAATGTCCCAAAGCGCTTCACAGCCAATGAAGTACTTTTGAAATGTAGTCACTGTTGTAATGTGGGAAGCGCAGCAGACAATTTGTGCACGGCAAGCTCCCACATACAACAATGTGAGAATGACCAGATAATCTGTTCGGTTATGTTGATTGAGGGATAAATATTGGCCCCAGGACACTGAGGAGAGCTCCCCTGCTGTTCTTCAAAATAGTGCCATGGGATCTTTTACGTCCACCTGAGAGAGCAGACGGGGCCTCAGTTTAATGTCTCATTTGAAAGACGGCACCTCCAACAGTGCGGCACTCCCTCAGTACTGCCCCTCTGACAGTGCGGCGCTCCCTCAGTACTGCCCCTCCGACAGTGCGGCGCTCCCTCAGTACTGCCCCTCCGACAGTGCGACGCTCCCTCAGTACTACCCCTCCGACAGTGCGGTGCTCCCTCAGTACTGCCCCTCCGACAGTGCGGCACTCCCTCAGTACCTCCGCTCCGACAGTGCGATGCTCCCTCAGTACCTCCCCTCCGACAGTGCGGCGTTCCCTCAGTACCGCCCCTCCGACAGTGCAGCGCTCCCTCAGTACCTCCCCTCCGACAGTGCGATGCTCCCTCAGTACCTCCCCTCCGACAGTGCGGCGTTCCCTCAGTACCGCCCCTCCGACAGTGCAGCACTTCCTCAGTACCGCTCCTCCACCAGTGCGGCGCTTCCTCAGTACTGCCCCTCCGACAGTGCAGCACTCCCTCAGTACCGCCCCTCCGACAGTGCAGCACTCCCTCAGTACTGCCCCTCCGACAGTGCAGCACTCCCTCAGTACCGCCCCTCCGACAGTGCAGCACTCCCTCAGTACTGCCCCTCCGACAGTGCAGCACTCCCTCAGTACCGCCCCTCCGACAGTGCAGCACTCCCTCAGTACTGCCCCTCCGACAGTGCAGCACTCCCTCAGTACTGCCCCTCCGACAGTGCAGCACTCCCTCAGTACCGCCCCTCCGACAGTGCAGCACTCCCTCAGTACTGCCCCTCCGACAGTGCAGCACTCCCTCAGTACCGCCCCTCCGACAGTGCAGCACTCCCTCAGTACTGCACTGCACTGTTAGCCTAGATCTTGTGCTCAAGTCCCACAACCTTCTGACTCCGAGCCGAGGGTGCTGCCCACTGAGCCACAGCTGACACTGTAGTTGGACTGCAGTCGGTTAAGTGCCTGTCATTTTGAGCCCACCATGTTTCAGTATCCCACATCCCGCCAACTCGCTCTCTCTGATTGCAGCACGCACTCAGTACAATGTGCCCCTCAGGCACCCAGCACAATATAGATTCGATATCAAGCAGGAGACAAAACCATTTCTGACCATCAGGTGCTTTTATTAAGTCAAGTGCTGGCCTCAGTAAAATATTAATAGCGTGTGTGAGGGGCAGAGTCGTTCTTTCGGCATTTTGCCTGCCAGAATTTATTGGAGTGGTCTCAGAATTTCACGGGATTGTATTGAGCTGCAGCATTGTATTACAGAGAAAAATGCAGCAGCTCCAGCTATTCCCAATGATTAGAATAATCCACCTTGTGTTGGTCGTCTTACTGTGAAATTGTCAGATAAAGCATCCGTAAAAGAAATGGGCCAAATCATGGCTAATGGTTCTGTTCTGTGGCTTAATAGTTTGCATTTATAAAGCACCCTTGGTTTAATGAAATGTCCCTTCCCTCCCTATCCTTGGGGAGTGGATGGTCGGAGGCAGGGGGCGGGCAGGTAGCAGGGAGCAGAAAGCGGGGAGTGGGCACTGGCAGTGGGCGGGAGTGGGGAGTGGGGGCCAAGGGCGGGCAGGGGCAGGCGGGGGGCGCATGTAGAGGGCGGGGGCGGGTGTAGAGGGCAGGGAGCGGGCGGTCGGTCAGGGGCAGAGGGACGAAGCAGGGAGTGGCCTGGCTACACGCAAAATAAATAATTTATTCTACATTATCCAGTTCACCATAAATCAGGCAGCTGGCATTCACGGGCTGACATTTATTCTTATCTACGTTTTAGAATAATTGCTGCTTGGTTGTTACAATTAATTTTTAAACAGTCTTTTTCCACCTTTGCTCCAGCCAGATTGACCCCCCCCTCCCCCCCCTCTGTCCGTGACACACTCGGCCCCTGCTGAGCAGAGGTTCCGACCCCAACGACACGGAGTGGGACACTGGGAGACTCGGGTGATTGTATTTACCCGCCCCGTGTACCCAGAGCTGGGGCAGCGGCAAATGGAGTCGAGGTGCAGCTCAGCCGGGGTGGGGTAGAATGAAGGGGCCGAATGGCCTCCTGTTCCTGGGACATGGCGAGGTGCAGATCAAATCACATGGGGCTCGCGCTGCTGACAACGGATGCGTCGCCACCCACTTTGCCCCTCACCTCGCCCCGCTGCACCCCTTGCCCCGCTGCACCCCTTGCCCCGCTGCACTCCTCGCCCCGCTGCACCCCTTGCCCCGCTGCACTCCTCGCCCCGCTGCACCCCTCGCCCCGCTGCACCCCTTGCCCCGCTGCACCCCTCGCCCCGCTGCACCCCTTGCCCCGCTGCACCCCTCGTCCCGCTGCACCCCTTGTCCCGCTGCACCCCTTGCCCCGCTGCACCCCTCGTCCCGCTGCACCCCTTGTCCCGCTGCACCCCTCGCCCCGCTGCACCCCTCGCCCCACTGCACCCCTTGCCCCGCGCCACAGCTTCCTGTTGCCTGATGCTGAAGGTTCCGGGACACTTTTGGGGCACCAGAGCGAAAATAAACCCGATCGGCGTGTTCGCGCCTTTTCTTTAAATCTAGCTGCTGCTTGTTGCGTTCTGGCTGTGCGCAGATTAGCACGTCTACCTCCGTAACGATAGTGACTACACTTCAAACATAAACACTTGCCGGCCTTGGGGGACAGATTTTCCTATTCACCGGCTTAATTCGAGTGGAAAATCAGGAGGATCTGTGTAACATGCTCCCCCCCCCCCAGGGTTAAAATCACACGATGCCCATACAGTGTCTGCTGTGGATGCAGCACCCTCGCCTTTGAGTCAGAAGGTCGTGGGTTCAAGTCCCACTCCAGGGACTTGAGCACAAAAATCCAGGCTGACCCTCCCAGTGCAGTGCTGAGGGAGTGCCGCACTGTCGGAGGTGCCGTCTTTCGGATGAGACGTTAAACCGAGGCCCCGTCTGCCCTCTCAGACGGATGTAAAAGATCCCACGGCACTATTTCGAAGAAGAGCAGGGGGAGTTATCCTCGGTGTCCTCGGCCAATATTTATCCCTCAATCAACGTGACATGAAACAGATTATCTGGGTCATTATCACATTGCTGTTTGTGGGAGCTTGCTGTGCACAAATTCACTTCTGAGTTTCCCACATTACAGCAGTGACTACACGCCAAAAATACTTCATTGGCTGTAAAGCGCTTTGGGACGTCCGGTGGTTGTGAAAGGCACTATATAAATGCAAGTCTTCCTGTATTTGTCTTCCTGTAATGTCTCCAACCCCAGCTCTCTGTACCTGGCTCCTGCTACTTGCCCCTGACTTTCCTGCTGCTCAGTGCCCGTCTATCCCTCCTTGCTCTCCCCTCGGGGGGACACTCTGGCACTATATAAGTTGTTGCCTTTCACTGAGTGAGTGTGTTTGCAGCGCGATGCCTCGGGGCCCCGACCAATCTCGGCCAGAAATGATGAGTGCCCGAGGGGCTTGCTATTTATCACGGCAGCAAATCGTCAAGCAGCACCTGTCACTGATGGGGTCATTCTGAGATGCATGAAGGCAGGCGGCAGAAATATATTGTAAAACAAAGAGTTCAAGTAAAGTTTAATGCCTTATTAGCAGATTAAATAACATTTCCCCATTACTGCTGGTTGTGTAGGCAGAACCTCTCATCCACCGCCCCCTCCTCAATGCACCCCGGGGACCCAAAGAAAACACTGCCTCACTTTGCATTTTGCTCGCCTCTGCTAACATACTGAAACAGCCACAGGCTCTGTGCAAAGGACAAGCCAGGTGCTGATCGCCAGGCGGGCCAGTCAGGGGAGGGGGCCAAGCAAGGCAGGGTTTGAGGAGGGGAGGAGGCAATAAAGGTTGGTGGGGTTTAGGGGAAGATGTATGTCTCTGGTAGCCCCTCAAACCCCCCCCCCCCCCGAGATCTCTGTGCTCCTCCAATTCTGCCCTCTTCTGATTTCCATCGCTTCACCATCGGTGGCCGTGCCTTGAGCTACCTTGGTCCCAAGCTCTGGAACTCGCTCCCTAAACCTCTCCGCCTCTCTCTCCTCCTTTAAGACGCTCCATAAAACCGACCTCTCCTGTCCTAATATCTCCTTATGCGGTTCGGTGTCAAATTTCTGTCTAGTAATCGCTCCTGTGAAGCGCCATGGAACGTTTTACTGCATTAAAGGTGCTATATAAACGCAAGTTGTGGTTATGGTGCTGAGCTGACTGACCACAGCAGCGTTCGGAATATTTAGATTCTGGTTTTGGAGTGTAGTCACTGTTGTAATGTGGGAAACGCAGCAGCCAATTTGCGCACAGCAAGTTCCCACAAACAGCAATGTTATAATGACCAGATAATTTGTTTTTGTTATGTTGATTGAGGGATAAATATTGGCCCCAGGACACCGGGGATAACTCCCCTGCTCTTCTTCAAAATAGTGCCATGGGATATTTTACGTCCACATGAGAGAGCAACGAGGACTGAGTCTAAAAGACGGCACCTCCGACAGTGCGGCGCTCCCTCAGCACTGCCCCTCCGACAGTGTGGCGCTCCCTCAGCACTGCCCCTCCAACAGTGCGGCGCTCCCTCAGCACTGCCCCTCCGACAGTGCGGCGCTCCCTCAGCACTGCCCCTCCAACAGTGCGGCGCTCCCTCAGCACTGCCCCTCCGACAGTGCGGCGCTCCCTCAGCACTGCCCCTCCGACAGTGCGGCGCTCCCTCAGCACTGCCCCTCCGACAGTGCGGCGCTCCCTCAGCACTGCCCCTCCGACAATGCAGCGCTCCCTCAGCACTGCCCCTCCGACAGTGCGGCGCTCCCTCAGCACTGCCCCTCCGACAGTGCGGCACTCCCTCAGTATTGCCCCTCCGACAGTGCGGCGCTCCCTCAGCACTGCTCCTCCGACAGTGCGGCGCTCCCTCAGCACTGCCCCTCCGACAGTACGGCACTCCCTCAGTATTGCCCCTCCGACAGTGCGGCGCTCCCTCAGCATTGCCCCTCCGACAGTGCGGCACTCCCTCAGTATTGCCCCTCCGACAGTGCGGTGCTCCTTCAGCACTGCTCCTCCGACAGTGCGGCACTCCCTCAGTATTGCCCCTCCGACAGTGCGGCGCTCCCTCAGCACTGCACTGGAGGGTCAGCCTGAATTCTGCCTCAGGAATGAGACGTGAATATTTGCTAAAATGAATGGACAGCAAAAATCAAGCGATCTCTGTTTTGAAATTTTCAATTGACCCCTGGCCACAACCGATTTTTGGGGGAGAGAGTTCCAGATTCCCACTGCCCTTTGTGTGAAGAAGTGCTTCCTGACATCACCCCTGAACGGCCTGGCTCTAATTTTAAGGTGATGGCCCCTTGTTCTGGACTCTCTATTGATCCTATCGAATCCTGTAATCATCTTAAACACCTCGATCAAATCGCCCAATAATCTTCTAAACTCGAGGGAACACAAACCCATTCTGTGCAGCCTGTCCTCGGGATTTAACCCTTTCAGCCCTGGTATGATTTTCCGTTGAGAGTTTAAATCCCGATTAACACGTAGCGGAAAAGTGCCAAATTGGCTCTAAAGCGCTTTGGGACCTCCGGTGGTCGTGAAAGGCGCTATAGAAATCCAATCGATTCTTTCTTTTACCTTCCAAAGTTATCCCCATGAATTATGAATCACCTCGACGCAAATCTTTGCTCCCTGAAGGCAGAGTGTCGCGTGTGCGCCGTGAGCAGCAGATTAATCCATGGTGTGCAGCATTCATTTCACCGGCCCCCGCTCCCACCCCTCTCTGCTTCCGTGACCTATAAATGACCTTCCTCTGAGGGTAGAATCGGGAAGAGAAAAGCCAAGCCGGTTACTGTGCCGGAGGTCTGTGGGATATCCAGGAAATTAGTTGCTGATTGGGTCCGGTTACCAGGGAGATTATTGCTTTGCTCGTGACATCACCTGTTCCCAGATTGAGCCTGTTTCTATCGTGCTTCTATGGGAGAATGACTCTGCCTCGTACTGTTTGAGGTGTTGGGGAAATCAGGTGTTTAAAGTGCTCACGACACTCCAATTCAAATTCAATATTATTTTGTTTGCAGGGATCTTGCTCGAGAGGAACTTAAATCGTTTTTTTTTTTAATTCTCGTTCTTTTCAAATTCCTCCAAGGCCTCGCCCCTGCCTATCTCTGTAATCTCCTCCAGCCCCACAACCCTCCCAGATCTCTGCGCTCCTCCAATTCTGGCCTCTTGATCATCCCCGATTTCAGTCGTTCCACCATCGGCGGCTGTGCCTTCAGCCGCCCGGGCCCCAAGCTCTGGAACTCCCTCCCTAAACCTCTCCGCCTCTCCAACTCTCTTCTCCTTTAAGGCGTTCCTTAAAACCTGCTTCTTTGACCAAACTTTAGGTTACCTGTCCTAATATCTCCTTATGTGGCTCGGTGTCAGATTTCATTTGATAATCGCTCCTGTGGAACGCATTGGGGCATTTCACTACGTTAAAAGCGCAAATTGTTGCTAATGTATTTGAAATGCGGCAACTATCGATGTTTTCATCAATGTGATTAGGACAGACAGTGATTAGAAAGCAGCGCACTTGCACCCGAACACACACGCACACACACACTACGCGCACGCGCCCTCACGTGTAGCGTATGCCATGCACATGATCTGCACAGGCCCACATGTACGCACATACACCATACAAGGACAAGCAGCCACATATTAGAACACACGTGCTCACACGCATGTGCATTGTGCACACGCATCCAAGCACACACGTGCATACAAACAATCGCAGGCACAGCGGTATTTGGACGGACATGCACGCACAAGCTCACGACAGAGGCTGATACGTGCAATCTGGTGATTCGAGAGACGGGTGATGAGCATGATCTGCGTGCAAACACAAACCGACAAACTTGGTGAGGCCGCACCTGGAGTACTGCGTGCAGTTTTGGTCACCTTACTTAAGGAAGGATATACTAGCTTTGGAGAGGGTACAGAGACAATTCACTAGGCTGATTCCGGAGATGAGGGGGTTACCTTATGATGATAGATTGAGTAGACTGGGTCTTTACTTATTGGAGTTCAGAAGGATGAGGGGTGATCTTATAGAAACATTTAAAATAATGAAAGGGATAGACAAGATAGAGGCAGAGAGGTTGTTTCCACTGGTCGGGGAGACTAGAACTAGGGGTGCACAGCCTCAAAAAACGGGGGAGCCAATTTAAAACCGAGTTGAGAAGGAATTTCTTCTCCCAGAGGGTTGTGAATCTGTGGAATTCTCTGCCCAAGGAAGCAGTTGAGGCTAGCTCATTGAATGTATTCAAATCACAGATAGATAGATTTTTAACCAATAAGGGAATTAAGGGTTATGGGCAGCGGGCGGGTAAGTGGAGCTGAGTCCACAGCCAGATCAGCCATGATCTTGTTGAATGGCGGAGCAGGCTCGAGGGGCTAGATGGCCTACTCCTGTTCCTAATTCTTATGTTCTTATGTAGAAGTCAAAAATGCTACTGTTGGATAATAGCAAACAGTTGCTTCAAGTGTCAGCTGTGGCTCAGTGGGCAGCACTCTCGCCTCTGAGTCAGAAGGTTGTGGGTTCAAGTCCCACTCCAGGGACTTGAGCACAAATTCCAGGCCAACACTCCCAGTGCAGTGCTGAGGGAGCGCCGCACTGTCGGAGGGGCAGTACTGAGGGAGCGCCGCACTGTTGGAGGGGCAGTACTGAGGGAGCGCCACACTATCGGAGGGGCAGTACTGAGGGAGTGCCACACTGTCGGAGGGGCGGTACTGATGGAGCGCTGCACTGTCGGAGGGGCAGTACTGAGGGAGCACTGCACTGTCGGAGGGGTAGTACTGAGGGTGCGCCGCACTGTCAGAAGTGCCATCTTTCAGATGAGACATTAAACTGAGGCCCATTCTTCCCTCTTGGGTGGATGTAAAAAATCCCACAATTACTATTTGAAGAAGAGTAGGGGTGTTATCTGCCATACCTTGGCCAATATTTACCCCTCAATAAGCAAAAGCAGTTTAACTGGCCACCCATCTCACATGCTGCTTGCTGTGCGCACATTGGCCGCCAAGCTGGGCTACATAAGTGACTGCGCTTTTTGGCAGTAATTCAATTGCCGTGAAGTTGCTTTGAGGTCCTGAGCGGTGATGAGGAGCCTTGAGAATTCCAACACACTCATTTTACTTTAGAGTTTGCCAAACTGAGGTTGGTTCCATCCCATCGAACACTTTCACCCGCGGGGAAAGCACAGGAGCCTAAGTGGCCCAAATCCACACAGCCCAAATTCTACCTTCCAACCTTTCATTAAAGGGGGCGAATTTTCAGGGCACGGGATAAAAAGCTGGGGTGCGGGGGATTAAATTGGAAAGCTCCTTCAAAGAGCCGGCATAGGCATGACGGGCCAAATGGCCTCTGTCTGTGCGGTGAGGTTCCAACAACCAGAGCCTCTCCTGTGGCTGTGCTGACAATGGCTCAGGGAAAGGTTAGTGATGGGTGTGGGGCGGAACCATGAAATCAATGGGTAAGAAAGACTTGCATTTATATAGCGCCTTTCACGACCATCGGACATCCCAAAGCGCTTCACTGCCAATGAAGTACTTTTTTGGAGTGTAGTCACTGTTGTAATGTGGGAAATGCGGCAGCCAATTTGCACACAGCAAGCTCCCACAAACAGCAATGTGATGATGACCAGATAATCTGTTTTTTGTGATGTTGATTGAGGGATAAATATTGGCCAGGGCACTGGGGATAACTCCCCTGCTCTTCTTAGAAATAGTGCCATGGGATCTTTTACATCCACCTGAGAGGGCAGACGGGGCCTCGGTCATCCAAAAGACGGCACCTCCGACAGTGCAGCACTCCCTCAGTACTGCCCCTCCGACAGTGCAGCACTCCCTCAGCACTGCACTGGGAGTGTCAGCCTGGATTTTATGTGCTCAAGTCCCTGGAGTGGGATTTGAACCCACAACCTCCTGGTGCTACCCACTGAGCCACAGCTGACAGCAAGGGTGTGTTTGTTTTCATTACCCATCGGGTTATTTTGTGCTAATGTAAGGCATGTTTCAGTTTAACATGTGCCGAACGCAAGATTCTGAATTAACATAGGAGGCTATTCTGCTCCTCAAACCTGTTCAGCCATTCAGTCAGATAATTCGGTTCGATCACATTTGGAGCACTGCGTACAGTTCTGGTCGCCATATTATAGAAAGGATATGGAGGCACTGGAGAGGGTGCAGAGAAGATTTACAAGGATAATACCAGAAATGTGAGGGTATACATATCAGGAAAGGATGAACAGGCTGGGTCTCTTCTCTCTTGGAAAAAAGACTGCTGAGGGGTGACCGAATAGAGGTCTTTAAAATGATGAAAGGTTTTGATAGAGTGGATACAGAGAGAATGTTTCCACTTGTGGGGAAGAGCAAAACTAGAGGCCATTAATATAAGATAGTCACCAAGAAATCCAATAGGGAATTCAGGAGAAACTTCTTTACCCAGAGAGTGGTGAGAATGTGGAACTCACTGCCACAGGGAGTAGTTGAGGTGAATAGTATCGATGGATTTAAGGGGAAGTTGGACAAGCATATGAGGGAGAAGGGAATAGAGGGTTATGCTGATAGAGTTAGATGAGGAAAGACGGGAGGAGGCTCGAGTGGAGCATAAATGCCGGCATGGACTGGTGGGGCCGAATGGCCTGTTTCTGTGCCGTATATCCCGTGTAATCATGTGTTTCTTACCTCCCTTTACCATGTCCTGATTAAGTGCCAGGGGATAATTGTTTATTAGGGAGTGCCAGTTTGACAGGAAGATATTCGACGATGGATGGTGCAGCCTGTCTGGTTTGGGGTAATTTCCGTGCCCAATTCTCTGATCTCTGGGTGCCGTGCCCTGTCTGGACATCTTCCAGCCACCACTGGTTGGATCCCGTGCTGTCCGCAGCAGTGCACTCCCCTTTAAAAGGTGCAGGCTGCCTTTAAGTGGTGTCAGAGATGCCCGCATTCCTTCCACCGCTCCCAAATAGACGTCCTCTCCGCCCGACTCACAATCAGATCCCAGCACCAGTTTAACCAGTCTGTGGCAAAGTGACCAGGCCCATCCAACCCGCTCCCCGCCCGCCTGTCCTCGGGCACGATCGCGTTTCCCGGCCTCGAACTTCACAAGGCAAGAAAACCGGCGAAGCGAACCGGATATTGGGATTAGACTTTACGGGTGGGAAATTCGGTCGGGCCTCTGTTCCGACGTTAATCCAGGCGGGGGGGGCGGTACTTTTAGCGCCTTGAAAAAGTTTGCGTCTCCCTCCCAGAAATTCGGCAGAATCGGTGGAAGAGCTGCCGGGGGCGACAAACCAGCCGTTGCACACCAGAGCTGTGGCGTGGGGAGGAGCGATAACGAAAGATTGGTCGGTACATTTCGCGGACCCGTTGCGCATGTGCGGAACGCCGAGCCGGATCCCGGGAAAATCCGAGTCTTAAAGGCGTGGCACAGTAATGCACCAATAAAGTTTTCAGTCTGATTGTTTCCCCCCCGCACTGTTATGTCTGTCTGCCGCTGCAAACTGGAAGGCTCGCGCACCATGCTGTGTAAACGTTACACTGACTGTGACCTCCGAGGGAAGTGCTTGCTCATCCCTTTAATTAGCCGCCAGTTACCGACTCTGCAAGCCTGGGCCCACTGTTGTCCAGACGGTGTGTTCGGCGGCCGCACCAAATTGACGTCCGGGTCGCCCTGATCGTCACCAGCCAGGCGCTAGCGCTTTGTGCCCCCGGGGAGCCTCTCGCGATTTTCGGTCGGGGCGCTGCTGCTCGGTAACGTCTTGCACTCCCCCTCCCGCTAACTGAGGCATCGGACAACCGAAGGTCCAGCCCGTAGTACGAGTTTGAGCTTCTGCTGCCGACCCTGTTTAATTGTGGGGTGTAGAGCAGAGAATCGAGCGCTGAAATCACCGCAAACCATGCACGCACGCCCCGTCCCATAGCCCAATAGCCTGCCGTCGAGCAGGCCTTGCGCGAGCAGCGCACCCTGATGTAAAAATCATCCCACGGCATAGAAAATAGGTGCAGGAGTAGACCATTCGGCCCTTCGAACCTGCACCACCATTCGATAAGATCATGGCTGATCATTCCCTCAGTACCCCTTTCCTGCTTTCTCTCCATACCCTTTGATCCTCTTAGCCGTAAGGGCCATATCTAACTCCCTCTTGAATATATCCAATGAGTTGTTTCAATGGTGAAACAGCATTTGATCCTACCGCTTCATCAGAAAGAGTTTAATATTGGAATGATCTCCTGCTGCTTGGGCTGACTGCTTTATAAGGTTATTAATCCAGCGCTGTAATTGTGATGTACAGTTTCATTATCCTGCATTAAATAAGTTAATAAAAATGGGAATTGATTTTAATTTTTCTGTGCGAGCTAAGTTTGTGCGGGGAGCCACCGCGGGAGACGAGAAGGAACTTTCCCGTTAGGCAGAGGTGCGGAAACCGCTGGAAGAGCTGGGGGAGGGGGGGCGAGAACGAGGTGGCAAATACTCCGGTCCGTAAGAGCCCCCACCCGCTCACACTGAAAACCCCCCCCCCCCCCGCCCCCGGAGGCATTTGCACACAGTTCGGGATTGATGCGGCTGAGAATTGTAGTTTCATTTAGCAATGCAGGCCATCTGCCTGTCCGCTCTCCCCCACCCCACTCCCCGTTTCTCCCCAATTGCTGAAGTTGTCGGTTTTAATGGACTTTCTAAATCACAGTGCGCCAAGCAGGATGCGTTGAGCTCCTGCGGCAGCCCCAGCCTCCAGTCCCGATAAGTGCGGAATTATACAGCTAGTCTCAGGCTGGGAGAGTGGATTCATGCATTATATATATAATTGGCAAAGAAAATGGTTCATGGAGCAAAGGAAAAAAATTAAGTAAGTGCCCGGCGAAATGGGCTATTGTGTGTTCAACATAATCAAAGTATATAATGGCTCAGACCCTGTAACTGTGTTTTATTGCAGCAACAGCACTTTGTTGTTTCTTTATCAGCCTCGGTGCTTTGAATGAAAATTTTAAACATTGGAATAGAGGGCACTGAGCAGATTTGATCTATAGTCATATATAATCCCTTTCCCCACTCGTCTTTAAAGAGAGAAACTTATTAGGAGCCAACACACAGGATGTTGGCTGTAAGTCACTGAATAAACAGCCCCCCTGCACATATACACATATACCCTGCTCAATAAACTGTAACCACCCTTTGTGTGAAGCAGTGTCTCCTGACATCACCCCCTGAACGGCCTGGCTCTAATTTTAAGGTTCTGGACTCCCCCCACCAGAGGGAATAGTCTCTCTCTCCCCACCCAATCGAATCCTTTAATAACCTTAAACTCCTCGATCAGGTCACCCCTCAATCTTCTTACCTCGAGGGAATACAAGCCCAGTCCACGAAACCTGTCCTCGTGATTTAACCCTTTAGCCCCAGTTCATTCTGGTGACTCTGCCCTGCACCCCCTCCAGGGGCAACATTTCCCACAATACAAGTGACTACACTTTAAAAGTACTTTATTGGCTGTAAAGCGCTTTTGGGACATCTGGGTGGTCATGAAAGGCGCTATATAAATGCAAGTCTTTCTTTCCTGAGGTGCACTGTCCAGAACTGAACACCAGACGGGGTCTTTGTTCTGTGCCGCCCTTAGTAATAAAAAAATATTAATTATTATTATACAGAATCTCACCATCAGGATATACTTAACTTTGCATTTCAACAGCTACACTTGGAGGGAGAACCTGTCCATTGAAACAGGTTCAGCTGCGAAAGGTGGTGGGGGGGCTACGATTCACCTCCACCCAGCCCCCCTCCCCCTCCCGCTCCTCCTGCCCGGGTTAGGGAAAGGAACTCAGACAGGGTTCCTGCTCCTGATAACTATCCAGCACCCTGAACCCCGCAGTGCGTGCAGAGTTCAGGTGAGGCAAGAGGTGGCTGGGCTGTGACGGCCTCCACAGGCGAATAGCCTGGCGACACAGCATGCACACAGGAGGGTACCCACGTGGGTGAGGTACCAAATGGAAGTTGACACCCTGTGCCCGTCAGCCGTGACTCAGTGGGTCCCACTCTCTCTCCTCGGAGTCAGGAGGCTGTGGGTTCAAGTCCCACTCCAGGGACTTGAGCACAAAATCGAGGCTGACACTCCCAGTGCAGTGCTGAGGGAGTGCCGCTGTCAAGAGGTGCTGTCTTTCGGATGAGACGTTAAAGTGAGACCCTTACTGCCCTCTCAGGTGGACATAAAAGATCCCACGGCAACTCTTTCAAAGAAGAGCAGGGGAGTTATCCCCGGTGTCCTGGGGTCAATATTTATCCCTCAATCAACATCACTAAAACTCAGTTTATCTGACCTTTTTCTGATTATTGCTGTGTGTGGGAGCTTGCTGTGCGCTAATTGGCTGCTGCATTTCCCATATTACAACAGTGACTACACTCCAAACGTACTTCATTGGCTGCGAAGCGCTTTGAGACATCCGGTGGTCGTGAAAGGTGCTATATAAATGCAAGTCTTTTTCTGTGGAATTGTGCCCCAGCAAGAGCCAGCGCCAGCAGGAGGGAGGAGGAGGAGGACTTTCTTTAAATATATGCAGAATATATATTTCCTGTTGCCTTCGGAGGGCTGGGGTCGAGCCCTGGGTAATAAAGCCAGCCTGCTCTGGGCTGCGGGATGATTGTTGTTGAAATGTGTCCTGATGGCTAGACGCCCTGGGTTAGCAGGAATATTACTACCCTGGACCGAGACGGTATAAAATGCTCGCTTGTAAATTCAGTGCGTTGAGATCACATCAACGTACATGCACAATAGCTTAGCACGCCACACAGCACAGATGAAGCTATCTCCGTGTTGTGTCTCTCCTGACCGCCTTGACTTATTTCCAAACTGTGTGAGCCAGATCAACACAGCGAGCTGCACACATCCATGCCAGTAATTGTCCGAGCCCCAGGACCAGGCACAGGCACCGGGGCATCACCGTAACAATTAAGCCCGCCCGTTCAAGGCTGATGTCAGAAAAAAAGATAAAGAATGACTTGCATTTATACAGCGCCTTTCATGACCACTGGACGTGCTTTACAGCCAATGACGTACGTTTTGGAGTGTAGTCACTGTTGTAATGTGGGAAATGCAGCAGCCAATTTGCGCACAGCAAGCTCCCACAAACAGCAATGTGATAATGACCAGATAATCTGTTTTTTTGATATGTTGATCGAGGGATAAATATTAGCCCCAGGACACCGGGGATAACTCCCCTGCTCTTCTTCAAAATAGTGCCATGGGATCTTTTATGTCCACCTGAGAGGGCAGACGGGGCCTCGGTTTAATGTCTCATCTGAAAGATGGCACCTCTGACAGTGCGGCACTCCCTCAGCACTGCCCCTCCGACAGTGTGGCGCTCCCTCAGCACTGCACTGGAGTGTGTCAGCCTAGGAAGCACTTCTTCACACAAAGGGTAGTGGAGATCTGGAACTCTCTTCCCCAAAAAGCTGTCAAGGCTGGGTATGTCGATTGGAAATTTCTACGCTGAGATGGATAGATTTTTGCGAGCCCAGGGTATTGAGGGTTACGGAACCAAGGCGGGTGGATGGAGTTAAGAGATAGTTGAATCTAACGAATGGCCTCCTGTTCCTGTCCTTCTTGTCTGACTAGTGCTGCCTAAAGTGGTCCAGTTCCTCTCCCGACTACTTCAAATGGAACATTTAGTTACTACAACAACAACTTGCATTTATATAGCGCCTTTAATGTTGTAAAATCTCCCAAGGTGCTTCACAGGAGTATTATCAAACACAATTTGGCACCAAGCGACATAAGGAGATATTAGCGCAGGTGACCAAAAGATTGGTCAAAGAGGTAGGTTTTAAGGAGCGTCTTAAAGGAGGAGGAGAGAGGGGTGGAGAGGTTTAGGGAGGGAGTTCCAGAGCTTAGGGCCCAGGCAACTGAAGGCACGGCCACCAATGGCGGACCGATTAAAATCAGGGATGCTCAAGAGGTCAGAATTGGAGGAACGCAGGCATCTCGGGGAGTGGGGGGGGGTGCAGGGTTGTGGGGCTGGAGGAGATTACAGAGATAGGGAGGGGCGAGGGCCATGGAGGGATTTGAAAACAAGGATGAGAATTTTTAAATCGGGGCTAGCGCTAACGTAGTGACTGTTGGGAGGCAGAAATTTGCTTTGACCCTTCGACAGTTTCTGGAAAAGGAATCCATGCCTGAGCTGGGACAGGGGCTGAGAAAGGCAGTCGGAATCGGAAGGGCTTGTGTGGTTGGGCGTTGAACATTCTGAAAATGTTGTGCCTTTGAATTTGCAGCGACACTGTTCCAGCACGCTATGTGTTTCAGTGATGGAGGGGTGGAGGGGGTATTCTGGCCTCCCAGTTTTAACAGCCTGGCTTTGATTCCAGCCCAGATTAAGAGTCTGAAATGATGCTGCCCGAGTGAGCTGCGAGGATTCTGGGCGAAATGAGCTGAGTAAATCAGCAGCTTCTGGCGTTGCTCCTGGGAGAGGCCGGCCAACGACCGATGAGGGAAATTAAAAACCTTTGCTCAGCGGCACTGTGCAGCCCCTTCTGCAGGTTGTGGTTAGGCTCCAGCATTGGGGCAGCGTAGAGCAAGCTTCACTCTGCAAACAATCCATGCAATGCAGGAAGCTAACACGCTGACCAGCGACCCCCAAAACACAAGACACAGGAGCAGGAGTCAGCCATTCGGCCCCTCGAGCCTGCTCCGCCATTCAGTGAGATCATGGCTGATCTTCGACCCCAACTCCACGTTCCCGCCCGCGCCCCATATCCCTCGATTCCCTTAATATCCAACACATTGACTGTTGGCGTATATGTAAATTGGAGCTCAAAATGAAGGGCCGTCAATGTAAGATCGTCACTAGTAAATCCAATGGGGAATTCAGGAGTAACTTCTTTACCCAGAGAGTGGTGAGAATGTGGAACTCGCTGCCACAGGGAGGGGTTGGGGCGAATAGTATCGATGCATTTAAGGGGAGACTAGATAGGTAAATGAGGGAGAAGGGAATAGACGGTTATGCTGATAGAGTTAGATGAGGAAAGACAGAAAGAGGCTCGAGTGGAGCATAAACATCGGCATGTATGGTTGGGCCGAACGGCCTGTTTCTGGGCCGTATATCCGATGTATCTAATTCCCACTGCCCTTTGTGTGAAGAAGTGCTTCCTGACATCACCCCCAAACAGCCTGGCCCCCTTGTTCTGGACTCCCCCCACCGGAGGGAATTATTTATCTCTCTCTACTCTATCAACGCCTTCAATCATCTTAAACACCTCGATCAGACCAGCACTTAACCTTCTACACTCGAGGGAATACAAGCCCAACCTGTGCAGCCTGCCCTCGGGACTTAACCCTTTCAGCCCCGGGTACCATTCGGGTGAATCTGCGCTGTCCCCTTTCGAGGCCGATATACCCTCCCTGGGGCGGGGCCCAGGACTTAGTGCTGTTACTGCGCACGGGGCCTGGCCCGAGCTTTATATAACCGTAACATCACTTTACTCCTTTGTATGGATAAACAACTGGAAGAGAAAGGAATAGAAGGATATAGTGAAGGGGGGAGATGGAGAGGGGTGGGAGGGGACTGTTGTGGAGCATAAACCCCGGCACGGAGCGGTGGGGCCCAGTGGCCTGCTTCTGTGCCGTACACTCGATGTAAAAGCTTCCTTGATGATGCTTGTTACCGACACTGAAGACACAAGTGGTCCCCTCTCTCTCCACTCCTGATTTGGTGCGTGCAGCTTAACAGGAAAAGCAAACAAATCACACCTAATCAAAACTGTTAATATTGTAAATGCGGCAGTACAATATCTTCTCCTCCCACTGGAGAAAGCACCAGTAATTGCCTGGTGCCTGAAGACTTCCCGCGGAAGATTCAGTTGCTGCAACAACAATAACTTCCATTTCTATAGCGCCTTTCACGACCACAGGATGTCTCAAGGTGCTTTACAGCCACTGAAGTACTTTTGGAGTGTAGCCACTGTTGTAAATTGGGAAACGTGGCAGACAATTTGCGCACAGCAAGCTCCCACAAACAGCAATTTGATAATGACCAGATAACCTGTTTTTGTTATGTTGATTGAGGGATAAATATTGGCCCCAGGACACCAGGGAGAGCTCCCCCACTCTTCTTTCAAATAGCGCCATGGGATCTTTTACGCTCACCTGAGAGAGCAGACGGGGCCTCGGTTTAACGTCTCGTCTGAAAGACGGCACCTCCGATAGTGCGGCGCTCTCTCAGCACTGCACTGGGAGTGTCAGCCTGCATTTTTTGTGCTCAAGTCTCTGGAGTGGGACTTGAACCCACAAACTTCTGACTCAGAGGCAAGAGTGCTGCCCACTGAGCCATGGCTAACACTATTTAAAGGAGGAGAGAGAGGCGGAGAGGTTTAGGGAGGGAATTCCAGAATTTGGGGCCCAGGCAACTGAAGGCACGGCCACCAATAGAAATCGGGGATGTTAAGGGGGCCAGAATTTGAGGAGCGCAGAGATCTCGGGGGGGTCAGAGGGTTACAGAGATGGGGAGGAGTGAGGCCATGGAAGGATTTGAACATAAGGCGAAGATTGCTGTTGGATAGTTCTATTTAAATATTTCCTCTTTAAAAGTTTTCATGATGTAATCGAACATTTGAAAATTGTCACTAGCTGAGCTAACCTGGGGAGTGGGGACTTTCAGTCGGGGGTCAGGTGAAGTGGGGTTAGAGGTCAGGGATGATTGAGACAGCAGCAACAGTCGGTATGCAGTCCCCATTTTAAAACCATGCATTTTATTTTATATTACTATTATTCATTTCAATTTCCCTATTTAAGGAAACTACATTTAATAAAGTTTGGTACACAGTAATTACAGCCCTCTGCCAATGCTTGCGATGCAGCGCCCCACACTGGCGGGAGGTTGTAATTACACTGTGACATGTTTACATAGCATTTTCCATTACAAATGTTGACATAGGAGTTTTTAATGGGAAAAGTTGGCCAGAAAGAAAGAAAAGAGCTTGCATTTCCGTAGCATCTATCACAACCTCGGGACATCCCAAAGAACAGCACAGCCAGTGAAATACTTTGGAAGTGTGGTCACTGCTGTAATGTAGAAAACGCAGCAGCCAATTTGCACACAGCAAGCTCCCACAAACAGCAAGGTGATAATGACCAGGGCTCCACTGTGCTGAACTGCGCAAAGGCGTACAGTTATAGCCTCCAGCTCCATGTAACTCCACAGGTGATGACTCGCAGTCAGGAGCTCTTCGCAGATTCGACAGGTCCCACCTGGTGTCGCCAATCAGATACAATCAGAGCACGCGCAAAAGGGAATGAACCAAAATATCCATTTATAAAACACAGTAGTGCCTACCCTGCAGGTCTTGGAAGAGTCACCACCCTCCCCCCCACCCCCACCCCCGTGCCCAACCCCCACCCCCCCCCCACAGCGCCCCACCCCCCGTGCCCAACCCCCACCCCCCCCCCACAGCGCCCCACCCCCCGCGCCCAACTCTCCTATCCCCCCCCCTTTCCAAATTTGCTTCATTTTCAATTAAAAGGCCTCAGTAAAAAAAACAAAGAAATGACCTCCCCAAAGATTTCATCTACGCACACTCCCACACTCACCGCACACTCCCACACTCACCGCACACTCCCACACTCACCGCACACTCACTCAGTCACCGCACACTCACTCACACACACTTGTGGGTTTTTGAAACTTAGCATTCTGGGGGTTCACAACGTGATTAGATTTTGATATTTATCCCTCAACCAACATCGCTGGAAGCGAGTAACCGATCATTTAGCACATTGCTGTGTGTGGGAGCTTGCTGTGGGCAATTTGCCTGCCACATTCCCACAGTGTAATAGGGACTACCCTTACAGAGTGCTTCTTTGGCCGTTCTCGCTTTGGGACACTGAGTTGATGAAAGGAGCTGTGGAAATGCAAGTCCTTTATTTCTGAAGCTGTCTTGTTCCCATCGGTCTGTGAGCAGCTGAAGAGCGCCCGTCCCGATCTCCTCTTCACAGGATGAGGAAAGCAACATACGTGACCAGAATATTACGTCATCGTTTAGCGCAGCCATTGCGAGTGACATGAAGAGCCAGCTAAGCATCACGACTAAAGTTGTATTGGATTTCTCTCCTGCAACCATTCGCTGGTCAGGGCTGTTCCTCTGTGTGGGGGCGGGGAGGGGTGAGAGGGGGCAGCGGTTTATCTGATCAACCCCGCAGCACCAGGAGGAGCAGAGGCTGAATTTATGGGGGCCAGAAGTCTAGCGGCAACTTTAACGTCAGGCCCCCGAGAGACGTTGAACTGAATAATACAGACCAGCACTCCCAGTGCAGTACTGAGGGAGGGCTGCACTGTCGGAGGGGCAGTACTGAGGGAGTGCCGCACTGTCGGAGGGGCAGTGCTGAGGGAGCGCCGCACTGTCAGAGGGGCAGTACTGAGGGGGTGCCGCACTGTCGGAGAGGCAGTACTGAGGGAGCACCGCACTGTCGGAGGGGCAGTACTGAGGGAGCGCCACACTGTCGGAGGAACAGTACTGAGGGGGTGCTGCACTGTCGGAGGGGCAGTACTGAGGGAGTGCTGTACTGTCGGAGGGGCAGTACTGAGGGGGCGCCGCACTGTCGGAGGGGCAGTACTGAGGGAGTACCGCACTGTCGGAGGGGCAGTACTGAGGGGGCGCCGCACTGTCGGAGGGGCAGTACTGAGGGAGTACCGCACTGTCGGAGGGGCAGTACTGAGGGAGCGCCACACTGTTGGAGGGGCAGTACTGAGGGAGCGCCACACTGTCGGAAGAACAGTACCAAGGGGGTACTGCACTGTCGGAAGTCCCATTTCTTGGATGAGACGTTAAACCGTTTACAGGCCCCCTCTCCCCGCTCGAGTAAAGGAACCCAGGGGACTATTTCGAAGAAGAGCAGGGGAGTTCTCCCCGGTGTCCTGGGGCCAATATTTATCCCTGAATCAACATCACTAAAAAATAGATTATCTGATCATTTATCCCATTCCTGTTGCTTATAGAAGTTTGAGGGCTGAACTAATCGAGGTGTTTAAAATGATAACTGGATTCGGTAGGGTAGATACAGAGACACTATTCCCTCTGGTGGTGGGAGTGGGAACAAGGGGGCATCACCTTAAAATTAGAAGCAGGCCGTTCGGGGATGATGTCAGGAAGCAATTCTTCACACAAAGGGCAGCGGGAATCTGGAACTCTCGCCCCCAAAACGCTGTGGATGCTGGGGTGGCCAACTGATATATTTCAATTGATAAATTTTTATTGGGTGCAATGTTTTTGCTTCATGGGTTCTTTGCTTAAGAATTCATAGCAATACATTGTTATTAGGAAATAGTTGGTTTATTAACCAAGGTTTAACAATCACACGACACATTACCAGTTCATCCACTTGACTCACAACTGCATACCTCATCGTGGATCCTCTGAACCCAACGGACCGGGGTTTTATTGAGTCTAGTGGCCATCACGTGACTGGCTAAGCCACTCCCAATGCAACAGCTCTACAAACCTGTGAGCATACTCGCAGGTGCATATATTACAAAGGGTATCTGGGGATGTGGGCCAATGGGGCGATACATGGGATTGAGTTGCGTAATCAGTGTTCCCATTGTTTTTGGGGTGGGTGGTCCCTTTAATGGGCTGCGCGGCACCAGTCAAATACTTGTGCATGCGCGGTCATTCCGATTGTAATCATCATCATAGGCAGTCCCTCGAAATCGAGGAAGACTTGCTTCCACTCTAAAAGTGAGTTCTCAGGTGGCTGTACAGTCCAATACAGGAATTATAGTCTCTGTCACAGGTGGGACAGACAGTGGTTGAAGGAAAGGGTGGGTGGGGAGTCTGGTTTGCCGCACGCTCCTTCCGCTGCCTGCGCTTGATTTCTGCATGCTCTTGGCGACGAGACTCGAGGTGCTCAGCGCCCTCCCGGATGCTCTTCCTCCACTTAGGGCGGTCTTTGGCCAGGGACTCCCAGGTGTCGGTGGTATGTTGCACTTTATCAGGGAGGCTTTGAGGGTGTCCTTGAAACGTTTCCTCTGCCCACCTGGGGCTCGCTTGCCGTGTAGGATTCCGAGTAGAGCGCTTGCTTTGGGAATCTCGTGTCGGGCATGCGGACGATGTGGCTCGCCCAACGGAGCTGGTCGAGTGTGGTCAGTGCTTCGATGCTGGGGTTGTTGGCCTGGGCGAGAACACTGACGTTGGTGCGTCTGTCCTCCCAGGGGCTTGGCAGGATCTTGCTGAGACAGCATTTGTGGTATTTCCCTTTCCGATTGTGAAGGCGTTGAGCAGCCTGCGTGGGACCTCTCGATCGCCAGGCGGCCTGTTGGGAACACTGGCGGTGATCTGGTTCAGTGGCGGGGAAGGTCAGAGGGGCCGAATGGACTCCCGCCACTGCTAATCTTGCAGCACTAAAGGAAGAAAGTGAGTGACTTCACTGACGGTGTTGATGTCCATCACACAACATCCATTAGCACGGTGTTATTGCAGCGTACAGCTTGGGTTCTGACACTGGCACTGCTGTGCTGGATGTAAAATATTGTTATGTTATCAGTAAGTCATAACAGCAGTGAGCTTTCATAATCCTCCGGCTGCACTGATTCATCGCCTCACTCTGTTCATACATCAGGTGCGGGGCTGGTGCGCTGGTTAAAGGTTGATGAATGAGGAGGACCCCAAGTGCATGGCCAGGATCTCCCAGCCAGCTTGTCAGCACAGGATGGCAAAAGGTATCCGATACAAAAAGCGTCAGCGAAAAGGAGACTGATCTCGGCCATTCGCTGGCGGCAGCTGGGTGAGGAGGCAGTGGCCCCACAGGACAGTCGCTGGCAGCAGTCACTTAGCAACACGTCACTCTAGCAACCAGACGCTTTGACAGCGTAGTTGCCGGTCCCGCTCCCGGACGGGTTTGACCCGAGATGTGGCCGACTCGCGGGCAGCATTTTCCCAAGCACCACTCGAAGACCCGGGATTTTTTGGATCCAGTTCCACTTGGAGAGTTGCACGTTGACCTCTCTCTGTAATAATTAAAGGGGAGAGGGCGGGAGGGCGAAGGAGGGGGCTCAGAAACAGGCTCGGTGCACTCCCCAGAAAGCTGGCACCGCTCCGAATCCCCGAGCTGAGTTCAGTAGATTACAAATTCCGTATAATTAGCGAGCATCTGTGCAGTTTAATGCCGTCTCCGATGTAAATATTCGAAATGGGAGCTTTAGGGTTTTTACTGCTCTTCATTTGGCTGTCATTATGACCCTGGGATTGTTGGCACAGTACGGTGATGGAGAGCTGGGAGACTCAGCATAATATGGTCCGCATGTGTTACAATCTGTCCGCTTTTCGCATTTGTCCCGCATATTTATCCCACTCAAAGTCACACCACAGAGGAAAATTAAATGCTGGAGTTTGGTGCAAGTAATGTTTCTAGATTTTGTTCTTCTCCCACAAGATACATGTTGACATGTTGGTGACAATCCGTGTCGCAATCTTCCGCGCACGCAGGCTCAGTGGAGGAGAAGATTTTTGATTTGAGGCTTTCAAACACAGATCCCCAAAGCCAAGCCCCACATGCTCAGTTTGATGAGTCGCTCATATGAGTTTATGATTCCAGAATAACCACGGCATCCTCTTCTTCTTGCAGCTTTGTTTGGAAAGAAAGATCTTGCATTTATATAGCTCCTTTCACAGACTTAGAATATCACAAAGCGCATCACAGCCAATTTTAAAGTGTGGTCACTGTTGCAATGTGGGAAACGCGGCAGCCAATTTGGGCACAGCAAGCTCCCACAAACAGCAATGTGATAATGACCAGATAACTTGGGGTATTTTTTTTTGTGATGTTGATTGTGGGATAAATATTTGTCTCAGGTCACCATGAATAACTCCCCTGCTCTTCTTTGAAATAGTGGCCATGGGATCTTTTACATCCACCCCAGAGGGAAGTCGAGGACTCGGTTTAACATCTCATCTGAAAGATGACACCTCCGACACTGCAGGGCTCCCTCAGCACTGCCCGTCCGACACTGCAGGGCTCCCTCAGTACTGCCCCTCCGACAGTGTAGGGCTCCCTCAGTACTGCCGCTCAGACAGTGCGGCGCTCCCTCAGCACTGCCCCTCCAACAGTGCAGGGCTCCCTCAGTACTGCCCCTCCAAAAGTGCGGCCCTCCCTCAGTACTGCCCCTCCGACAGTGCGGCGCTCCCTCAGCACTGCCCCTCCGGCAGTGCGGCGCTCCCTCAGCACTGCCCCTCCGACAGTGCGGCGCTCCCTCAGCACTGCCCCTCCAACAGTGCGGCGCTCCCTCAGCACTGCCCCTCCGACAGTGCGGCGCTCCCTCAGCACTGTCCCTGCAACAGTGCAGCGCTTCCTCAGTACTGCCCCTCCGACAATGCGGCCCTCCCTCAGTACTGCCCTTCCGACAGTGTGGCGCTCCCTCAGCACTGCCCCTCCGACAGTGCGGCGCTCCCTCAGCACTGCCCCTGCAACAGTGCTGCACTCCCTCAGTACTGCCCCTCCGACAGTGCGGCGCTCCCTCAGCACTGCACTGGGAGTGTCAGCCTGGATTTTTGTGCTCAAGCCTCTGGAGTGGGACTTGAACCCACGACCTCTGACTCAGTGATGGAAGGACTGTAACGGGAAAATGATGAGTCTCTTGATTCTCCTTTCCTCTCAGGACTACAACCCCTACGGATGGTGGGTCGGTGAGATGAAAGGTGTGATCGGGATCGTGCCAAAGGATTACCTGATGGAAGCCTATGAAATGTGAAGGACAGGTCTGTATTCAGGGCTGGAGAAGGCAAACTCTTCCAGTGTTGTTTTCAATGACGGAGACATTGTATGAAATGCTAGTTGACTAAAATGATTAGGCCTCTGCTTGCTGGAGTTGTGGGGGTGGGAGTGCGAGGATGGGGAGCAGGGCGGGGCTATGGGGACGGAGGAGGGTGGGGACATAGGCTGGAACCTATCGCGAAGGATTGAACGGGCTGGGTCTCTTACCTGTAGAATTGAGAAGGTGACCTGATCGAGTTCCTTAAAACAATGAAGGGATTGATAGGGTGGACGTAGAGACGATGTTTTCACTTGTGGGGGAGACCAGAACTCGGGGCCATCAATATAAGATAGTCACTGATAAACCCAATGGGGAATTCAGGGTAAACTTTTTTTCCCCAGAGAGTGGTGAGAATGTGACACTCGCTCCCACAAGGAGGGGTTGAAGTGAATAGTATCGATGTATTTAAGGGGAAGCTGGATAAACACATGAGGGAGAAAGGAATAGAAGGATATGGTGATGGGGTGAGATGGAGAGGGGTGGGAGGGGGCTGGTGTGAAGCATAAACCCCGGCACGGACCCGTGGGGCCCAATGGCCTGTTTCTGGGCTGTACATTCTCTGCTGTGAAACTCTGGGTCCAGCGATGAGATGAAAAATAAATTGAAATGATTTGTAGGAACACTGTTCTTGGTCCGTTTGCAGCTGTGAGGCTCGGAGACTGGGCGAGGGAAAGGCGGTTGTGTCATCTGACTGGAACTGTTCTCAGCTAAACATTGAACAAACCCGTACTATGTCCCTCTGTCTGCTGTTTCAATGCAGAGATTAACCTGTTGGTAATAAGCAGGGCACAGGGCAGGACCTCACTGACGGGATGGTGGGGGTGGGGGGTTCCGGGGGCAGAGCAAGGGGCAGGAGCGTTAAAGTAACGTACAGAATGGGAGAGGGCACGGTGTCGGTTGGCCAAACGGACCAGACATGGACAGACTGAGCAATGAAGATGGACGAAAGGCTTCTCGGCGACCAGACAACCCTCCAGCACCAAGCAAAGCCAGGCCGTTCGGGGGTGATGTCAGGAAGCACGTCTTCCCACAAAGGGTAGAGGAAATCTGGAACTCTCTCCCCCAAAGCGTTATTGAGGCCGGAGGTCAATTGAAAATGTCAAAACTGAGATTGATTGATTTTTGTTGGGTGAGGGTATTAAGGGTCACGGAACCAAGGCGGGTAAATGGAGTTAAGATACAGATCAACCACGATCTAATTGAATGGCAGGACAGGCTCGATGGGCCGAATGGCCCCCTGTTCCTATGTAAAGTGCGAGGGAACTCAATCTGCTCCGAGGACTCTACTGCTGCTGTTCTGAAAATGTCCACTAGAAGGTAGCGCAGGGTTGACCTTTTTTTATTTGTTCCTGGGCTGTAGGCATCGCTGGCAAGGCCGGCATTTATTGCCCATCCCTAATCGCCCTCGAGGTGGTGGTGAGCCGCCTTGAACCACTGCAGTCCGTGTGGTGAAGGTGCTCCCACAGGCACAACTTGCTAGGCCATTTCAGAGGGCAGTTAAGAGTTAACCACATTGCTGTGGGTCTGGAGTCACATACCGGCCAGACCGGGTAAGGGCAGCAGATTTCCTTCCCTGAAGGACATTAGTGAACCAGTTGAGTTTCATGGTCACCATTACTGATAACTTTTTTTAATTCCAGAATTATTTAACTAACTGAATTTAATTAACTGGTGGGATTTGAACTCGTGTATCTCTGGATTGTTAGTCCAGGCCTTGGGATTATTGGCCCGGTAATGTAACCACGGTGCTGCTGTTACTCTCAGTCTGACTCCCTCCTCCAGGCTGATGTTTGTTGGCCTCTAACCAGAGTCCGTGCATTCAGGAAAGGAGAGAAATGAGCAGTGGGGCAGGGAAGGGTGTCTCTGGTCACTGCGTGTTGACATCGAAAACCCAGTCCTCTGCTGAAGGTTCCTGCGATGTTTCCACCAGGACCGAGTGAGGAGAGGATCGCTCTCCCCACAGTGCTCTGCTTTGATAAACCTCTATTGTTTCCATTTTCACTTTCTGTTCCAGTTCCGTGCCCTCTGACAGAGAGTCAGTCGCACGGTATAGCGATCGCCCAGACCGTGTGAAGCCAGCACTGGACTGTGACCGCAGACTGTTGGCTAATCGCCCCCAGCAAGCTTCTGTGGCATCCTGCCTCTCGCCAGCCAATCGATTGCGCATCGCACCTTCACACTGAACGCACCCAGACATCTTCCTTGAAGAAGAAGAAGAGAGGCTTTGCACAGCACCATCCACCGTTCCTCCCGCTTTGCACGCTAATCAATAAAGACACGTTTCTGGCATTTGATCGCTGTGCTGTTAATGCTGCCTTATGGGATTGTGTCACAGTAACAGGATCCCGAAATACTCCCCTGTACGATCCATCCAATGACCGAGACTTACCGTCATATCCCGATTTCCCCCGCCCCCAGCCAATGTCCCGATACTTGGGTGGGATTATTGCTGGGGGGGGCCAGGGTTACTAACCCCCCCCCCAGGATTGCTCAGGGGTCTCCAGGAATTAAAGATGAATCCCTCGTACACGGCCACGAGAAGCACGAGCGAGAATAATCGATGGGCCATTGAGAAAATTCACTGGGGGCGAAACGGCCCCGCTCCCCGTTTGGGGAGCACAATTTGAATTAAGTGAATGGCCGGCGAGATAGACTGTTGAATGTCACTGTGGGGGTGGGTGGGGCGAGGCTCCACACGGCACTGACCACGTCACAACGGAAAGGGGAGGGGCCGCGGCGAACTCTGCAGCCGTTTCCCTGGCACCCACTGGGCCTCCGGGGGAGGGGCTTACCGGACTGCACGTTGGCGGCCCCCAGCCAAATCCGCAGGCTGCCATCGCTGGATGACAGCGTCGCCTTGATCGGGGCAAACACTAAGGGGCACAGCGCGGAACCCCGGGGGCAATTCTTGCGGCACTGCCATGGGCAGCGCCACAGACAACAGTCGAAGGGCAGTGACCATCGCTGCTGGTTGCTTCTGTCACCCATTCCCCCAGCCATAAATCATCCGCACCACCTGGGGGCGCTAACAGGGCAATTCCAGCCCCGTACAATCTTACAGCTTTGGCCATTTGGCCCATCGTACCTCTGCCGGCCCTTTGGAAGAGCGATTGAATTAGTCGCACTCCTCCCGCTCTTTAACATTCATTCACAGGATGCAGGCGTCGCCCGCAGTTGTCGGTGGTGCTGAGAGGGGTGAGGACTCAGAGTTAACTACATTTCTGTGGGTCTGGAGTCACACACAGGCCCAGACCGGGTAAGGGCGGCAGATTTCCTTCCCTAAAGGGCATTAGTGGAGCAGATGGGTTTTTTGACAATTTAATGGTCATCATTATTGACACTGGCTTTTTATAAATTCTAGATATATTTAATTGAATTTAAATTCCCCAGCTGCCGTGCTGGGATTTGAATTCGGGTCTGGATCATTAGTCTAGGCCGCGGGATTACAGGCCCTGTAACATAACCACCATACCAAATAGTTCTACTGATGGCTTCTTTTCAAGTAGGTATCCAATTCCCTTTTGAAATGTTTTATTGCATCTGCTCCCACCGCCCTTTCAGGCAGCGCATTGTGTGTGTTTCTCATGTTCTTTGAATATTTTTGTTAATAATTCTAAAAATATTGGCTATGGTTGTGGGGGACAGTTTTACCGGGCGGGGCGATTGGAGGTGGGAGGTCATGTGATGAAACTTCCAGTACGTCCGTCAGTACTGCCCCTCCGACAGTACAGCACAGTCTCAGTACTGCCCCTCCGACAGTGCAGCGCTCCCTCAGTACTGCCCCTCCGACAGTGCGGTGCTCCCTCAGTACTGCCCCTCCGACAGTGCAGCGCTCCCTCAGTACTGCCCCTCCGACAGTGCGGCGCTCCCTCAGTACTGCCCCTCCGACAGTGCGGCGCTCCCTCAGTACTGCCCCTCCGACAGTGCGGTGCTCCCTCAGTACTGCCCCTCCGACAGTGCGGTGCTCCCTCAGTACTGCCCCTCCGACAGTGCGGTGCTCCCTCAGTACTGCCCCTCCGACAGTGCGGTGCTCCCTCAGTACTGCCCCTCCGACAGTGCAAGGCTCCCTCAGTACTGCCCCTCCAACAGTGCAGCGCTCCCTCAGTACTGCACTGGATGTGTTGGCCTGGATTTTTTGCTCGAGTCTCTGGAGTGGGACTTGAACCCACGACCTTATATCTTGGAGGCGAGTGTGCTGCCCACTGAGCCACAGCTGACGAGAGAGCCTAGCTTGGTGGAAAGATTCTCTTTAGACTTTGGAATAACCCGGAGGGAGGAACGAAGAGACTATTAGTCGACTCTCTCGAGTTCTTGACGTCGATGATTTGGCCAGGCTATGGAGGACTGCTCATCACCTGATGGAACACAGCACTACGGACAGATGTTGCTGCATTCTCTGAAACCTCATGTAGAAAGTAAAAGCGGTAATGAAACATTAACTTCAACATTACAGCAGGCCGATAAAGCTGTTCCATCTCCGCTGGACGGGATCTATCACTCTGATATTACCCTGCAGCTTGTTGCACCAGACTCCCAGAGAACGGGCCTGGGAATCGAACCAAAGCCTCGATCCCAGACACGAGCTGCTGGCGGTACTGAGGGAGAGGCGCTCAACGCGATATTCCTTCCTCGTAACATGGTGGGAAGAAGCAACGACCCACGTGTCCCTGCCCTTGTAGTGGAGATGGTAACCCATCCAAAATAAACTGCTCGATGTTGGGGGTTAAAGCAGCGGAGTGAACTGGCATGTATTGGCTGCAGTAATCGCCACGCTTCTGTTCGACCTTAGCTATTACTGTTGCCAAGGGACACGGGGACAGTGCGGGAGGGTGGAGTTGAGTTCGAAGATCAGGCATGATCTCATTGAATGGCGGAGCAGGCTCGAGGGGCTGAATGGCCGACTCCTGCTCCTAATTCTTATATTCTTATGTAAACCCTCCTGGATTGAGATTCCAGGAATTGAAAATTAATCTCCAGGAGGCCGCTGCGAGCAAAATCCCCGGAGAACAAACAGAGGCGTTGAAAATAATTGTGTATTTTTCAAAAATGTTCTTCAAGCACTTCTTACCAGTTATAAAAATATCGGACATGGGGGGAGAAAGACTGATGGTCAGGAATCATCCAATCAGGTAAGGAAGAGTCTGATCCCTTTTCCGATTGGTCGTGGGGAGGGCGGGCCATCAGTAGGATGGACGGTTCGGGCGACCAATGGCAGGAGGGTGCGGGTGGGGCAGTTGGAGGTGGGAGATCATGTGATCAAACCTCAGGAGTTCCACCCAGCGTTGTCCCTGGCATTAAACACACTGGGGCTGCTACGGTTACTATCTCCCCTTTCGCACTTTGTTGCTATAAAGCAGAATATCTGACATCTCACTCAGCAGTGCTACAAATATATATATATAAACATTCCATTCTCTTCTCCTCACTATCTCTGCAGATTATCCCCGCCATATTTTCCATTTTTATGATATTACTATTCTCATCCTTGTGTTCAAATCCCTCCATGGCCTCATAAGAACATAAGAAATAGGAGCAGGAGTCGGCCATTTGGCCCCTCGAGCCTGCTCCGCCATTCAGTAAGATCATGGCTGATCTGATCATGTACTCAGCTCCACTTCCCCGCCCGCTCCCATAAACCTTTATTCCCTTATCGCTCAAAAATCTGTCTATCTCCGCCTTAAATATATTCAATGACCCAGCCTCCACAGCTCTCTGGGGCAGAGAATTCCACAGATTTACAACCCTCTGAGAGAAGAAATTTTTCCTCAGCTCAGTTTTAAATGGGTGGCCCCTTATTCTGAGACTATGTCCCCTAGTTTCCTATGAATGGAAATATCCTCTCTGCATCCACCTTGTCGAGCCACCTCATTATCTTATATGTTTCAATAAGATCACCTCTCATTCTTCTGAACTCCAGTGAGTATAGGCTCAACCTATCTTCATCAGTCAACTCCCTCATCTCCGGAATCAACCTAGTGAGCGTTCTCTGAACAGCCTCCAATGCAAATATATCCTTTCATAGATACGGAGACCAAAACTGTACGCAGTACTCCAGGTGTAGTCTCACCAATACCCTGTACAATTGTAGCAGGACTTCTCTGCTTTTATGCTCTACCCCTTTGCAATAAAGGCCAACATTCCATTTGCCTTCCTGATTATTTGCTGTATCTGCATACTAACTTTTTGTGTTTCATGCACAAGGACCCCCCAGGTCCCTCTGTACTGCAGTACTTTGTAATTTTTCTCCAGTTAAATTATAATTTGCTTTTCTATTTTTTGTGGATAACCTCACATTCTCCCACATTATACTCCATCTGCCAAATTTTTGCCCACTCACTTAGCCTGTCTATATCCCTTTGCAGATTTTTGTGTCCTCCTCACAATTTGCTCTCCCACCCATATTTGTATCATCAGCAAACTTGGCTACATTACACTCGGTCCCTACATCCAAGTCATTAATATAGATTGTAAATAGTTGAGGACCCAGCACTGATCCCTGCGGCACCCCACTAGTCACTGTTTGCCAACCGGAAAATGACCCATTTACCCCAACTCTCTGTTTTCTGTTAGTTAGCCAATCCTCTATCCATGCTAATATATTACCCCCAACCCCGTGAACTTTTATCTTGTGCAGTAACCTTTTATGTGGCACCTTATCGAATGCCTTAGGGTGCCACATAAAATGTTACTGCACAAGATAGCCCTCTCCTCCCTATCTCACCCCTCCCTATCTCTCTAATCGCCTCCAGCCCTCCCGAGATCTCTGCGCTCCTCCAATTCTGGCGTGTTGAGCATCTCCAATTTCCATCGCTCCGCCATTGGTGGCCGTGCCTTCAGCTGCCTGGGCCCCAAGCTCTGGGATTCCCTCCCTAAACCTCTCTGCCTCTCTCTCCTTTAAGATGGTCCTTAAATAGGGGGAGAAATTTGTTTGGATAGCGAGGGTCGGGACAGGGCCGCTAAAGGGTTTGTAGCCACGAGCATCCATATCAGCGGCGCTCAGCGAATTCAGTGTTCCGGTGCCGGCGGTGCGGAGCAGTATTGCCCGGGAGTGCCGCGCCAGTGTGCAACGCCCCGGTATCGACACGGAGGCAACATTCGTTTTATAACTGCACCCATAGCCTGACATCACTGGTGGGGAAAATGTTGGAATCAATTATTAAAGATGAAATAGCAGTGCATTTGGAAAGCAGTGACAGGATCGGTCCAAGTCAGCATGAATTTATGAAAGGGAAATCATGCTTGACAAATCTTCTGGAATTTTTTGAGGATGTAACTGGTAGAGTGGACAAGGGAGAACCAGTGGATGTGGTGTATTTGGACTTTCAAAAGGCTTTTGACAAGGGTCCCACACAAGAGATTGGTGTGCAAAATCAAAGCACCTGGTAATGGGGGTAATATACTGATGTGGATAGAGAACTGGTTGGCAGATAGGAAGCAGAGAGTTGGGATAAACGGGTCCTTTTCAGAATGGCAGGCAGTGACTAGTGGAGTGCCGCAGGGCTCAGTGCTGGGACTCCAGCTCTTTACAATATACATCAATGATTTAGATGAAGGAATTGAGTGTAATATCTCCAAGTTTGCAGATGACACTAAACTGAGTGGCGGTGTGAGCTGTGAGGGGGACGCTAAAAGGCTGCAGGGTGACTTGGACAGGTTAGGTGAGTGGGCAAATACATGGCAGATGCAGTATGTGGATAAATGTGAGGCTATCCACTTTGGGGCAAAAACGCAAAGACAGAATATTATCTGAATGGTGGCAGATTAGGAAAAGAGGAGGTGCAACGAGACCTGGGTGTCATGGTTCATCAGTCATTGATAGTTGGCATACAGGTGCAGCAGGCGGTAAAGAAGGCAAATGGTATGTTGGCCTTCATAGCTAGGAGATTTAAATATAGGAGCAGGGAGGTCTTACTGCAGTTGTACAGGGCCTTGTTGAGGCCTCACCTGAAATATTCAATTTTGGTCTCCTAATCTGAGGAAGGACGTTCTTGCTATTGAGGGAATGCAGCAAAGGTTCACCAGACTGATTCCCGGGATAGCCAAACTGACATATGAGAAGAGACTAGATCAACTGGGCCTTTATACATTGGAGTTTAGAAGGATGAAAGGGGATCTCATAGAAACATACAAGATTCTGACCGGACGGGATAGATTAGATGTGGGAAGAATGTTCCCGATGATGGGGAAGTCCAGAACCAGGGGACACAGTCTTAGGATAAGGGGTAGGCCATTTAGGACTGAGATGAGGAGAAACTTCTTCACTCAGAGAGTTGTTAACCTGTGGTATTCCCTGCCGCAGAGAGTTGTTGATGCCAGTTCATTGGATGTATTCAAGAGCGAGTTAGATATGGCCCTTACGGCTAAAGGAATCAAGGGGTATGGAGAGAAAGCAGGAAAGGGGTACTGAGGGAATGATCAGCCATGATCTTCTTGAATGGTGGTGCAGGCTCGAAGGGCCGAATGGCCTACTCCTGCACCTATTTTCTATGTAGCGCCCCGTAGTGACCCCGTCAGAGAAAGCTGGTGTGCAGAGCTGTCCCGGGGCATTGGGGGAAGGAGCGACTGCAGGAGGTCAGTGTGAGTGATTGGTTTATAGTGATTTAACTTTATTTGGGGTGAGGAATGTATAGGGAATGATTTTTGTTCCGATTGTTGTTGTTGCAGTAAGACCTCTCTCAGGACGCTCTAAGGCCGACTCTTTAGCTCGGGTTCAGTTGCTCACCCGGCCCAGCGCCCTGAGAGGCGTGGGGAATGTCTCCCTCAGTGCCCGCCCCACTCTCAGGGCACAAACACTGAACTTTGTGGCTCCCATCGCTGACCATTTCCCGCCCGACATTAGTGCCTGAGGAACCTCCAAACGAATTTCCAGCCCTACCTCTTTGCCCAAGCATTTGGTCACCTGCCCTAATCACTCCTGTGTGCCACGGTGTCAAACATTCTCTGATAACACTCCTGTGACGCGCCTTGGGACATTTTACTACGTTAACAGTGCTATATTAATGCAGTTTTACACAGGATATACGGCACAGGAACAGGCCATTCAGCCCAACCAGTCCATGCCACTGTTTAATGCTCCATTCGACTCTTTCCTCGTCTAACTCTATCACCATAATCCTCTATTCCCGTCTCCCTCGTCTTTGTCCAGCCTCCCCATCTGTTGTTGTTGAGTGCAAACTCTGAGAGACATGTCCAACCTTGAGAATCCAGTCACGGTCCCCGTGACCCGAGCAGGGCCAGGAGTTCCGGGACGGGTTTGCATCAGCGATTAATGTTCAGTGATGCAAGTTCAGTCCCAAGGCTCGATGTTGGGCACACCCCTATCTTAGCATTGCCAACACCGGTGAAATCATTAACTAGCTCTTGATTTTGAGCGATTGTGTCCATGGGTGATTTCTGGGAACCAATCCCGTCGCAGTCTTTTGTCCCCGTCAATCACGCGCTTGGACTCAATTGTGCAAAATCAGTCAACAGGAAATGAAATTGTGAGTATTGGGAACTAAGGCAGAGCTTGGACAGGTGGTAATTGGGAACCAGCCTACAAAAAGCTTCAACATTCTCGGGTAGGCCAGTCTGTCCCCACACTCTCCCAGGGCAGGTACAGCATGAGTTACATACAGAGTAAAGCTCCCTCTACACTGTCCCATCAAACACTCCCAGGGCAGGTACCGCACGGGTTAGATACAGAGTAAAGCTCCCTCAACACTGTCCCATCAAACACTCCCAGGGCAGGTACAGCACGTATTAGATACAGAGTAAAGCTCCCTCTACACTGTCCCCACACTCTCCAAGGGCAGGTATAGCATGGGTTAGATACAGAGTAAAGCTCCCTCTGCACTGTCCCATCAAACACTCCCAGGGCAGGTACAGCACAGGGTTAGATACAGAGTAAAGCTCCCTCTACACTGTCCCATCAAACACTCCCAGGGCAGGTAGTTTACCATTTGGGCCAACATAAAACCGACGGACTGAGACCAAGCAGGTAGCTCCATTACCAGTTACCCATTCCCAAAGTTGACAGTTTTTATATTATTAGTTCCTGGCATGCGGATGTCGTGGCAAGGCCGGCATTTATTGCCCATCCCTAATTGCCCTTAAGAAGGTGGTGGTGAGCCGCCTTGAACCGCTGCAGTCCGTGTGTTGAAGGTGCTCCCACAGTGCTGTTAGGGAGGTAGTTCCAGGATTGTGACCCAGCGACGGTGAAGTAACGACCGATATATTTCCAAGTCGGGATGGTGTGTGACTTGAAGGGGAACGTGGAGGTGGTGGTGTTCCCGTACGCCTGCTGGCCTTGTCCTTCTGGGCGGTCGAGGTGGCGGGTTTGTGAGTTGCTGCAGTGCATCTTGTAGATGGTGCACACTGTAGCCACGGTGCGCCGGTGGTGGAGGGAGTGAGTGTTGAAGGTGGTGGGTTTGGGAGGTGCTGCCGAAGAAGCCTGTATATTGGGCGTGCTACCTCCAAACTATCTGCTGCAGTTACTGCTGGTTTTATTGAAGGGAAAAAATTATATCAAAATCATGAATTCTCTGCTGAGCCTGTAATCACCAGCCAGATATCCGTAGCTCAGTGACAGCTGGTCCCAGCCCTGAACCCCAATAAAACACCCACAAACTGTATATATTATGAATAGTATCACGTATCAGGGAGTGATTCCAAGGCTGTAATCTAATCCCAAGGTTTGCATAATGGTTACGGCCCACTTGAGCTTTGCACACTCACTTCCTGCTCCAGCCCTCCATCAGATTACTGTCGTGTAATCACTCCCAGCCAGGCAGCCATTATTCTTTATTTCAGGACAGGAAAAATTACCATAAGAACTAGTAAACAAACAGAAGGTTTAGTTGCCTGCTGCTTGTGGCAGTGCTGTTGTGGGATTGAATTATAATGCTGGGGGCAGGCTGTCGGGGCAGAGGAAAGTGAACGTATAGTTTGCTTTCTTTATTGCAATTATATAAACCGAGAAATTGTGCAAAGTCATAAGATGTTAATAGCGTGCTCGGGCAATGTTCCGTGGCGGCAATTCTAACGCCGCGAGGATTCCAGACGCAATTACTTTCGCCTACATGGGAATGGAGCATCGGAATTTGATCAGCACCCCGTCCACCAGCTTAAACATTCACTCCCTCCACCACTGGCGCACCGTGGCTGCAGTGTGCACCATCTACAAGATGCACTGCAGCAACTCGCCAAGGCTTCTTCGGCAACACCTCCCAAACCCGCGACCTCTACCACCTAGATGGACAAGGGCAGCAGGCGCATGGGAACACCACCACCTCCTCGTTCCCCTCCGAGTCACACACCATCCTGACATGGAAATATATCGGCCGTTCCTTCATCGTCGCTGGGTCAAACCCTGGAACTCCCTCCCTAGCAGCACTGTGGGAGCACCTTCACCACACGGACTGCAGCGGTTCAAGGCGACGACTCACCACCACCTTCTCAAGGGGCAATTAGGGATGGCCAATAAATGCCGGCCTTGCCAGCGACGCCCACATCCCAGGAACTAATTTTTAAAAACCAGGAGGAGACCATTCAGCCTCTCGAGCCTGTTCTGCCATTCACTTAGATCATGGCTGATCTGTATCTTAACTCCATCCACCCACTTTGGTTCCGTAACCCTTAATACCCTTGCCTAACAAACATTTATCAATCTCAGCTTTGAAATTTTCAATTGACCCCCAACCTCAACTGTTTTTGGGGGGCTGGGGAGAGTTCCAGATCCAAAACAAGAAATCTCTTTATCCAGAGAGTGGTGAGAATGTGGAAATCGCTCTCACTCACTTGTTCCAGGGATGAGGGACTTCAGTTACGTGGATAGACTGGAGAAGCTGGGCTTGTTCTCCTTGGAGCAGAGAAGGTTGAGAGGAGATTTGATCGAGGTGTTCAAAATCATGAGGGGTCCAGACAGAGTAGATAGAGAGAAACTGTTCCCATGGGTGGAAGGGTCGAGAACCAGAGGACACAGATTTAAGGCGATTGGCAGAAGAACCAAAGGCGACATGAGGGAAAACTTTATACGCAGCGAGTGGTTAGGATCTGGAATGCGCTGCCTGAGAGGGTGGTGGAGGCAAACTCAATCATGGCTTTCAAAAGGGAGTTGGATAAGTACCTGAAGGAAAACATTTTGCAGTGCTCCGGGGAAAGGGCGGTGGAGTGGGACTGGCTGAGGTGCTCTTGCAGAGAGCCGGCATGGGCTCGACGGGCCGAATGGCCTCCTGTGCTGTAACCGTTCTGTGATTCACAGAGAATGGTGGGAATGAGGAACTCGCTGCCACAGGGAGTGGTTGAGGCGAATAGTATCGATACATTTAAGAGGAAGCTAGATAAGCATACGAGGGAGAAGGAAATAGAGGGTTATGCTGATAGAGTTAGATGAGGAAAGCCGGGAGGAGACTCGAGTGGAGCATAAATGCCGGCATGGACTGGTTGGGCCCAAAGGCCTGTTTCTGTGCCATATATCCTGTGTATGTAATTCCCGCTGCCATTTGTGTGAAGAAGTGCCTCCTGACATCACCCCTGAACGGCCGGGCTCTAATTTTAAGGTTATGCCCTCTTGTTCTGGACTCTTCCCCCCCCTCCCCCCCCCCCCGACCAGAGGAAATGGTTTCTCTCTCTCTACCCTATTAATTATTTTAATAACCTTAAACACGTCGATTAGGTCAGCCCCAATCTTCTACATTAGAGGAATACAAGCCCAGTCTGTGCAGCCTGTCCTCGGGATTTAACCCTTTCAGCCCGGTATCATTCTGCGCTGCTTCCCCGCCAAGGCCGATATACCCTCCCTGAGGGGCGGGGCCCAGGACTGGGCACAGTTACTGCGCACGGGGTCTGACCCGAGCTTTATATAACCGTAACACAACTTTCATCCCCTTTAAGATAAAGGCTAACATTCAACGTGCTCGTAAGCTAATTTGTGCAAATGGCAATATGCGGTAGAATGTCAGGGGAGTGGGCCGGAGGAAGAAAGGTTAAAAGTTCATCAAAGTTTTGAAATAAGCCATCGGGTTTAACTCTGCCCAAACTTCAGGAGCAGCCAGGCCGCCACCTGGTGGAGGCGTCTGCCAACTGCACCCACTCAGCATTCGGTGCAGAATCGAGGTCCGTATCCCACAGCCTGTTCGTTATATCATTGAGCCAATAATGATCCAAAGTCTGTGCTGCAAGTCAGAACCTAAAACTCCCGCTCATCCATCACCCACTGTGCTCGCTGACCCACATTGGCTCCTGGTTAAGCAACGCCTCGATTTCAAAATTCTCATCCTTGTTTTCAAATCCCTCCATGACCTCGCCCCTCCCTATCTCTGTAATCTCCTCCAGCCCCACAACCCCCCCCCGAGGTCTCTGCGCTCCTCCAATTCTGGCCTCTTGAGCATCCCCCGATTTCCATCACCCCACCATCGGTGGCCGTGCCTTCAGCTACCTGGGCCCCAAGCTCTGGAACTTCCTGCTTAAACTTCTCCACCTCTCTCTCCTCTTTTAAGATGCTCCTTAAAACCGACATCTTTGACCAAGCTTTTGGTCACCTGCCCTCATTTCTTCTTATATGGCTTGGTGTCAAATTTTGTTTCATAATCGCTCCTGTGAAGCACCTTGGGACGTTTTACTGCATTAAATGCACTATATAAATGCAAGTTGTGGTTATATTCCTGGACCAGTAATCCAGGGAACATGAGATCAAATCCCACTGTGGCAATTTTCAGAATTTGAATTCAGCTGAGGAAAGTCTGGAAATATAAAGTTTAGATCAGTAAACATCAACCCTGGGATTGTTTCACTAATGTCCGTCAGTTAGGGATGGTAACCTGCTGTCCATACCTGACCTGTGGCTGTGTCTAATTCCAATCCCATACCTGGCTTTAAATTCCCCCTGAAATGGCCCAGCGAGCCACTCAGTTACCCTCTCGGAGACGGCCAACAAATGCCGGCCCTTCCAGCGCACCCAAATCCTGAGAATGAGTGAGAAACAAAGATAGATTAGGTGAAGCTTGTATTGTCTAAGCTGTAGATTGTTGGAGGACAGCGAGGCTGAGGGAGCCAGGAGTCCCATAGTCTGGAGCCGCTTGCAGAGAGTACGATGCCAAAGTGAGGAGGGACGACCGGCCCCGAGTATAATCCAAACTGACGAAGCCGGGGAATGTGAGAGAGTAACAGGCCCCATATATACTGAACACAGTAACAGGCTCCATATATACTGAACACAGTAACAGGCCCCATATATACTGCACAGAGTAACACTCCCCATATATACTGCACAGTAACAGGCCCATATATACTGTACACAGTAACAGGCCCCATATATACTGCACAGTAACAGGCCCCATATATACTGCACACAGTAACAGGCCCCATATATATTGCACGCAGTAACAGGCCCCATATATACTGCACAGTAACAGGCCCCATATATACTGCACAGTAACAGGCCCCATATATACTGCACAGTAACAGGCCCCATATATACTGCACACAGTAACAGGCCCCATATATACTGCACAGTAACAGGCCCCATATATATTGCACGCAGTAACAGGCCCCATATATACTGCACAGTAACAGGCCCCATATATACTGCACACAGTCGCACTCCCCATATATACTGCACACAGTAACAGGCCCCATATATACTGCACAGTAACAGGCCCCATATATACTGCACAGTAACAGGTCCCATATATACTGCACACAGTAACTGGCCCCATATATACTGCACGCAGTAACAGGCCCCATATATACTGCACGTAGTAACAGGCCCCATATATACTGCACGCAGTAACAGGCCCCATATATACTGCACAGTAACAGGCCCCATATATACTGCACAGTAACAGGCCCCATATATACTGCACACAGTAACAGGTCCCATATATACTGCACACAGTAATACTCCCCATATATACTGCACAGTAACAGGCCTCATATATGCTGCACACAGTAACAGGTCCCATATATACTGCATAGTAACTGGCCCCATGTATACTACATGCAGTAATAGGCCTCATGTATGCCATATAAGCATTTAAAGGGATCTGGATAAACACACGAGGGAGAAAGGTACAGAGGGATATGGTGATGGAGAGGGGTGAGAGGAGGCTGGTGTGTAGAATAAATACCGGCACAGACCCATAGGGCTGAATGGCTTGTGCCTGGTCTGGATATTCGATGTAACTTCTCAGTATAGAGAGTAATAGGGCCCTGTGTATTTTATACTCCGTATATTTCAGAAGGAGTGCAGGTGTCAAGGCTGGGGGTCGAAAACTGCTAATGCACATCAATTACAGCTTATAAACTCTCTGAAGTGTCAATCACACAGCTCTGCCGTTCCAAGCTGCACGCCAGAGTGTTGCGCGACGGGACTGGGGACTTTACCGGGAGTTATCAGCCCCGGCACATTAATAAGGAGTCCATTATTAAGGAAACAGTAGCAGGACATTTGGAACAGCATGATTCAATCAAGCAGTCAGCATGGTTTTATGAAAGGGAAATCATGTTTGACAAATTTGCTTGAGTTCTTTGAGGATGTAATGAGCAGGGTGGATAAAGGGGAACCAGTGAATGTGGTGTATTCGGATTTCCAGAAGGCATTCGATAAGGTGCCACATAAAAGGTTACTGCACAAGATAAAAGCTCACGGGGATAGAGGATTGGCTAACTAACAGAAAGCAGAGAGTCGGGATAAATGGATCATTTTCCAGTTGGCAAGCAGTGACTAGTAGGGTGTCACAGGGATTGGTGCTGGGTCCTCAACTATTTACAATCTATAGTAATGGCTTGGATGAAGGTTTGCTGATGGTACAAAAATGGGTGAGAAAGCAAATTGTGAGGAGGACACAAAAAATCTGCAAAGGGATATAGACAGGCTAAGTGAGTGGACAAAAATTTGGCAGATGGAGTATAATGTGAAAAAATGTGAGGTTATCCACTTTGGCAGAAATAATAGAAAAGCAAATTATAATTGAAATGAAGAAAAATTGCAAAGTGCTGCAGTACAGAGGGACCTGGGGGGTCCTTGTACATGAAACACAAAAAGTTAGTATGCAGGTACAGCAAGTAATCAGGAAGGCAAATGGGATGTTGGCCTTTATTGCAAGGGGGATAGAGTATAAAAGCAGAGAAGTCCTGTACAGGGCATTGGTGAGGCCACACCTGGAGTACTGCATACAGTTTTGGTCTCTGTATTTAAGGAAGGATATACTTGCATTGGAGGCTGTTCAGAGAAGGTTCACTAGGTTGATTCCGGAGATGAGGGGTTGACTTATGAAGATAGGTTGAGTAGTTTTCGAACCCCAGCCTTGACACCTGCACTCCTTCTACACATTGGAGTTCAGAAGAATGAGAGGTGATCTTATTGAAACTTAGAAGATAATGAGGGAGCTCAACAAGGAATTTTGAGAAGGAATTTCTTCTCCCAGAGGGTTGTGAATCTGTGGAATTCTCTGCCCAACGAAGCAGTTGAGGCTAGCTCATTGAATGTATTCAAATCACAGATAGATAGATTTTTAACCAATAAGGGAATTAAGGGTTATGGGGAGCTGACGGGTAAGTGGAGCTGAGTCCACGGCCAGATCAGCCGTGACCTTGTTGAATGGCGGAGCAGGCTCGAGGGGCTAGATGGCCTACTCCTGTTCCTAACTCTTATGTTCTTATGTTGACAAGGTGGATGCAGAGAGGATATTTCCACTCATAGGGAAAACTGAAACTAGGGGACATAGTCTCAGAATAAGGGGCCGCCCATTTAAAACTGAGGAGGAGAAATTTCTTCTCTCTGAGGGTTGTAAATCTGTGGAATTTTCTGCCCCAGAGAGCTGTGGAGGCTGGGTCATTGAATATAATTAAGGCGGAGATAGACAGATTTTTGAACAATAAGGAAGTGAAGGGTTATGGGGAGCGGGCGGGGAAGTGGAGCTGAGTCCATGATCAGATCAGCCATGATCGTATTGAATAGCGGAGCAGGCTCGAGGGGCCGAATGGCCGACTCCTGCTTCTATTATGTTCTTATTAATGGAGAATACCAGATTTCAGAGGGCTCTCACAGACATTTCACCCCGGAGTAAATTCCATCAGACTTGTGCTGCATGGATCTGTGCCAGAGTATTCTGTGTGATGATAAAATTCCTTTACATCTCATCCAGAGCCAATCATGTCCTTTCCGCCTTTTCCCCACATCTCCCGACCTCCCTTGTCCTGTTCAGAATCTCCCCGTGTCCCGGACTCCGATCCTGTGCCCAGGCTGGGGACCAAACCGCTTCCCTGTCACTGAACCAAGGTCAAAAGGAAATCAAAGGAGAATTTGTATTTCTAGAGCACCTTTCACAACCTCAGGATGTCTGAAAGAGCTTTAGTGCCAATGAAGTACATTTGAAGTGTAGTCGTTGTTGTAATGTGGGAAACACAGCAACCAATTTGCACACAATGTGGTAATGGAATTTGTTATAGTGATGTTGATTGAGCGATAAATATTGATCAGGACACCAGGTGTAACACTCCGCTTCAGAAGAGTGCCGTGGGATCTTTTACATCCACCTGAGAGAGCATCTCATCCAAAAGACGGCACCTCCGATAGTGCGACACTCCCTCAGTGCTGCCTCTCCGACAGTGCGACACTCCCTCAGTACTGCCATCCGACAGTGCAGCGCTCCCTCGGTACTGCCCCTCGGACAGTGCGACACTCCCTCAGTGCTGCCCCTCTGACAGTGCAGCGCTCCCTCAGTACTGCCCCTCCGACAGTACGGCGCTCCCTCAGTACTGCCCCTTCGACAGTGCAGCACTCCCTCGGTACTGCCCCTCCGACAGTGTGGCGCTCCCTCGGTACTGCCCCTCCGACAGTGCAGTGCTCCCTCAGTACTGCCCCTCCGACAGTGTGGCGCTCCCTCGGTACTGCCCCTCCGACAGTGTGGCGCTCCCTCGGTAATGCCCCTCCGACAGTGCAGTGCTCCCTCAGTTCTGCCTCTCCGACAATGCAGTGCTCCCTCAGTACTGCCCCTCCGACGCAGTACTGCCCCTCCGACAATGCGGCACTCCCTCAGTACTGCCCCTCCGACAGTGCGGCACTCCCTCGGTACTGCCCCTCCGACAGTGTGGCGCTCCCTCGGTACTGCCCCTCCGACAGTGCGGCGCTCCCTCAGTACCGCCCCTCTGACAGTGCAGCACTCCCTCAGTACTGCACTGGGAGTGTCGGCCTGGATCGGGACTGAAGTCTTTGGAGTGGGCCTTAAACCCATGACCTTGTGATTCGGAGGCGAGAGCGCTGCCCACTGAACCACGGCTGAGGCCTTACTGTTGGGTCAGGAGTGAATTCAGGGCATACAGGTGATGTGTCAGTTGCCTGGTGACCAGGGAATGCCATCCATAGCAGTACAGAGCAAGGACTGTCGATTCCTGTACCTCACGCCCAGGTGTCTGTTACACTGGACGATGTTTGAGGTTATTTTTTCCTTTTCAAGGTTAATGATAAACAGCCACTCTTTCCTCTGGGGGTTGGGGAGGTGGAGTGGAGGGATCCTGGAGACTATAAAGGTGAGTGGTCTGTCAGCCGTGAGGAATTGGGCCGTGTGATATAACAGGTGCAAACGCATAATGGGTGTGTGTTGCCAGAGGTGCAGGCAAATAGCCGACACCTTCTGACATAAGCAAGTGCAAGTTACAAGGATATTATTTTCACAAACACGCAGGTAACTTAAGGACCCTGTTATAAATCAGAGGTTCCCCCACGGACAGGAAGACAGCACAGGGTGTCAGGCTGTGAGACCAGGTCCCTGTCACCTCCCCAGCACCAGGTTATACAGGAGTGTCCCGCTCGCCCATCACCCCCCCCGTGCCCGCTCGCCCATCACCCCCGTGCCCGCTCGCCTATCACCCCCTGTGACCGCTCGCCTATCACCCCCTGTGCCCCACTCACCCATCACCCCCCGAGTCCTGCTCGTCCATCACCCCCGTGCTCGCTCACCCATCACTCCCCTGCCCCACTCACCCGCTCGCCCATCATCCCCGTGCTCGCTCACCCATCACCCCCTGTGTCCCGCTCACCCATCACCCCCTGTGCCCCCTCACCCATCACCCCCTGTGCTCGCTCACCCATTCACCCATCACCTCCTGTGTCCCGCTCACCCATCATCCACGTGCTCGCTCACCCATCACCCCGTGTCCCGCTCACCCATCACCCCCTGTGCACGCTCACCCATCACCCCCCCGTGACCCGCTCACCCGCTCGCCCATCACCCCCTGTGCTCGCTCACCCATTCACCCATCACCCCCTGTGTCCCGCTCACCCATCACCCCCTGTGTCCCGCTCACCCATCACCCCCTGTGCCCCCTCACCCATTCACCCATCACCCCCTATGTCCCGCTCACCCATCAACCCCTGTGCCCCCTCACCCATCACCCCCTGTGTCCCGCTCACCCATCACCCCTGTGCTCGCTCACCCATCACCCCCTGTGTCCCGCTCACCCATCACCCCCTGTGTCCCGCTCACCCATCACCCCCGTACTCGCTCACCCATCACCATCACCCCCCCCCCCCCCCGTGCCCCATGTCCTAACTCGCACCGAGTCCCACTCACCCATCACCCCTGTGCTCCCTGACCAACATTGGCTCCCAGTAAAGCAACACCTCGATTTTAAAATTCTCATCCTTGTTTTCAAATCCCTCCATGGCCCTTGCCCCTCCCTATCTCTGTAATCTCCTCCAGCCCCACAACCCCCCGAGATGTCTGCGCTCCTCTAATTCTGCCCTCCTGAGCATCCCTGATTATAATCGCTCCACCATCGGTGCCCGTGCCTTCTGTTGCCTGGGCCCCAAGCTCTGAAACTCCCTCCCTAAACCTCTCCGCCTCTCTACCTCTCTTTCCTCCTTCAAAACACTCCTTAAAACCTACCTCACCTGCACTAATATCTCCTTATGCGGCTCGGTGTCAAATTTTTTATCCATAATACTCCTGTGAAGCGCCTTGGGATGTTTCACTACGTTAAAGGCGCTATATAAATACAAGTTGTTGTTGTTGAATAGCTATTGGTCTGGTGGAGTTGTTAAGTGCAAAAAGAAAAAGAAAGACTTGCATTTATATAGCGCCTTTCACGACCACCAAACAACTCAAAGCACTTTACAGCTGATGAAGTACTTTTGAAGTGTAGTCACTGTTGTAATGTGGGAAACTCAGCAGCCAATTTATGCACAGCAAGCTCCCACAGACAGCAATGTGATAATGACCCTGATAATCTGGGGTTTTTTGTCGATTGAGGGATAAATATTGGCCCGAGGACACTGGGGAGAATTCCCCGGCTCTTCTTCAAAATAGTGCCATAGGATCTCTTACCTGCACTTGAGAGCGCAGACAGGGCCTCAGTTTAACATCTCATTTGAAAGATGACACCTCTGACAGTGCGGCACTCCCTCAGTACTGCCCTTCCGACAGTGCGGCGTTCCCTCAGTACTACCCCTCCGACAGTGCGGTACTCCCTCAGTACTGCCCCTCCGACAGTGCGGCGTTCCCTCAGTACTGCCCTTCCGACAGTGCGGCACTCCCTCAGTACTGCCCCTCCGACAGTGCGGCGTTCCCTCAGTACTACCCCTCCGACAGTGCAGCACTCCCTCAGTACTGCCCCTCCGACAGTGCGGCATTCCCTCAGTACTGCCCTTCCGACAGTGCGGCGTTCCCTCAGTACTACCCCTCCGACAGTGCGGCGCTCCCTCAGTACTGCCCTTCCGACAGTGCGGCACTCCCTCAGTACTGCTCCTCCGACAGTGCGGCGCTCCCTCAGTACTGCCCCTCCGACAGTGCAGCGTTCCTTCAGTACTGCCCCTCCGACAGTGCGCCGCTCCCTCAGTACTGCCCCTCCGACAGTGCAGCGTTCCTTCAGTACTGCCCCTCCGACAGTGCGCCGCTCGCTCCCTCAGTACTGCACTGGGAGTGTCTGCCTAATTTTTGTGCTCAAGTTCCTGGAGTGGGACTTGAACCCACAACCTTCTGACTCGGAGGCAAGAGTGCTGCCCACTGAGCCACAGCTGACACTGTAAACAAACATGCCTTTTTGGGGGGAGAGAATTCCAGATTCCCACTGCCCTTTGTGTGAAGAAGTGCTTCCTGACATTACCCCTGAACGGCCTGGCTCTAATTTTAAGGTGACGCCCCCTTGTTCTGGACTCCCCCCACCAGAGGGAACAGTTTCTCTCTATTGATTCTATCAACACCTCGATCAGACCAGCCCTTAACCTTCGACACTCGACGGAATACAGGCCCAGTTTGGGCAACCTGCCCTCGTAACAACCCTTTCAGCCCCGCGTATCAGTCTGGTGAACCTGTGCTGCTTCCTCTCCGAGGCCGGTAGATACGGCTCAGATTATGCATTGAACCCACAGACGCTGGGCCCAGAGGTGAGAGTGTTACCCACTCAGGCCGAGCGACCCAGAAAGCGTTAAAAGATTGTTCTAATTTCTCAGCTCCAGACGGCTACGGTTGACGGAACCTCTTTCATTCGCCAGCATTCCACGAGAAATAACATTCAATAAATTAAGGGTCGGATTCGATTCCGTGAATAGTTTCACAGTGCAGGGACAAAGGGAACATTGTGGCTGTTCCTGCAGTGAAGGTGGGTTTGAGGTCAGGATGGGGATGAACTGCCTCCAATTGACACACGGGCTGGCGCCAGACAGGAGGGGAGCTTCAACCCCCCAAACACACCTCGAGACACGTCACACACCCCAATTCTCAGTGAGCACTGTCAAGTGAATGTCTGAACCCTCCCCGCCCCGCCCCCCCCAAACACACCTCGAGCCTGCTCCATCATTCAATAAGATCATGGCTGATCTGATCATGGACTCAGCTCCACTTCCCTGCCCGCTCCCCATAACCCTTATTCCCGTATCCTTCAAAAATCTGTCTATCTCCACCTTAAATATATTCAATGACCCAGCCTCCACAGCTCTCTGGGGCAGAGAATTCCACAGATTTACAACCCTAAGAGAAGAAATTCCTCCTCATCTCCATTTTAAATGGGTGGCCCCTTATTCTGAAACTCTGCCCTCTGGTTCTAGATTCCCCCACGAGGGGAAACATCCTCTTGGCATCTACCCTCTCGAGCCCCCTCAGAATCTTATACGTGTCAATAAGATCCCCTCTCATTTTTCTAAACTCCAATGAGTACAGGCCCAACCTGCTCAACCTTTCTTCATAAGACATCCCCTTCATCTCCGGAATCAACCTCGTGAACCTTCATCTCAGGAATCAACCTCAAAACCAGACTCTCCCTAGTCCACCCGGATCTGAATGATCATGTGGAGACCCGGCGTCACCGGCAATACATATACCATGATCGCACAGCTGTATCGCGTGACATTGATGTTAATGACCCTGTGTTTGTCCTTAATTATGGTCATGGTCCAAAATGGGTTGCTGGCACTGTCTTGGCCAAGGAGGGGAATAGAGTGTTTATAGTCAAACTATTAAATGGACAAATGTGCAGAAAGCATTTGGATCAGACCAAACTGCGGTTCACCGACAACCAGGAACAACCTGAAGAGAACATCACCATCATCAACCCACCAACACACACGCAACCAGCAATTGACCTCGCTGTCAATCAAGAGGACGAACCTACCACTTCCAACAGTCCTGTTCGACCAGCCACGCCGCAGTGCAGCAAAGGTCCGACCAACTCACCCATGCCAGAGTTTGAATTCATATGATCAACCGGGGAGCGTAGGGCCCCGGATCATCTCAGCTTGTAAATAATTTGTATTGGAGACTTTGGGGGGGGGGGGGGGGAGTGATGTTATGTATGTAAATATTGTAACTGTGTAGGACTTGCCACCAGAGGGCGCAACTGTTGGAGGCCTGAGGGTCACCTGCACACCTCGTGCAAGGGAGTATAAAAGGAATATTGTGTTCAGTTTTGGTCTCCTAATCTGAGGAAGGATGTTCTTGCTATTGAGGGGTTGCAGCTAAGGTTCACCAGACTGATTCCCAGGATGGCTGGACTGACATATAAGGAGAGACTGAATCAACTGGGCCTTTATTCACTGGAGTTTAGAAGGATGAGAGGGGATCTCATAGAAACATATAAAATTCTGATGGGACTGGACAGGTTAGGTGCAGGAAGAATGTTCCCGAAGTTGGGGAAGTCCAGAACCAGGGTACGCAATCTAAGGATAAGGGTTAAGCCATTTAGGACTGAGATGAGGAGAAACTTCTTCACTCAGAGAGTTGTTAACCTGTGGAATTCCCTACCGCAGAGAGTTATTGATGCCAGTTCATTGGATATATTCAAGAGGGAGTTAGGTATGGCCCTTACGGCTAAAGGGATCAAGGGGTATGGAGAGTAAACAGGAAAAGGGTACTGAGGTGAATGATCAGCCATGATCTTATTGAATGGTAGTACAGGCTCGAAGGGCCGAATGGCCTACTCCTGCGCCTATTTTCTATGTTTCTATGTTTCTCTGAACTGCCTCCAATGCAATTATACCCTTCCTTAAATATGGCAGTTTCACGACCAATGTCAATTTGGTGCAAAGTCTCTTCAATAAACATAAATATTATCTCAGCACCACCCTTCGCCAAGTGTGTTGACATGTTGAATAACAACTTTCTTTTTGTTGGACTATTTGTTTATCCTCTCCATCACCAAGACTGCCCACTTCCACCTCCGTAATAAAACCCGTCTCCACCCTTGCCTCACCCTTGCTGCTGAAAACCTCCAGACTTGACTATTCCAACCTGGTCGGCCTCCCACCCTCCCTAAACTTCAGCTCATCCAAAACTCTGCAGTCCATGTCCTAACTCGCACCGATTCCCACTCACCCATCACCCCCTGTGCTCACTGCCCCGTGTCCTAACTCACACCGAGTCCCGCTCATCCATCATCCTCTGTGCCCTGTGTCCTAACTCGCACCAAGTCCCGCTCACCCATCACTCCCTGTGCTCGCTGCCCGTGTCCTAACTCGTACCCAGTCCCGCTCACCCTTCACCCCCTGTGCTCGCTGCCCCGTGTCCTAACTCGCACCGAGTCCCACTCACCCATCACCCCCTGTGCCCCATGTCCTAACTCGCACCAAGTCCCGCTCACCCATCACTCCCTGTGCTCGCTGCCCGTGTCCTAACTCGTACCCAGTCCCGCTCACCCTTCACCCCCTGTGCTCGCTGCCCCGTGTCCTAACTCGCACCGAGTCCCACTCACTCATCACCGCCTGTGCTCGCTGACCTACATTGGCTCCCGGTCCGGCAATGCCTCAATTTCAAAATTTTCATCCACGTGTCAGCCGTGGCTCAATGGGCAGCACTCTCGCCTCTGAGTCAGAAGGTTGTGGGTTCAAGTCCCACTCCAGAAACTTGAGCACAAAAATCTAGGCTGACTCTCCAGTGCAGTGCTGAGGGAGTGCTGCACTGTCGGAGGGGCAGTACTGAGGGAGCGCTGCACTGTCGGAGAGGCAGTACTGAGGGAGCGCAGCACTGTCGGACGGGCAGTACTGAGGGAGTGCTGCACTGCTGGAGATGCTATCAGAGATGTTAACCCTCAGGTGGATGTAAAAGATCCCATGGCACTATTTTGAAGATGAGCACGGAGTTATCCCTAGTGTCCTGGGGCCAATATTTATCCTTCAATCAACGTAACAAAAGCAGATTACCTGGTCATTATCACATTGCTGTTTGTGGGAGCTTGCAAGTTGGCTGCCGCATTTCCCACATTACAACAGTGACTACACTTCAAAAAGTACTTCATTGGCTGTAAAGTTCTTTGAGACGTCCGGTGGTAGTGAAAAGCGCTATATAAATGCAAGTCTTTCGTGTTAAAATCCCTCCATGGCCGTGCCCCTATCTCTGTAACCTCCTCCAACCTTACAACCCTCTGAGATCACTGCGCTCCTTAATTTCTGGCCTCTTGAGCATCCCCGATTTCCTTCGCTCCACCATTGGCGGCCGTGCCTTCAGCCGCCTGAACCCCAAAGTCAAACCAATCCAGCAACTTTCCCGGTGCCAATCCCGATTTATTGAATTCAGTTCACAACACGCTGGGATTTGAACTCCCAACCATTAAATGCCAAACCTGAGGCTTCACAATCACCCGCTCGCAAGATACGTAGAGATGAGGAGTGCCATTCAGCCCATCTTAATCTGTCCATTCAGAAGCTTTGCACCGGGAGTCGATTACCAAGCAGTGATCACTCTCTGCCTGAAGGCTCTCCTGAGATCAGCCCTAAGGTGACCTAGTAATTCCTTCAAGTGAGAGCGGGACCTGTTTCTGTCTGGGGCGGTGATCACCTCGTTTTAGAGATAGTTTATTGTACAATGTTAATCAGGGTCAGAGTGATCTGCTGAACCTTGGTCACGTGAGGGGGTCGGGGAGGAATTTCCCAGATATTTTTGTTCCCAAATTGGTCCTGGGGTATTTGCCTGTTTTGTTGCCTCTCCCCATGGGACCACATGTTCTGGGGGTGGGCTGGGGAGGCCATGTATTGTGATGCACGAGGCATTGCAGTTGTGTGGGGCAGGGTGGATGGGCCTGAGGGACTTTTCCTGTCTGTCATTAATCTCTGCGCTCCTCTAATTCTGCCTTCTTGCGCATCCCTCAATCTCCATCACTCCACCATTGACGGCCGTGTCTTCAGCTGCCTGGGCCCCAAGCTCTGGAACTCCCTCCCTAAACCTCTCCGCCTCTCTCTCTCTCTCCTTCAAGATACTCATTAAAACCTCCCTCTTTGACCAAGCTTTTGGTCACCTGTCCGAATATCTCCTTATGCGGCTCGGTGTCAAATTTTGATTGATAATCGCTCCTGTGAAGCACCTTGGGACGTTTTACTACGTTAAAGGCGCTATATAAATACAGTTTGTTGTTGTATTTCCGGATTTCCTATTCTCGCAGTTTATTTTATAGTAGTAACCCAGAGTTATTTTATTCCGTGTCATTCGCGATCGTCTATCCCGTTATATGGTCGTCCCTCGGGCCTCTTTCCCAGGCTGTAACTCCGTGTGTATCGCCAAACTTTCCCCATCCCCGTGAGCCCGGCACTGGGACCAGCCTCTCTCTCTCTCGCCCCGTGTTTGGCGTCTAACTGGGGCTCGGTGCCGACACGCAGCCCTGTCTGCATCGCCCCCTGGCAGCTTTGAGCACAGACGGGGCAGAAACGCCGGTGTGAGCCCCGGGGGAAATATGCACTCGATGGAGCCGGTGTTATAGTTCACACCATCCGAGCTCAAAACCGATGTCGTGGCGGCCTCACTCCAGGCGGAGTATAACTCCAGCTTTGAACCCTGAACGTTCTCCTGCTGGGCTACAGTTCCCATGGCTCCATGTTTAAGACGGCAGGGGAGGTGCGGAGCCAGCAGGATAGCTACTCCGGCCGAGACTGGACGCTGCGCGGGAGGGAGTTTGCAGCAAGCGCTGCGACGGGAAATCACCACTTAAAGGGCGCAACATACCTGGTCCCTTCCTGATTGGGTCACGGGGAAAAGCCACTCAAACTGAGAGCAGAAGGTCAAGGGGTGATCTGATCGAGGGTCTCCGGTATTAAGGCAAACAGATAGAGTAGAAAGAAAAAATAGCCTTGCATTTATATAGCGCCCTTTACGACCACTGAATGGCTGTAAAGCACTTTGGGACAATGAAATCTTTTTGGAGTGTAGTCACAGAGCAATGTGATAATGGCCAGATAATATGTTTTTGTTATGTTGATTGAGGGATAAATATTGGCCCCAGGACACCGGAAATAACTCCCCTGCTCTTCTTCGAAATAGTGCCGTGGGATCTTTTACATCCACCCAAGAGAACAGACGGGGCCTCGGTTTAACGTCTCATCCGAAAGACGGTAGGTAGAGAAACTATTCCCGCTGGTAGGGGAGTCTAGGACTAGGGGCACAGTCTAAAAATTAGAGCCAGACCTTTCAGGAGTGAAATTAGGAAACACTTCGACACATAAAGGGTGATAGAAGTTTGGAACTCTCTTCCGCAAATGGCAATTGATGCTGATCAATTGTTAATTTTAAATCTGAGATTGATAGATTTCTGTTAACCAAAGGTATTAAGGGACATGGGACAAAGGCGGGTATATGGAGTTAGGTCACAGATCAGCCATGATCTGATTGAATGGTGTGACAGGCTCGAGGGGCTGAATGGCTTTGCACTCTCGGCTTGTAAGCGCTTCTGCTCATGTGCCCATAGGTGGCAGCAGCGTTCCATTTATTTCCTGCTTTCCCTGTGGTCGGTGAGGGAGCTTGTTGTGATTGATAATCGCATAATTCGGGAATTATGGATCAAAGAAACTGTGCAGTTTGTGGGATGGGAAGGGGGGGCATTTGATTGTTGTGGCAGTTCTAAGCCCTTTCCTCTCCTGAGGCGCTGACGCCTTTGAGTCAGAAGATTGTGGGTTCAAGCCTCCACCCTCCCTCCAGAGACTTGAACACAATATCCACGCTGAAAATCCAAGGGCAGTACTGAGGGAGCGCCGCACTGTCGGAGGGACAGTACTGAGGGAGTGCCGCACTGTCGGAGGGGCAGTACTGAGGGAGTGCCGCACTGTCGGAGGGGCAGTACTGAGGGAGTGCCGTACTGTTGGAGGGGCAATACTGAGGGAATGCCGCACTGTCGGAGGGGCAGTACTGAGGGAGTGCTGCACTGTCAGAAGGGCAATACCGAGGGAGCGCCGCACTGTCGGAGGGGCAGTACTGAGGGAGCGCCGCACTGTCGGAGGAGCAGTACTGAGGGAGTGCCGCACTGTCGGAGGGGCAGTACTGAGGGAGCGCCGCACTGTAGAAGGGGCAGTACTGAGGGAGCGCTGCACTGTCGGATGGGCAGTACTGAGGGAGTGCCGCACTGTCAGAGGTGCCGTTTGTCGGAGGCCCCATCTGCCCTCTCATGTGGACATAAAAGTTTTTACGGCACTATTTCTAAGAGCAGGGGAGTTATCCCCGCTGTCCTCGGGTCAATATTTATCCCTCAATCAACATCACTAAAACAGATTATCTGGTTATTATCACATTGCTGTTTGTGGGAGCTTGCTGTGCGCAAATTGGCTGCCACGTTTCCCACATTACAACAGTGACTACACTCCAAAAGTACTTCATTGGCTGTAAAGCGCATTGGGACGTTCTGAGATCATGGAAGAGGCTGAATGAATGCAAGTTCTTGCATTTTCTTCCTTGGATACAGCTCCCTCTGCTGGGCAGCCTGGGTAGCCATTCTCCATAGGCCGGCTATTAGACCATAGGGGACATCACAGCGGGTGCTGCTTCGGACATGAAGCGCTGAGCACAGCATGTATGGAAAGTACGCCCTCGCTACCAAACGCAGAAGTAAATGGTTCATAAAGCAACAGCGATTCAGCCAATGTGGTATATGAACAATATTCTGCAACGCACACTTTTAGTTCAAGGGAAACGCAGGATTACACGGGATATATGGCACAGAAACAGGCCATTCGGCCCAACAAGTCCATGCCGGCGTTTCTGCTTCACTCGAGCCTCCTCCCGTCTTTCCTCATCTAACTCTATCAGTATAACCCTCTATTCCCTTCTCCCTCAGATGCTTGTCCAGCCTCCCCTTAAATGCATCGATACTATTCGCCTCAACCACTCCCTGTGGCAGTGAGTTCCACATTCTCACCACTCTCTGGGTAAAGAAGTTTCTCCTGAATTCCCCATTGGATTTCTTGGTGACAATCTTATGTTGATGGCCTCTAGTTATGCTCCTCCCCACAAGTGGAAACATTCTCTCTGTATCCACTCGATCAAAACCTTTCATCATTTTAAAGACCTCTATTAGGTCATCCCTCAGCCTTCTTAAAAGAAAAGAGACCCAGCCTGTTCATCCTTTCCTGATATGTATACCCTCGCATTTCTGGTATCATCCTTCTAAATCCTCCTGCACCCTCTCCAGTACCTCCATATCATTTTTATACTATGGTGACCAGAACTGTACGCAGTGCTCTGATAAGACAACAGTTAATCGTCTCCTCTTCTTCCATATGGTAAGCAAATCAAGCGTCAATATCCAAGTTGGATATCCAGGCCAAAGCTTGCGGTGTAACAGCGTGGATATCCTGTAGGCTGCCTGTGAATTCCCTCTGAGGGCAGTGCTCGATAATGTGCTCCAGGGTCTGATTAGGAGCTCCACAGTCACATGATGGGGAGGCTTTAATCTTCCACCTATGGAGAAGGTGGCAGCATCGACCATGACCAGTTCTGAGGTGGTCGATGGTTGTCCACTGTTTGCGAAGAAGGTTTGATCCTTCAGGTTGTACTGTGGGGTCCTCGATAAGGAACCCATTCCGTGTGTCGCAGTTCTTCCAAGCATTTCACCATCGGTCATCGAGGCTGAGGGGAGATCGCTGAAGGGCTTCGACGACGGTCCAGAATGGCCGTCTAGATCTGAGATGGGTTGGTGGTCGGTTGTTCCAGTCGGCCTGGATCGGCATGTCTGTGCTGGTGTAGCGGTTGTAGTCTCTGGAGACGGTGTATTTGCGCCGTAGGTGTGGTAGGGCGATGGTTGCAAGCACGGGGAGCCAAGGTGGTGGTGTCACAGTAATAATGACACAGCAGATCGCGAGAGCTTGTCACCAAGTAAGGGTTGCCAACTCTCCAGGGTCGCCCTGGAGTCTCGAGGAATTGAAGATTAATTTCCAGATTCATGGTTGGGAGCAAAAACCCCAGGAGAAAAATTATGCGTCCTTTTTTAAAAAAAAAATTGTATGTATTTTAAATTTTCATTGAAAACTTTCATGAATTAGTTACAAAGAATATCGGAGACAGAAAATGAGGCAGTTTGACTGGCAGCCAGGAATCATCCAATCAGGTAATGAAGAGGCTATTCGCTTTCCAATTGCCCGTGGGGAGGAGGAGACATGTGTCGGGCGGCCAATGGCGGGAGTGTGGGGGCGGGAGGTCATGTGACGAAACCTCCAGGAATTGGTCGAGGCAGAGTTGGGGCCTGGGGTAGGGCTCTTTGATTTCAAGGAGGCTGTTGAAGCCCTCATCCATGCCTCTGTTACCTCTAGACTTGACTATTCCAACGCACTCCTGGCTGGCCTCCCACATTCTACCCTACGTAAACTACAGGTCATCCAAAACTCGTGTCCTAACTCGCACTGAGTCCCGCTCACCCATCACCCTCTGTGCTCGCTGATCTACATTGGCTCCCGGTTAAGCCACGCCTCAATTTCAAAATTCCCATCCTTGTTTCAAATCTCTCCATGGTCTCGCCCCTCCCTGTCTCTGTAATTTCCTACAGCCCCACAACTCCCCGAGATATCTGTGTTCCTCTAATTCTGCCTCTTGAGCATCCCTGATTATAATCGTTCAACCATTGGTGGCCGTGCCTTCTGTTGCCTGGGCCCCAAGCTCTGGAACTCCCTCCCTAAACCTCTCCGCCTCTCTACCTATCTCTCCTCCTTCAAGACGCTCCTTAAAACCGACCTCTTTCCTGCCCTAATTTCTCCTTATGCAGCTCAATGTCATTTTTATCTCATAACACTCCTGTGAAGCGTCTTGGGACGTTTCACTGCGTTAAAGGCGATATATAAATACAAGTTGTTGTTGTTGTTGAGCTCTTGGATTCACAGCTAAGGTTCGATCCACAGTCTGCCCAAGGCCTCGGAAGTGGAGAAATATTTTCTCAAACTGCCTCGGGAAAAAATCTCAAATGGTCACAATTGCTGCCTTTAATTTGAAACAGAATAGAGGCAGCTGACCCCAATCTTTTCTTTTATTCGTTCCTGGGATGTGGGCATCGCTGGCAAGGCTGGCATTTATTGCCCATCCCTAATTGCCCCTTGAGAAGGTGGTGGTGAGCTGCCTTCTTGAACCGTTGCAGTCCGTGTGGTGAAGGTGCTCCCACAGTGCTGTTAAGGAGGGAGTTCCAGGATTGTGACCCAGCGACGATGAAGGAACGGCCGATATATTTCCAAGTCAGGATGGTGCGTGCCTAGAGGGGAACGTGGAGGTGGTGGTGTTCCCATGCGCCTGCTGCCCTTGTCCTTCTAGGTGGCAGAGGTCGCGGGTTTGGGAGGTGCTGCCGAAGAAGCCTTGGCGAGTTACTGCAGTGCATCTTGTAGATGGTGCACACTGCAACCACGGTGCGCCGGTGGTGGAGGGAGTGAATGTTGAAGGTGGGGGATGGGATGCCGATCAAGCGGGCTGCTTTGTCCTGGATGGTGTCGAGCTTGTCGACCGTTGTTGGAGCTGCACTCATCCAGGCAAGTGGAGAGTGTATATCTAAATGCGAGTTGTTGCTTTTGGCAGTGGGATTAGTTGTGGATTGCTCTAGCAACGAGACAGTACCGACACGATGGGCTGAATGGCCTCAGGAGCTGTAATGGCGATCAGTACGATTAACGACCAGCGGAACACAGGGTGGGGAGGAGAGCACAGCAATATCGTTCTCACTCTCCACAGAAAGGTCAGCTGACAGGAATGAGATATTTTGCATTATTCTTAGACTGAAGGCCAGGAAGTTACAGAGGGACTGTTTCCATATTTCTAATTAATAATTGCGATGAATTTATTGCCCCGGATGGGAGTTTTACGAGTTCCTCGGTTATTACAGCAGTCAGAGGTCATCCATTACAGTTATTTTATTTTTCAGTCAGCTCTGAGCCGTGTTATCTCTCCTCACTGGCCTGTTACTGCAGGTGTGTCTGTGTCTGTCTGTGTGTGTGTGTGTGTGTGTGTCCGTCTGTGTGTGTGTGTGTCCGTCTGTGTGTGTGTGTCCGTCTGTATGAATACGTGTGTCCGTCTGTGTCTGTATGAATGCGTGTGTGTGTTTGTGTCCGTGTGTGTGTGTGTGAGTGAGAGTGTGTGTGTCTGTGTTCCTACCACCCCACCCATCCCAGTTAATGTAAGTGAGATTTATAGCATCTCTTAAATGCTGCACTGTCGGAGGTGCCGTATTTCGGATGAGACGTTAAACCGAGGCCCCGTCTGCTCTCTCAGATGGGCGTAAAAGATCCCACGGCACTATTTTGAAGATGAGCAGGGGAGTTATCCCTGAGGCCAATATTTATCCTTCAACCAATATCCCTAAAACAGATTATCTGGTCATTATCACATTGCTGTGTGTGGGAGCTTGCTGTGCGCAAATTGGCTGCTGTGTTTCCCACATTACAACAGTGACTACACTTCAGAAGTACTTCATTGGCTGTAAAGCTTTTTGTGGGAGAGAGTTTCAGATTCCCACTGCCCTTTGTGTGAAGAAACGCTTCCTGACATCACCCCTGAACGGCCTGGCTCTAATTTTAAGGTCCTGCCCCTTGTTCTGGACTCCCCCCACCAGAGGGAATAGTTTCTCTCTTTACCCCAATCGAATCCTTTAATCATCTTAAACACCTCGATCAGATCACTCCTGAACATTCTACACTCGAGGAATACAAGCCCAATCTGTGCAACCTGGCCTCGTCATTTAACCTTTTAGCCCCGGGTATCATTCTGGTGAATCTGCACTGCTCCCCCTCTGAGGCCGATATATCCTTCCAAAGTCTGCAGCACAGGTCCATAAGAACATAAGGACATAAGAAATAGCAGGAGTAGGCCATACGGCCCCTCGAGACTGCTCCTCCATTTAATACGATCATGGCTGATCTGATCATGGACTCAGGACCACTTCCCCGCCCGCTCCCCATAATCCCTTATCCCCTTATCGTTTAAGAAACTGTCTATTTCTGTCTTAAAATTTATTCAATGACCCAGCTTCCACAGTTCTCTGAGGCAGCGAATTCCACAGATCCACAACCCTCTGAGAGAAGGAATCTCTCCTCATCTCAGTTTAAAATGGGCAGCCCCTTATTCTAAGATCATGCCCCCTAGTTCTAGTCTCCCCCACCAATGGAAACATCCTCTCTGCATCCACCTTGTCAAGTCCCCTCATAATCTTATACGTTTCGATAAGATCACCTCATTCTTCTCAATTCCAATGAGTAGAGGCCCAACCTACTCAACCTTTCCTCATAAGTCAACCCCCTCATCTCTGGAATCAACCTAGTGAACCTTCTCTGAACTGCCTCCAAAGCAAGTATATCCTTTCGTAAATATGGAAACCAAAACTGTACGCAGTATTCCAGGTGTGGCCTCACCAATACCCTGTACAACTGTAGTAAGACTTCCCTGCTTTTATACTCCATCCCCTTTGCAATAAAGGCCAAGATTCCATTTGCCTTCCTGATCACTTGCTGTACCTGCATACTATCCTTTTGTGTTTCATGCACAAGTACTCCCAGGTCCCGCTGTACTGCGGCACTTTGCAATCTTCCTCCATTTAAATAATAACTTGTTCTTTGATTTTTTTTCTGCCAAAGTGCATGGCCTCACACTTTTCAACATTATACTCCATCTGCCAGATTTTTGCCCACTCACTTATCCAGTCTATGTTCTTTTGCAGATTTTGTGTGTCCTCCTCACACATTGCTTTTCCTCCCGTCTTTGTATCGTCGGCAAACTTGGCTATGTTACACTCAGTCCCTTCCTCCAAGTCATTTATATAGATTGTAAATAGTTGGGGTCCCAGCACTGATCCCTGTGGCACCCCACTCGTTACTGATTGGCAACCCAGGAATGAACCATTTATCCCGACTCTCTGTTTTCTGTTAGGTAGCCAATGCTCTATCCATGCTAATATTTTACCCCCAACTCAGTGAACTTTTATCTTGTGCAGTAACCTTTTATGTGGCACCTTGTCAAATGCCTTCTGGAAATCCGAATACACCACGTCCACTGGTTCCCCCAGAATGAACGCTGTACTCTAACTGGGGGCTGACCAGAGCCTTCTATAACGCACACAAAACTCCACCCCTCTGTATTCCAGCCTTTTAAATTATTTTTTTGTACCTATCCACTAGCATTTAGTGATTTCTGTACAAAGACCGCTAAATCTCTTGGCTTATCCACAGTTCCCAGCTCCTCGCCATTTAGAAAATACTCTGATCGATCTTTCTTGGGACCGAAGTGGGTGACCTCACTTTCCCCACGTTGAACTCCACCTGCCACAGGTTTGCCCACTCACTGAATCAAGTTGCTTTGCAACTTCCTGCCACCATCTACACTACTCACTGTCACCGAACTTAGTGTCGTCAGCAAACTTGGATATAGGGATTTCTATTGTCACCTAACCCTGTGCTGTACCTGCCCTGGGAGTGTTTGATGGGACAGTGTAGAGGGAGCTTTACTCTGTATCTAACCCCTTGTACCTGCCCTGGGAGTGTTTGATGGGACAGTGTAGAGGGAGCTTTACTCTGTATCTAACCCCGTGCTGTACCTGCCCTGGGAGTGTTTGATGAGACAGTGTAGAGGGAGCTTTACTCTGTATCTATATGTGTTTCAGTTCACTAAATGTTGGAGTATTGTGCAAAAACAAATTTAATTTCTAAGTTTCTAAACATTCACGCTCCAATCTAACGATGTGCTTGATGTGCTGTGCCCGCTCACACAGAACGACGGGACAGATTAAAGAACCAGTCTCGTAGGATAAATTTGAATTTCAGATTGGGAATACTCCCCAGGCACGAGAACAAAACGGATTTCAGGCCCGAGTCTCGTTAATCAGGCGTTAGTTGTTACACTGCAGGGCCCTGAGGGAGCTGGGAATTCTCCACACAGCAGAGAGGGGGCCCGCGGTAATCACACAGACACAGGCACAGCAAGAGCCAAGGCTGTGTGTGTGAGTGTGTGTGTGTGGGAGAGTGTGTGTGTCTGTGCGTGTGTGTGGGTATATGTGTGGGATTGCTATATTTCCCACATTACAACAGTGACTACATTTCAAAAGTACTTCATTTGCTGTAAAGCGCTTTGGTACATCCCTAGGATGTGAAAGGCGCTATAGAAATGCAGATTCTTTCTTTAATTTGCATCAATCTCCAGTTTCTGATACTGACAGATCTCGGTGTTGTGATCTCGGATTGTCCACCAATGGGACGTCATCACCACGATCAGCAACTTTCCAAACCGCTGGTGCGATGCCCCCAGGACACGCCCGCCAGTGAGCAATGTACCCACACACCGCACTGCACCCCGCTGCCTGGTCCCAGGCTTAGCCTGGACCCCCCTGGCCTAGACTCATGCCTGAAAAGCAATCACTTGAGTGAAGCATTGGAGGCTGATGGAGGTTCCTGGGCCTGTACGTGTCCCACCCCCCACCACCCCCAAAATAAGGGCGTGGCACCTTCAGGAGAGGACGGAAGTTCCATGCCCCAGATTGCCATCCAAAGATCTCTGCCCGAGAGTGGAGGTCACTGGAACATTGGATCAGCCTGGCCCGTGATGCCCCATCAGGTCAAATAGCCGTTAACATTCAGTGGCTCAGTTAGTAGCTCTCTCGCTCTCGCCTCTGAGTCAGAAGGTCATGGGTTCAAGTCCCACTACAGGCACTTGAGCACAAAAATCCAGGCTGACACTCCCAGTGCAGTGCTGAGGGAGTGCCGCACTGTCGGAGGGGCAGTGCTGAGGGAGTGTCGCACTGTTGGAGGGGCAGTACTGAGGGAACGCCGTACTGTCGGAGGGGGAGTACTGAGGGAGTACCGCACTGTCGGAGAGACAGTACTGAGGGAGCGCCGCACTGTCGGAGGGGCAGTGCTGAGGGAGCGCCGCACTGTCGGAGGGGCAGTGCTGAGGGAGTGCAGCACTGTCGGAGGGGCAGTACTGAGGGAGTACCGCACCGTCGGAGAGGCAGTACTGAGGGAGCGCCACACTGTCGGAGGGGCAGTGCTGAGGGAGTGCCGCACTGTCGGAGGGGCAGTGCTGAGGGAGTGCTGCACTGTCGGAGGTCCCGTCTGCTTTCTCAGGTGGATGTAAAAGATCCCATGGCACTATTTCGAAAGTAGAGCAGGGGAGTTACCCCGGTGTCCTGGCCAATATTTATCCCTCAATCAACATCACTAAAAACAGGCGATCTGGTCAGTATCACATTGCTGTTTGTGGGAGCTTGCTGTGCGTAAATTGACTGCCGCGTTTCCCACATTACAACAGTGACTAAACTCCAAAAGTACTTGATTGGCTATAAAGTGCTTTGAGACGTCTGGTGGTGGTGAAAGGCGCTATATAAATACTGGGCTTGCAACTGAGGACGAAGGCAGGATGCTCACTGCCCATGCGTTGTCTGCCCCACACACAGGCAGCACCTTTAGGGGAGGAGGTGAGATTACAGGGAGGCGAGCTTACATAAAGGTACAGGTGAGATGAACATAAATTGCTGCATGGACCCACTGCCCCCGCGGCGGAAACGTTACAGGGACACCCTCAAAGCCTCCTTTCGAAAAGTGCAACATCCCCACTGACACCCGGGAATCCCCGCCGCAAGACCACCCAAAGTGGAGAAGCATCCGGGAAGGCGCTGAACACCTCGAGTCTCTTGGCTGGGAATACTCGGAGACCAAGCGTAAACAGTGGAAGGAGCGTACGGCAACCTTAGCACCCCACTCACCCGCCCCTCCAGCCACTGTCTGCCCCACCTGTGACAGAGATTGTGGGTCCCACATCGGACTGTACAGTCACCGGAGAAGTCACATTAGTGTGGAAGCAAGTCATCCTCGGCTCCGAGGGACTGCCGGAGAGAGCGAGGGCGAGCTTGGGAACAGCTGCTGACTTGCCCACAGCTAATTACTGCCGCTGAGAGATTCAGCTCAAACTATGCAAATCGTCTCATTACAGGCCGACTGAATCAATGAAGTTTGATGGATGTCTCAGCCAGTGGAGTGAGCCACAATCCGGGCATCGGATACTGTCAGAGCAGAAATGTGAAGATGCCTCACAGCTAGAGAGAGAGAGACAAATGGAAAATCACATCACATTTGAGCGGATAGAACCAGAGGGGGAGAGGAGGGGAAATTTATTTTACGCAGCGATTTGTTGTGATTGGGAACGCGCTGCCAGAAAGGTTGGTGGGAGCAGATTCAATCGTAACTTTCAAATGAGGAATTAGAATAATAATTGAAGGGGAAAAATGTGCCGGGCTGTGGGGAAAGAGCAGGGAGAGTGGGACTGATTGGATCACTCTGTCACAGAACCGGCACAGGCTCGATGGGCCGAATGGCCTCCTCCTGTCCTTCTAGGATTCTAGAAATAGGGTTTAGTGCGGATATCCGTTATTGTATATATAAACCCCCCGAACCCCTCGATTATATTCCAGCCTGTAACTCATTCCCGGGTGTCTGTTATTCTATATATAAACCCCCCAAACCCCTCGATTATATTCCAGCCTGTAACACTCACTCGGGGTATCTGTTATTCTATATATAAACCCTGATGGATTAAGATGTGCCGAATGGCACTCCTCATCTTTAAGTATTTTGCGAGCGGGTGATTGTGAAGCCTCAGGTTTGCCATTTAATGGTTAGGAGTTCAAATCCCAGCGTGTTGTGAACTGAATTCAATAAATCAGGATTGGCACCGGGAAAGTTGCCGGATTGGTTTGACTTTGGGGCCCAGGCGGCTGAAGGCACGGCCGCCAATGGTGGAGCGACGGAAATCGGGGGATGCTCAAGAGGCCAGAAATTGAGGAGAGCAGAGATCTCCAAGGGTTGTAGAGCTGGAGTAGGTTACAGAGATAGAGGCACGGCCACGGAGGGATTTTAACACGAAAGAAAGAAAGACTTGCATTTATATAGTGCCTTTCATGGCCAACAGACGTCTCAAAGTGCTTTACAGCCAATGAAGTACTTTTGAAGCGTAGTCACTGTTGTAATGTGGGAAATGCGACAGCCAATGTGCGCACAGCAAGCTCCCACAAACAGCAATGTGATAATGACCAGATAATTGATTGAGGGGTAAATATTGACCCGAGGACACCAGGGATAATTCCCCTGCTCGTCTTCGAAATATGCCATGGGATCTTTTACATCCACCTGAGAGAGCAGATGGGGCCTCAGTTCAACGTCTCATCCGAAAGACGACCCCTCCGACAGTGCGGCGCTCCCTCAGTACTGCCCCTCCAACAGTGCGGCGCTCCCTCAGTACTGCCCCTCCGACAGTGCAGCGCTCCCTCAGTACTGCTTCTCCAACAGTGCAGCGCTCCCTCAGCACTGCACTGGGAGTGTCAGCCTGGATGTTTTTTGTGCTTAAGTTCCTGAAGTGGGACTCGAACCCACAACCTTCTGACTCAGTGAGAGCGCTGCCCACTGAGCACTGACATGGGTGAAGGGGGTCAAGGGGTGGGATGAATGGTGGAGAAGGGGGGTGGCGAGAGGTGGGGGCATTGCGAAAGGTGGCTCAGGACAAGGTGGGAAGCGAAGGGGGCGAGGGTTAGGCCGGTGGGGGGCGGTAGTGGGGAAGTGGCCTGTATTTTTGGCCCAGGCTGTGTTGAAATGCGAGCCCCTCAAGGTGAAAGGACATCACTTCAGCCAGCTGGCTCCTCTCAAACATGGCCAGAGGCCGACTTACCTCCCCCGGAGGTGCTTTGGGAGGAGGCTTGGCCGTAAATAAAAACGCTTCTCGATCGTCTTCGGCGAAAAAGATTTTTAAAAAAACAGAGCCAAAAAAGAAATACTTCAGACATTAAATTGGAAAGCGGCGGAGTGGAACCGTGAGCTCGGCACAAAGCGACGGAATGCACATCGCTCGCAGAGTCTCGGCACAGCCCTCAGGCGTATAAATCACACACATGTTCCCAGCTCGCAAAATAAGAATCTATAAATGTGTCAGATTGAAATACACTCGCGCGGAATTAGTTTGTGATGAACTTAAATTTGCCTGACAGTTTTTGGAAAGGTTGGGGGCAAGGCTGCAGGTCAAGCTCGCTGCGCTCAGCAAAGCCCCACTGCCACCCCCCTCCCCGTTTAACATATTTGAAGGGAGGAGAACAATTTTCACACCGAAGGGAGTGTGAGCCAACGATATGTGTCCTGTTGGCGTCTTCTGTCCCCCGCTCCCCGTTGTACGCAACGGCAAGTTTGATCACGGGACGATATAGCACGACATGCCAACTGCCCCCCCCCCCCCTCCCTCACTCAAACTTTCCTGTCGGGCTATTTTCCTCCATCAATATAAGCTAGCCACTAATAGATCCAATGGTGAATTCAGGAGAAATTTCTTTACTCAGAGTGAGTGTGGAACTCGCTGCCACGGGGAGGGGTTGAGGTGAATAGTATCGATGTATTTCAGGGGAAGCTGGATAAACACATGAGAGAGAAGGGAATAGAATGATGTGGTGATGGGAGGGGGCTGGTGTGGAGCATAAACCCCGGCACGGACCCGTGGGGCCCAATGGACTGTTTGTGTGCTGTACATTCGATGTAAACAGACTTTTCCTCAGCTCCAATATTTTTTTATCAGGAATAAGCAGACGAGATTTACCAGGATGTTGCCAGGACTGGAGAATTTTAGCAATGAGGAAAGGTTGGATAGGCTGGGGTTGTTTTCTTTGGAACAGAGGAGACTGAGTGGAAACCTGATTGAGGTGTATAAAATTATGAGGGGCCTAGATAGAGTGGATAGGAAGGACCTGTTTCCCTTAGCAGAGGGGCCAACAATCAGGGGGCATAGATTTAAAGTAATTGGGGGAGGGTTAGAGGGGATTTGAGGGGAAATTTCTTCACCCAGAGGGTGGTGGGGGTCTGGAACTCATGGCCTGAAAGGGTGGTAGAGGCAGAAACCCTCACCACATTTAAAAAGTACTTGGATGTGCACCTGAAGTGCCGTAACCTGCAGGGCTACGGACCGAGAGCTGGAAAGTGGGATTAGGCTGGATAGCTCTTTGTCGGCCGGCGTGGACACGATGGGCCGAATGGCCTCATTCTGTGCTGTAAATTTCTACGATTCTAAGCGAAAATCTTAAAAGAAAATGGGAAAAAAAGCACAATATTTTTATGCCTGTAATTTTTCTCCGGGGTTTTTGCTCCCAGCACTGCCCGGGATATAAATCCTCAATTCCTGGAGCTTCCAGGCCATTCCTGGAGAGTTGGCCACCCCTTGCCTCCCAAGGGAACCGGTCTCAGGCCTCTGCTCGGGCCGTGTGTGTTGTGTCAGTGTCTTTTGCCGGGAGGCGGCTGGGCAGGGACACGGGACACGGGTCAGCAGGCCGGGGGGTGAGGTAAACGAGGCCCCGCCGATCGTGGAGTCGGAGATTGGGATGCCTGACTAAGGGAGCTGGGAGCCACAGCCTTGGAGATCGGCAGCTGCCGTATGGGGGCTGCCAGGATCGGGGGGGCGGACAGACACACCGGGTGGGGGGGCAGAGGCTGCCCGTCGCAATTTCCGGAGACAGCGGTGACCGATGTGGGAGAGCCTCACCCGTCAGCATCAGAGCATCGCTGCCCCGACCCCCGACCCCCGACCCCACCGCACTGGCTGATGGTCCACTGCTCCAAACCCGGTGTTTCCCCACCTCCCCCCTCTTCCCCCACCTCCCCCTCGATCTACCTCCCCTCCCCCTTCCCCCACCTCCCCTCCCCCTACTCCCCCCATCTCTCCCCCCCAACTCCCCCCCCCCCCACACCTCCCCCCCTTCCCCCTCCCATACCCTCTCCTACCTACCTTCACGCTCACCTTCCCTCACCCACCTCCTCCCCCTGAGCTCCCCAACCTCTCCACACTCTCCTCACCTCACCATCACCCCCTCCCATCTCCCCCTATTCCCCCACCTCCCCGGTCTTCCCCCTCCCCCAGCTTCCCTCACCCCCATCTCGTCTCCATCCTTCCATCTCACCCCGCCCCCCCATCTTCCCTCTTTCCTTCCATCACCTCCTTTAGCTGTTGCGTTTCCTACATTACAATAGTGACTGCATTCCAAAGTACTTAATTGCCCATGAAACACTTTGAAATGTCCTGGGGTCGTGAAAGGTGCTATATAAATGCAAGTTCTTTCTTTTTTCCAATCCCATGAGCCCTAATCTTGTGTAATAACCTCTTGCATGGTACCTTATTGAATGCCGTGTGCAAATCCAAATATACTATATCCACTCATTCCCCTTTATCTACCCTGCTAGTTACACCCACACGTAAGGGTGCAGTCCCATACACACTGACTCTCGCTGGGGTATGGGTCCCACACACACTGACTCTCACTGGGATACGGGTCCCACACACACTGACTCTCACTGGGGTATAGTTCCACACACACACTGACTCTCACTGGGGTACGGGTCCCACACACACTGACTCTCACTGGGATACGGGTCCCACACACACTGACTCTCGCTGGGGTATGGGTCCCACACACACTGACTCTCACTGGGGTACGGGTCCCACACACACTGACTCTCGCTGGGGTATGGGTCCCACACACACTGACTCTCACTGGGGTACGGGCCCCACAAACTGACTCTCACTGGGGTACGGGTCCCACACACTGACTCTCACTGGGGTACGGGTCCCACACACACTGACTCTCACTGGGGTACAGTTCCATACACACTGACTCTCACTGGGGTACAGTTCCACACACACTTACTCTCACTGGGGTATGGGTCCCACACACACTGACTCTCACTGGGGTACGGGTCCCACACACACTGACTCTCACTGGGGTACGGGTCCCACACACACTGACTCTCACTGGGGTATGAGTTCTGGGGGCTATATAAATGCACGTTCTTTAATTTTAGGACGGGGAGTAAACTTGCATCTGATTCAGGAGCTGTTGCCCCCTTGTGTATTGTATGCCCCTTGATGTATCGAATGTACAGCACCATTCGGCCCCAAGGCTCCGTGCCGGGGTTTATGCTCCACACCAGCCCCCTCCCACCCCTCTCCATCTCACCCCATCACCATATCCTTCTATTCCTTTATCCCTCATGTGTTTATCCAGCTTTCCCTTAAATGCATCGATACGATTCGCCTCAACCTCTCCCTGTGGCAGCGAGTTCCACATTCTCACCACTCTCTGGGTAAAGTAATTTCTACTTCTTCTTCTCCCTATTGTAGTCACAAAGCAAACCAAACGTCAATATCTAAGTCAGATATCCAGGCCAAAGCTTCCGGTGTAACAGCGTGGATATCCTGTAGGTTGCCTGTGAATTCCCTCTGAGGGCAGTGCTCGATAATGTGCTCCAGGGTCTGATTAGGAGCTCCACAGTCATATGATGAGGCGGCTTTAATCTCCCATCTATGGAGAAGGTGGCAACATCGACCGTGACCGGTTCTGAGGCGGTCGATGGTTGTCCACTGTTTGCGAGGAAGGTTTGATCCTTCAGGTTGTACTGTGGGCTCCTCGATAAGGAACCCATTCCGTGTGTCACAGTTCTTCCAAGCATTTCGCCGTCGGTCATCGAGGCTGAGGGGAGACCGCTGAAGGGCTTCGGCAACGGTCCAGAATGGCCTTCTAGATCTGAGACGGCTTGGTGATAGGTTGTTCAAGTCGGCCTGGATCGGTAGTTCTGTGCTGGTGTAGCGGTTGTATTCTCTGGAGACGGCATATTCGCGGCGTAGGTGTGGTGGGGCGATGGTTGCTAGCACGGGGAGCCAAGGTGATCATTCTCATAGTAGTATTCAGCTGGACTTCAGCGGATTTGCCCTATGGACTGGATAGCCATGCCGGAGAGCAGTACCCTGCTGTAGAGTACACTGGGCCAGTGCTGCCGTACGGAGGATTGGAGCGTCTGCTCCTCATGTCCATCCGGCCAGTTTCTGGATCACGTTATACCCAAGGTTCTGGAGATGATGTCTATACGACCGGGTGCAATCGAGCGTGACTCCTAAATAGGAGGGTTTTTTTGGCACGGTTTATCAGTGCGCCGCAAAGGAGACTTTCAAAGCTGGCTTTGCCTGCTGGGTGTTGAGGTGGAATGTCGGGGTGACGGTCTGTTGTGGGTTTAGCCGGAGTCGCCATCGGCGGAGGTACTTCTCCGTCCTCCGCAAATCTGTTTCTCCTGAATTTCCTGTTGGATTTAATACTAACTGTCTTATGTTGGCCCCGAGTTCTGCTCTCCCCCACAAGGGACACTAAAGGGGCACAGTACGATAGCACACTGGTTATGTTACTGGTCCAGACTTGACTATTTCAGCGCACTCCTGGCCGGCCTCCCACATTCTGCCCTCTGTAAACTTCAGGTCATCCAAAACTCTGCTGTCCATGTCCTAACTCGCACCGAGCCCTGCTCACCAGCACCCCCCCCCCTGTGCTCACTGACCGACATTGGCTCCCGGTTAAGCAATGCCACAATTTTTTAATTCTCATCCTTATTTTCAAACCCCTCCAAGGCCCTCGCACCTCCCTATCTCTGTAATCTCCTTTAGCCCCACAACCCTCTGAGATGTCTGCGCTCCTCCAATTCTGGCCTCTTGAGCATCCCCGATTATAAACCATCGGTGGCTGTGCCTTCTGTTGCCTGGGCCCCAAGCTCTGGAACTCCCTCCCTAAACCTCTCCACCTGTATCTCCTCCTTCAAGTTGCTCCCTAAAACCTCCCTCTTTGACCGAGCTTTTGGTCACCTGCCCTAATATTTCCTCGTGTGGCTCGGTGTCGTCATTTCTTTGATAATCGCTGCTGTGAAGCACCTTGGGACGTTCCACTTCGTTAAAGGCGCTATATGAATTCAAGGTCCTGTTGTTGAACTTTACCCACACAAGGTGTCCCAGAAACACAGGCATCCCGGATTTCCCTCAATCCAGTCTCGACGTCGAGCTCGGAATTGCGAGAGCAAGTCACGCACGGATTAGCAGCATTCCTGTCCAGAATAATTCCTATTACAGTCGACCCTATTCCGTTGCAGGAATATTCCAGCTGCTGTTCGGGGCTCAGCTGTGGGCTGATGTTTACTGGGCCTCACGGAGAGCAGGAGACACTCTCGCTGCAAGGACAAGATGGGGGAGTTCTAATGAGGCTAAAGTACATAAGCCATCGAACATTCCTTAATTAGCGAGATTCTGTGACAAATCCAAAGCTTGTCAGGTTAATTGATGGCGTGCCAAAGCCCCTGGCCCCAGAGGCTCCATTCATCAAGAACCCAGCAACCCTTTCTTCCATCTGTATTGTTCAGACTGACCTGAATTGCTTCATTAGAATGTGAGCAGCTCTCACTCAAACACAGATCTGTGTTAATCATTTCTCGGCTTAGAAGGGAAAGAGATAGCAGATATCTGAGCAACATGGGCCCTTAAAACTTTGTTCGAACCCTGTTCTTTCACCTCGTGGACCTTGGTTTAGCTGGGGTGTTGGGGAGACAGGGGAGTTGGAAGGGGGTTATAGAGAAATGGACATTAGGCTAGGACCAGCATCCAGAGCTATCAACATTAGAAAACAATAACTTGCATTTATATAGCGCCTTTAACATAGTAAAACGTCCCAAGGTGTGTCACATGAGCATTATAAAACAAAATTTGACACCGAGTCACTTAAGGAGATATTAGGGCTGGTGACCAAAAGCTTGGTCAAAGAGGTAGGTTTTAAGGAGCATCTTAAAGGAGGAGAGAGGGACGGAGAGGTTTAGGGAGGGAGTTCCAGAGCTTAGGGCCCAGGCAGCTGAAGGCACGGCCGCCGATGGTGTAAATCAGAGATGTGTAAGAGACCAGAATTTGAGAGCACAGAGGTCTCGGGGGGAGGGGAGGGGAGGGGTTTGCGGGACTGCAGGAGGTTATAGAGATAGGGAGGGGCGAGGCCATGGAGGGATTTGAACACAAGGTGCCAGAGATTGGGGTGTTTCAAGTCATATACCTGACACACCCATAAACGTGTTAAACATGGGATACAGACTACAGTCCAATGGCATTAATATATTCTCAAAAAATGCTGGAAATCTCAGCAGGTCGGGCAGCATCTGTGGAGAGAGAAACAGAGTTAAAGTTTCAGGTCGATGACACTTCGACAAAACGGTTCTGACGAAAGATCACTGACCCTGAAAGGTTAACTCTGTTCCTCTTTCCACAGATGCTGCCCGACCTGCTGAGATTTCCAGCATTCTCTCTTCGTATTTCAGATTCCAGCATCCGCATTATTTTGCTTTTGTATTAATATATTTTCTCCTCCTTTCTCTCTTTCTCTTTCCCTCTCTTCCTTTTGTCTGTTTTCATTTTTATTGTTTTTCTTTCTCTCTTGAGGTCGTGTTTAATTTTAATTGAGGATTTGCTGTGAATCCTAAAATAATCTCCCTCGTTCAATAAATCTGGCACGAGCGTCACTTGCAAGGAAAGCATTTATTGCGCATCACTAATTGCCCTTGAGAAGATGGTGGTGAGCCACCTTCTTAAACTGCTGCAGTGCATGTGGTGAAGGTGCTCCCATAATGCTATTAGGGAGGAAGTTCCAAGATTTTGACTCAGCGACGATGAAGCAATATGTGTGTGACTTGGAGAGGAACTTGGAGGTGATGGTGGTCCCATGTTTTTGCCTCTCTTGTCTTTCTAGGTGGTAGAGACCACTGATTTCGGAGGTGTTGCTGAAGAAGCCTTGGCGAGTTGCTGCAGTGCATGTTGTAGATGGTATACACTGTAGCAATGATGTGCCGGTGGTGGAGAGAGTGAATATTTAAGGTGGTGAATGGGGTGCTAATCAAGTGGGCTGCTTTGTCCTGGATGGTATTGAGCTTCTTGGTGTGTACAGGGCCTTGGTGAGGCCTCTTCTGGAATACTGTGTTCAGTTTTGGTCTTCTAATCTGAGGAAGGACGTTCTTGCTATTGAGGGAGTGCAGCGAAGGTTCACCAGACTGATTCTCGGGATGGCAGGACTGACATTTGAGGAGAGACTGGATTGACTGGGCCTGTATTCACTGGAGTTTAGGTGAATGAGAAGGGATCTCATAGAAACATATAAAATTCTGATGGGATTGGACAGGTTAGAGGCAGGAAGAATGTTCCCGATACTGGGTAAGTCCAGAACCAGGGATCACAGTCTAAGGATAAGGAGTAAGCCATTTAGGACCGAGATGAGGAGAAACTTCTTCACTCAGAGATTTGTTAACCTGTGGAATTCTCTACCGCAGAAAGTTGTTGAGGCCAGTTCATTAGATATATTCAAAAGGGAGTTAGATATGGCCCTTACGGCTAAAGGGATCAAGGGATATGGAGAGAAAGCAGGAAAGGGGTACTGAGATGAATGATCAACCATGATCTTATTGAATGGTGGTGCAGGCTCGAAGGGCCGAATGGCCTACTCCTGCACCTATTTTCTATGTTCCTATGTTCCCCCCCCCCCCCTCCCGGCACCAGGAATTAACATCACAGTCGGGACAAGCGTGCAATTGCAATCGGCGGGAAGTAGCACAGGGGAACACGTCCTGACCCGTGAATCGTCCGCCAAATGTGGGAGGGCTGGTTGGCCGCGAGAGTGGTTATTTCCCTCTGTCGGTAAGTCCCCCAGACACACAGACGTGAGATAATTTAGGTGGAGTGTGGGTCACAACTCCAGCCTGGAGAGAGTTGTGTCAAACCTACAGCTTACGGTGCAGGCTCCATGAAGTATCATTTCTCTCGGCTGCCCGTGTCCTAACTCGCACCGAGTCCCGCTCACCCATCACCCCTGTGCTCGCTGACCCGTGTCCTAACTCGCACCGAGTCCCGCTCACCCATCACACCTGTGCTCGCTGACCCGTGTCCTAACTCGCACCGAGTCCCGCTCACCCATCACCCCCTGTGCTCGCTGACCCGTGTCCTAACTCGCACCGAGTCCCGCTCACCCATCACCCCCTGTGCTCGCTGACCCGTGTCCTAACTCGCACCGAGTCCCGCTCACCCATCACCCCTGTGCTCGCTGACCCGTGTCCTAACTCGCACCGAGTCCCGCTCACCCATCACCCTTGTGCTCGCTGACCCGTGTCCTAACTCGCACCGAGTCCCGTTCACCCATCACCCCCTGTGCTCGCTGACCCGTGTCCTAACTCGCACCGAGTCCCGCTCACCCATCACCCCTGTGCTCGCTGACCCGTGTCCTAACTCGCACCGAGTCCCGCTCACCCATCACCCCCTGTGCTCGCTGACCCGTGTCCTAACTCGCACCGAGTCCCGCTCACCCATCACCCTTGTGCTCGCTGACCCGTGTCCTAACTCGCACCGAGTCCCGCTCACCCATCACCCCTGTGCTCGCTGACCCGTGTCCTAACTCGCACCGAGTCCCGCTCACCCATCACCCCCTGTGCTCGCTGACCGGTGTCCTAACTCGCACCGAGTCCCGCTCACCCATCACCCCCTGTGTTCGCCGACCCGTGTCCTAACACGCACCGAGTCCCGCTCACCCATCACCCCCTGTGCTCGCCGACCCGTGTCCTAACTCGCACCGAGTCCCGCTCACCCATCACCCCTGTGCTCGCTGACCCGTGTCCTAACTCGCACCGAGTCCCGCTCACCCAGCATCCCCTGTGCTCGCTGACCCGTGTCCTACCTCGCACCAAGTCCCGCTCACTCATCACCCCCTGTGCTCGCTGACCTGCATTGGCTCCCGGTTAAGCAACGCCTCAATCTCAAAATTCTTATCCTTATTTTCAAATCCCTCCATGGCCCTCACCCCTCCCTATCTCTAATCTTTTCCAGCTCCACAACCCCCCGAGATGTCTGCGCTCCTCTAATTCTGCCCTCTTGAGCAACCCTGATTGTAATCACTCCACCATCGGTGGCCGTGCCTTCTGTTGTCTGGGCCCCAAGCTCTGGAACTCCTTCCCTAAACCTCTCCGCCTCTCTACCTCTCTTTCCTCCTTCAAGACGCTCCTTAAAACCTACCTCTTTGACCAAGCTTTGGTCACCTGCGCTAATTTCTCCTTATGTGGCTCAGTGTCAAACTTGTTGTCTCATAATACTCCTGTGAAGCGCCTTGGGATGTTTCACTACGTTAAAGGTGCTATATAAATACAAGTTGTTGTTGGTTAATTTATAAATATGACCGGGCTGTATTTCTACCGAGTTCACACAGGCCAACATAGCAAACAAGCAAAATCTCAAGTCTCAAGAAACTCAACATGACCCGGAATATCGTTGAGTATATTCAAGGCTGAGATCAATAGATTTTTTGAATCTAGGGGGAATCTTACACATAAGAACACATTATGTTCTTATGTGTAAACAAATAATTACATCGAAAGTGCATTGGGACTGTAGCTTAAGTCGTGGGTAATAAAAGAAAGAGCTTGCATTTATATAGCTCCTTTCACGACATCCCAAAGCGCTTTATAGCCAATTACGTACGTTTGAACTGTTATAATGTAGGAAACGCGGCAGCCAATTGAGCACAGCAAGATCCCACACCAGCCGATCAGAGCATCTGTTTCTAGTGATGTTGGTTAAAGTATAACCATTGGCCAAAGGACACTGGGGAGAACTCCCCTGCACTTCTTTGAATAATGCTGTGGGATCTTTTAGATCCAGGGCAGATGGGGCACCAGTGTAACATCTCCTCTGAAGGACGGCACCTCCGACAGTGAGGGGCTCCCTCAGCACCGCCCCTCCGACAGTGCAGCGCTCCCTCAGTACCGCCCCTCCGACAGTGCGGCGCTCCCTCAGTACTGCCCCTCCGACAGTTCGGCGCTCCCTCAGTACTGTCCCTCTGACAGTGCAACGCTCCCTCAGTGCTGCCCCTCCGACAGTGCGGCCTTCCCTCAATACTGCCCCTCCAATAGTGCAGCCCTCCCTCAGTACTGTCCCTCCGACAGTGCAGCGCTCCCTCAGTACTGTCCCTCCGACAGTGCGGCCTTCCCTCAGTACTGCCCCTCCGACAGTGCGACGCTCCCTCAGTACTGCCTCTCCGACAGTGCAACCCTCCCTCAGTACTGCCCCTCCGACAGTGCGACGCTCCCTCAGTACTGCTCCTCCGACAGTGCAGCCCTCCCTCAGTACTGCACTAGGAGTGTCAGCCTAGATCATGGGCTCAAATGTCTGGAGTGGGACTTGAACCCACAACCTACTAACTCAGGAGCAAGAGTGCTACTCTCTGAGCCATGGCTGCGTAGATAGGCTAGGGTTGTTTCTTTGGAGCAGAGATGGCTGAGGGAAGATTTAATTGGTGTGTATGAAATTATGAGGGACCTGGATAGAGTGGATAGGAAGGACCTATTTCTCTTAGCAGAGGGGTCAACAACCAGGGGGCACAGATTTAAAGTAATTGGTAGAAGGTTTAGAGGAATTTGAGGGTGGTGGGGGTCTGGAACTCACGGCCTGAAAGGGTGGAGAGGCAGAAACCCTCACCACATTTAAAAAGTACTTGGACGTGCACCTGAAGTGCGTAACCTACAGGGCTACGGACCAAGAGCTGGAAAGTGGGATTAGGCTGGGTAGCTCTTTGTCGGCCGGCACGGACACGATGGGCCGAATGGCCTCCTTCCGTGCTGTAAATTTCTATGATTCTATGACACCACGCAACATTCCAACATTCGATTGTCTGCTGTGGATGAAAATGCGTCAGTTCCAGAAGACACTAAATCTGAAGCCTGATACAAAGGTTCAAAGCACAGAGATTTAGGGGAAGAAATTGGCCTAGTTTGTGCCTCCTGTTCGTGCCTGCAGGGGGCGGTAATGGGGAGCTACGGGATCACCGAATGGGCGCAATGCAATGCCCGACACTGTCGAACGTCCCTGGTGCTTTTACGTTGGCGCTAACACTGACCGCCTCGCTCTGTAGCACCCCGTAGATCGTGACGTCATCTGGTGCATAGCTCCCTGTTACCGCCTAGGATGCGATATTCGCTCCCGCTCCCTGCAGGCATTAACAGCGGCAGCTGCCAGAGGCATGGTCACCTCAGCCGGCCGCGCGGGGAACGCTAATTAAAGGCTGTGGTCGTCAGATAGGGCAAAAGTCTATTTATCTCCCTAGTCTGCTGCCTCCTGATTCCCTTTGCCCCCACGATTGCTCAGCCCTGCGCACTCTCTCTCAGCGCTCGGGGCGGCTCTCCACACAGCACAGGTCCCGTGGCCCAACACAGACAGCAGGCAACTCACCCCGGCACTGGCCACTTTAAGGGAAGGAAGGAGTCTGTACAGACAGCAGCGCTGCATGAAATATTGCTCAGCGCTCTGCCAATACCGCCCCTTCACTCCCTCTCGCGCTCTCAGGGACGTAGCAGGGCTTGATTTCACACTCCAACAGTGCAGCAGAAGTTCCCGTCAGCAGCAAACCTTTTTTGCCCGCCGATACTTTTGCGCTCCCTGAAATGTTATCACTCCAAACGTGGCGCCACACAATTTCTAGTCTTTATTTTTTCTCCCTCTCTCTTTCTCTCTTTTTCTCTCTCTCTCTTTTTTGACACTTTCTCTCTCTTTAACTCTCTCTCTCTTTCACTCTTTCAATCTTTCTTTTTTCTCTCTCTTTCTCTCTTTCTTTCTCCACCATACAAGGATAGAGTAGAGCATCCTGCCTCATATTTTGACCCAATGCTCCGTTCCTTCAATGAGGAGGTGCACCAAGAACCTGTGGCTTCACCCAGGTGCTTTCCCCAGCAGTGGACAAAACTCATTCACAGGAGGGTCTGGGTCATGCCCCGCGTCACGCCCCACGTCGACTGCTTCATACCCAGTCACTTGGAGGTTGGAGTGTGGAAGGGATATGTTATTGAATATTTCAGGTGATGAGAGTTCCCAGATCACAGTGCTGGATCAAGAATCATGACCCTTACCTCACTTAAGGATTCTCATCTGATCTTGAATCATGCCGTGAAGCATGGGCAGTGGGCACAGGCACATTCAGCCAGCCGCTTAGCAGCACTATTACATTTCAGTGAGTCCAACTATAGAGACTCGAGCACCTAATCTCGGCTTTCACTCCGGTGCAGTACTGAGGGAGCGCCGCACTGTGGGAGGGGCAGTACTGAGGGGGCGCCGCACTGTCGGAGGGACAGTTCTGAGGGAGCCCCGCATTGTGGGAGGGGCAGTACTGAGGGAGCCCCGCACTGTCGGAGGGGCAGTTCTGAGGGAGCCCCGCACTGTGGGAGGGGCAGTACTGAGGGAGCCCCGCACTGTCGGAGGGGCAGTACTGAGGGAGCCCCGCACTGTCGGAGGGGCAGTACTGAGGGAGCGCCGCACTGTCGGAGGGGCAGTACTGAGGGAGCGCCGCACTGTCGGAGGGGCAGTACTGAGGGAGTGCCGCACTGTCGGAGAGGCAGTACTGAGGGAGCACTGCACTGTCAGGGGTGTCATCTTTCGGACGAGACGTTAAACCGAGGCCCTCGTCTGCGCTCTCGTGTGGATGTAAAATATCCCATGGCACTATTTCGAAGAAGAGCAGGCGAGTTCTCTCCAGTGTCCTGGGCCGATGTTAATCCCTCAACTAATATTACTAAAAAAAATGAATTAGCTGGTCATTATCACATTGCTGTTTGTGGGAAAATGCTGTGCGCAACTTGGCTGCTGGGTTTTCTACATTACATAAGAAATAGGAGCAGGAGTTGGCCATTCGGCCCCTCGAGCCTGCTCTGCCATTCAATAAGATCATGGCTGATCTACAACAGTGACTACACTTCAAAAAGTACTTCAACGGCGGTAAAGCACTTTGGGCCGTCCTGCAGTTGTGAAAGGCGCTATATAAATGCAAGCCTTCATTTTTATTCCAATCCCATGAGCCCTAAGCTTGTGTGATAACCTCTTGCATGGTACCTTATCGAATGCCTTCTGCAAATCCAAATATATTATATTCTCTGTCGAGCAGAGCAAATTTCAATGTTTGGGAAACTTCAAAATCCATTCCTCAATAAAGCTGCATCTCTGCCTCGCAATACTCACCGTGACCCCTTGCGCGGGAGCACTTGCAGTACTAGCCCAACACACAGGTGGTCCTTCATTGGGGACTCCACAAGAGGAATTGTCTCTTGAACCCACTGGGAGAGATAAAGCAGTAATACTATTCCAGTGTGATAAATATCTGAGACTACTCATTTCAGAGTGGTGCAAGAGCCTGGATAAGTATCAGAGAGACATTGCATTAACTATTTGTCCCACAAACGGTGGGACTGGAACGGGGACCATTCTTCTCGGCCTTCAAACGTCAGCGCAGAAGCTGGGCTGTGTTATTCTCTGCGGTAACATCGCGTTCCATCTGAGAGTTAGTCGTAGGAACGTCGGAACAGGAGGAGGCTGTTCAGCCCCTCGAGCCTGTTTCACAGGAACAGGAGGAGACCCATTCAGCCCCTCGAGCCTGTTTCACAGGAACAGGAGGAGGCCCATTCAGCCCCTCGAGCCTGTTACACAGGAACAGGAGGAGGCCCATTCAGCCCCTCGAGCCTGTTACACAGGAACAGGAGGAGGCCCATTCAGCCCCTTGAGCCTGTTACATAGGAATAGGAGGAGGCCCATTCAGCCCCTCGAGCCTGTTACACAGGAACAGGAGGAGGCCCATTCAGCCCCTTGAGCCTGTTACACAGGAACAGGAGGAGGCCCATTCAGCCCCTCGAGCCTGTTCCTCCAGTCAATCAGATCACGGCTGATCTGTGACCTAACTCCATATACCCGCCTTGGTTCCGTAACCCTTTATGCTCTCGCCTAACAAAAATCTATCAATCTCATTTTTGAAATTTTCAATTGACCCCCCCACCCAGCCACAACAGTTTTTTGGGGGAGAGAGTTCCAGATTCCCACTGCCCTTTGTGTGAAGAAGTGCTCCCTGACATCACCCCTGAACGGCCTGGCTCTGATTTTAAGGTGATGCCCCCTTGTTCTGGACTCCCCCCACCAGAGGGAATAGTTTCTCTCGATCTCCCCATCAACTCCTTAACTTAAACACCTCGATCAGCTCACACTCGAGGGAATATCAGCCCAGTCTGTGCAGCCTGTCCTCATAACTTAACCCTTTCAGCCCCGGGTACTATTCTGGTGATTGAGTCGTTGGCCTGGAGTGTGCCGTCGGGGTTTCGGCGAACTTTCTCCGAAACAGGCTGCACCCACACCCCTCCACCGCCGCCACCCCCCACAGAGCTGGCAATCTGTGTGATCACCCAAATCATGGGAACCGACGAAAACGTGGGCTCTAATGCAGTGCGTACGCTGTCCTCCCTAAACGTTTGCCCCAAAGAGATTGGGGGTAATTGGGGTTTTGACAGCGTATTGACTGCTAAAGAAATGCTGCGCTCCCCGATGCAGAGTCAGCAGCGGTCCCTCCCCTGTTCCCCCGCCAGCGCTACGCAGCGCGCTGGTAAATTCCCGCAGTTAGCGTCCCAGTCCCGCCCCCAGGAGGAAGTGCAGCCCACGACATTGTGTCCACTTCCTCTTGGGGGACCATGACCCCAGTCCCGCCTCGCGACTATTACCCCCCCCCCCCCCCGTGGTGAGTCACAGCCCCGATGTTTAGGGGGGAATGGGGGGAAGTAAGTGTTCCAACCCCAACTTTCCCCATTGCTAGAGAAACAATGACGCTGCCTCTAGTGGCTCGGGTGGGTGACTGCGCTAGTCAGACCCGATCAGCCCCAGATTCTATCCCTGGTCTGCAGCGAGTTAGCTGATCTGTGAGGGGACATCGGTACTGGTACCACAACTGGCCTCAGCACCCTCTGGGCTGGGGAGGACCTCAATCAGCCAGGGACCCACACCCCGCCCCCCCCCCCCCCCCGACTGTTAACCATAGTCCCGCTCACCCATCACCCCCTGTGCTCACTGACCTACATTGGCACCCGGTCCGGCAACGCTTCGATTTCAAAATTCTCATCCTTGTTTTCAAATCCCTCTTTGGTCTCGCCCCCTCCCTATCTCTGTCATCCCCCCCCCCCCCCGAGATGTCTGCGTTCCTCCAACACTGCCCTCTTGAGCATCCCTGATTATTTTCTGCTCCACCATCGGTGGCCGTGCCTTCAGCTGCCTGGGCTCCAAGCTCTGGAATTCCCTCCCTGAACCTCTCCGCCTCTCTCTCTGCACCTTTAAGACGCCCCTTAAAACCTACAGCAAGCTTTTGGTCATCTGCCCCGATATCTCTTTATGTGCACTCAGGGCCAACTAAAGTTCAAATGAAGTTCAGCGTTTCCTGAGCGAGGTTTGAGTTTGTAATGAGCGACGTGTGTGAGCAGCGGTGGGAATCAGTGAGAATCTGCTCACTCACTTTCGACCCGTTACACAGCTTAGTGTCAAAGTTTGTTCGATTGCACTCCTCGGGACGTCTTACTACGTTAAAGGCGCTATATAAATACAAGTCATTTCTGCGGTCTGGAGGAGTCTGTGTTCCATGTATATGTTCAGTGTGTGACGTTGCAGCCCCTCTTCCATTATTTGAAGGGGCTGCTCCTCAATTTCTGGTTGCACTTCAGTCCCACACTCCTGATCTTTGGGCACCTGGTGTGAAGGGGAGTGGGCCGGTCGGAGGGCCTCCTCATAGGGCTGCTCCTGGGCCTGGCCGAGGGGGTCATCAGCCGGTCCAGGCAGCGGGCGGTCGAGGGGGTCGTTCAGCCCGACTGCCTGCCTCTCTTCCGCGGTTACATCCGGTCCAGGGTGTCCCTGGAGATGGAGCACGCGGTGCCCACCGGTACGCTCGCGGCCTTCCGCGAGAGGTGGGCGCCAGAGGGACTGGAGTGCATCATCACCCCCGGCAACCAAATTTTAATTTGACCGTTTATGGTTCACAAAGTTTTATTTGTTCATTTGTCAGTTCCAGTGCCCCTCGGTTTTACAGTTTTATTTAAAATAGTTCCAAATGCAAGTTATCGTTGGGGGAGGAGGGGATGAGGCAGCCCTGCAGACGAGCAATAGGCCACTGGGCAGGGTCTGAGTGCGGGGGGGGAGTGCCTCGGGGGTGGGGGGGGGGGAGGGGGTCCACTGCACCTCAGCAAGAGCAGCACCTCTGGGTGCGCAGGCGAGATGCCGGGCTGGGTGAAACACGCAATTGTGTCAGTGAGCAGATTCTCACCGATTCCCACCGCGCTCACACACGTCGCTCATTAGAGCCTCAAACCTCGCTCAGGAAACGTTGAGCTTGATTTGAACTTTAGTTGACCCTGGGTGAACATCAGTCTGACAAAAGCTTCTTCATACCCACCCGTCTCCCAACAATGAAACAGCAATTTCCTCGTCCGTTCCTGTCCCAGTTTGCCAAAGTGTAGTTACCTCCACAGCGAGGAGCTGACCCTTTTACAGATGTTTGGAAGCTGCTTTTATATTTTTATCTAACCCCGTGCTGTACCTGCCCTGGGAGTGTTTGATGGGACAGTGTAGAGGGAGCTTTACTCTGTATCTAACCCATGCTGTACCTGCCCTGGGAGTGTTTGATGGGGACAGTGTAGAGGGAGCTTTACTCTGTATCTAACCCATGCTGTACCTGCCCTGGGAGTGTTTGATGGGACAGTGTAGAGGGAGCTTTACTCTGTATCTAACCAGGGCTGTACCTGCCCTGGGAGTGTTTGATGCTGATTCCTGGAACAAAAATCAAAGCATAGTGTTAAGTCTTTAATACACTTATGAATGACTCCACGAGGTCTAGTATTGTACTTGAGCTGTTGTGATCTTAGTCCCATTTATTGTAACCCCAGAGTGAGGCACAAGCATGGTGGGCAACCTTTTATACTGGGCCCTGCAGGTGACCCTCAGGTCTCCCACCGCAGTGCCCTCTGGTGGCACACCTTATATGACTATACAGTAAGTATACACGGTCTACATACATGACATCACTTTCCCCCAAGTCTTTAATGCAAATTGACTCGTACATTGACGGTGACTTGGGCTTTGCTCTTCCTGGTTGACCATTGGAGGGTCGCTTCTAGCTTGGGTGGGTGGGTAGTGAGATTTGTTGCCAGTGGAGGTCCCCGTGGTTTCTGGTTGTGAGTCCATGACTACTCCATTCTCCCCCCCACACAGAGATCATGCTAATGGCCCGTTACATGCAAGTTGTATTCAAGTTCATCACATGGATTTTACATTTACATCTTGGTACATTTGTTGGGTGGATTACAGTTGCGTTTCTTTTCGGGTGGTACATTTACATGATCAGTCCAGGTATATCAGTACAGGTAGACAAGGACAGTCTAGTTCCAGCACGGCCGGATGAGATCCGGGTCGTCTGATGGCGGCGCAGCGCCCCATGCTAGTGGGTCTGTGGGCGAGGTGAGCTCATTTTGCTCGAGTTACCGGAGCTCAGGGCTCTTGCCGTTACTCCTAGTCTCGGGCAGGCCCAAAGATAGCTGATGTGTCTGTGACCTCCCTGTCCTTTTCGTTTGCACAGTGTCGCAGCTGCTTCCTGGGAAGCGGTCTGAGCGAGTGAGTGTTTTGTCTAAGCGACAGTGGGGCTGCCTCGTCTTGTCTAGCAGTTCACAGAGGACTGCTGACTCACTTTCCTTGAGGGCACCGTTGTGAGCATTCTCCAGTTTGGGATCCTGGCTGGTCCAGGTCCCGTTTGGAGGAGCCGTTGCGGGTGACCCTTCACTCTTGGGCACTGCCGTGGTGGCAAGTGGGTTTGTGGGCTGCGCCTTTTCCACCCGGGTGGTGGGCGACGGTAGCCGACTGCGAGCATAGGCGCAGGTTACTGTTTCTGGCCCGTGGCGGTTCAGCCATCGGGTGCCTGCAATGTTAAACCGATCTGAAGCAGGGTATCCCTCTGCTCTCCGGGGATCGTTTACTCTGCGGCTTGTCTACTTCTATCAGCTGTGGGGACACTTTATGATACATCGTTCTGGTCCCGGGGATGCAGGCTACAGCATTGGGTAGCCCGCTGGACCTGTATATGACCGTTTGGTGTTCGCCCGCTACATTGGCTGATTGCAATTTGCACCTGACATCGCTCAACAACATTTTGCTCGTTACAGCTGAACTTTTACATTGGTTACCAATTACAAGCAGTTCATTCAAAAATGGCGGGTTGCTGGCCTCCTTTAAAATGGCCTTACTGCTTTTACCCCAATCATCTTCCTTGCGTGGAACCACGTGTCGTTGCTCCATTAGCGCTGCACCTCGTGGTTTGAACGCCATCTTTTCCCTGTCCATGATGTCGACTGCCACGATCTTCTTTCCCAGGGATTCTGTCACTGAAGCTGGGAAGACGCCCTCGGATCCAATCTTCCTCCCCAGGAGTCCTACCACTGAAACCGGGAAGGTGCATTCAGGTCATCTCGGCCGAATCATCGCCACGCAGTCGTGATGAGCGGTCTGTGCCTCGGGGGCTGCATGGATCTGCTCTCCGGTGCCTAGTGCAACCGAAGGTGGGGGCTTGCTCTGCCTCTGAGCCCGGGGGACGTCGATCGCTGGAGGGATGACGTCTTCCCAGTTCCAATGAACCTTTCCCATCCACCTTCTTCCAAGTAGCGTTCGTCCATCACCTGAAACAATCCACAATGGTAAATTGTGCACCGCGCCATCATGGGATACACTTACATCCACACCACCAACAACTGATATCAGTTCCTTGGTGTAGGTGCGCAGCTTTGCCTGAACCGGGACCAGCTTGGGTCGTTCAGCTTGATCGTTCCATAGCCTCTCAAAGGCTTCCTGGCTCATTACTGACTGACTCGCCCACGTGTCCATTTCCATGAAGACTGGAACGCCATTTATCTCGACTTCCATTATCACTGGAGGACAATCTGTGGTGCAGGTATATACTCCGTACACTTCATCCTGGGACTGAGTTGCCTCTCTAGCCATCTCCTCGTAAACCGCGCTGGATCCACAGCCATCTGCTGACTCCTCTTCCACATGGTGAGTCACAGCTCGTCTGCACATTCTCTGGAGCTGGCCCTTTGTGCTGCAGCCTTTGCAAACACAGTCTCTGAACCGACACTGATGAGCCCTGTGATTACCTCCGCAATGCCAGCATGGTGCTACTCGACTTACGTTTGCACCCCTCGGCGGACTCTGAATTAAAGGCCTCGGGGGCCTGTACTCTCAGCGTACTTCGCGATTTCCTGGTCCTCGGGGCAGCAGTGTGTATTAAATCAATGCCTGGCCGTGAGGATGCTCTCTTTTGGTTTGAGTTAGTCCCGAATTAGCACTTTCAGTTCCCCGTATGACTTGGTCGTTATTTTTTCCAGTGCAAGCAAGTCCCTGACGAGGCCATAGGCCGTGGGCCCACAACTGGTCAACAGGACAGCTCTGCGCTTATCTGCCAGCGTGGCCGGATCATTACCTACCAAGTCGTTTGCTACGAAATATTGGTCGAGCCGCTCTGTAAAGACTTCCCAATCTTCACCCTCTGAGAACTTTTCAATGCACCAACGTTAGTCATTTTTGCGTGAAAGTTCGTAATCTTGTCACCAGTTGTTATGCTTTAATACTCTTATGAATGACTCCACGAGATCTAGTATTGTACTTGAGCTGTTAACTCCAGAGTGAGGCACAAGCATGGTGGGCAGCCTTTTATACTGGGCCCTGCACACCTATGCAGGTGACCCTCAGGTCTCCCACCGCAGTGCCCTCTGGTGGCACACCTTATGTGACTATACAGTTAGTATACATGGTCTACATACATGACACATAGATTGATTGGACATTTATCTCAGTGCTGTTTGTGGCACCTTGCTGTTGCATTATTCATCGTAACCAGCCACTGCTCTTCAATGTACGTGAAATGGCGGCACACTCTCAGTACCGCACTGGGAGTGTCGGCCTTGACTTCTGTGCCCACGTTCTGGAGTGGGACTTGAACCCACAAGCATGCTGTCCACTGAGCCACGTCTCAGGCACAGGAACAGGCCTGGGGGCTGCCCTGGGCTGTGCAATACCAGTATATCAGACCCACGGCAAGTGGGAAATTGCGCATCGATGTTTGCAGCAGTTGTATAATTCCACCAACACTGGATCTCCAGACTCCTTCCCGCTGAGCCAGCTCTGTCAGAACATCGGCAATGAGGAACCCGGTCACTCACCACAACGCTATGGGATCTTGCTGTGTGCAATTGGTTGTTGCGTAGCGACAGAATGTACGTCAAGGTGATTCATAAAGAAGAGAGAAAGAAAGACTTGCATTTATATAGCGCCTTTCACGACCTCAAGACATCCCAAAGCGCTTTACAGTCAATGAAGTACTTTTGAAGAGAACTCACTGTTGTAATGTGGGTTCACCAGACTGATTCCTGGGATGGGAGGATTGTCCTATGAGGAGCGATTGAGTAGACTAGGCCGATATTCTCTGGAGTTTAGAAGAATGAGAGGTGATCTCATTGAAACATACAAAATTCTTACAGGGCTTGACAGGGTAGATGTTTCCCCTGGGCTGGGGAGTCTAGAACCAGGGGTCACAGTCTCAGAATACGGGGTCGGCCATTTAGGACTGAGATGAGGAGAAACTTCTTCACTCAGAGGGCGGTGAATCTTTGGAATTCTCTGCCCCAGAGGGCTGTGGATGCTCAGTTGTTGAGTATGTTCAAGACAGAGATCGATAGATTTTTGGATATTAAGGGAATCGAGGGATATAGAGATCGGGCAGGAAAGTGGAGTTGAGGTCGAAGATCAGCCATGATCTCATTGAATGGCAGAGCGGGCTCGAGGGGCCGAATGGCCTATTCTCGCTCTTATGTCTTATCTTTTTAAGAAATGCAGCAGCCAATTTGTTTTAATGGTTTTGATACAAGGTTAACTATTGGCCAGGACACCGGGGATAACTCCCCTGCTCTTCTTCGAAATAGTGCTATGGGATCTTTTACGTCCACCATGTGGCCATGGGATGTTTTACAAGAGCAGACAGGGCCTCGGTTTAACGCCTCATCCGAAAGACGGCAGCTCTGACAGTGCAGCACTCCCTTAGTACTGCACTGGAGTGTCAGCCTAGATCTTTGTGCTCAAGTCTCTGGAGTGGGACTTGAACCCACAACCTTCTGACTCAGAGACGAGAGTGCGATCTACTGAGCCACAGATGGCACATTCATTGTAGATGGAGCATGCTGGAGCCAAGGCGGGTCAATGGAGCCATCATGATCCAATTGAATGGCGGAGCAGGCTCGAGGGGCTGAGTGGCCTCCTCCTGTTCCTGTGGGACATAGGGTCTGTATTAACGCCAGTCTCTCTCTCGTGCTCTGGATGAGATCTGTAATGTAAATGAATCAGACCCCGATCAGCGGGAGCTGGGACTTATTGCGCAAACGTGAATCGGGGAGATGCAGACACTGAGAAACCTGTTCTGTTTTGGTTTTAAAAGTTTAATCAGTTAAAATTAAGGAAAAGTAATTCTCTGCATAAATACCGCCCACCTTTAACAAGGACACAGTGAGATGTGCAGGTCCACACAGTGTCAGCCATGGCTCAGTGGGCAGCACACTCGCCTCTGAGTCAGAAGGTTGTGGGTTCAAGCCCCACTCCAGGCTGACACTCCCAATGCAGTGCTGAGGGAGCGCTGCACTGTTGGAGGGGCAGTGCTGAGGGAGCGCTGCACTGTCGGAGGGGCAGTGCTGAGGGAGCGCTGCACTGTCGGAGGGGCAGTACTGAGGGAGCGCCGCACTGTCGGAGGGGCAGTACTGAGGGAGCGCCACACTGTCGGAGGAGCAGTACTGAGGGAGCGCTGCACTGACAGAGGAGCAGTTCTGAGGGAGTGCTGCACTGTCGGAGGTGCCGCCTTTCAGGTGTGACGTTAAACCGAGGCCCTGTCTGCCCTCTTGGGTGGATGTAAAAGATCCCACAGCACTATTTTGAGGAAGAGCAGGGGAGTTGTCCTGGGGCCAATATTTATCCCTCAATCAACATAAAAAAACAGATTATCTGGTCATTATGACATTGCTGTGTGTGGGAGCTTGCTGTGCGCAAATGGCTGCCGCATTTCCCACATTACAACAGTGACCACACTTTAAAAAGTACTTCATTGGCTGTAAAGCACTTTGAAACGTCCGGTGGTCATGAGAGGCGCTATATAAATGCAAGTCTTCCTTTGTTATTAAACGACAGACAAGGGAACCGAAATGTTTCTCAATGAGCCGGTAGAGTTTACAGGATGTGAAGATTGTTCTCAGCAGTCTGTCAAATGACCTCTGCGAGTGAATTTGTTTTATAAAAATAAAGGCGCTTTGCTTAACCTACAAGCAGACAGCCCATAGTCTGTACTGTGGTCGCCATGGTGACATTCTCTGTGAGAGGGGGTCGGGAGATATTCTGTCACAAGGGGCTGCATTGACTCAACCTTCAATCCTACAGGGTTAATATGAGTAGTGAGCACTGTCCCTGGACCACAGGAGCTACTTATTGTCGTCTCCCCGGGACCCCCGCTGTATAACCGCACTGGGTCACTCACTGGTTGTTAGAGAGAGAGAGAGACACGCACACACTATTAGAATTACACAGAGTGTACAGCACAGAAGCAGGCCATGGGGCCCCACGGGTCCGTGCCGGAGTTTATGCTCCACACCAGCCCCCTCCCACCCCTCTCCATCACCCCATCATCATATCCTTCTATTCCTTTCTCCCTCGTGTGTTTATCCAGCTTCCCCTTAAATGCATCGATACTATTCTCCTCAACCCCTCCCTGTGGCAGCGAGTTCCACATTCTCACCACTCTCTGGGGAAAGAAGTTTCTCCTGAATTCCCCATTGGATTTATCAGTGACTGTCTGATATTGATGGCCCCCAGTTCTGGTCTCCCCCACAAGTGGAAACATTTTCTCTATGTCTACCCTATCAAACCCCTTCATAATTTGAAAGACCTCTATCAGGTCACTCTCTGAGGTCTGTCCTTTCAGGTGGATGTAAAAGATCCCATGGCAATATTTTGAAGAAGAGCAGGGGAGTTATCCCCGGTGACCTGGCCAATATTTATCCCTCAATCAACATCACAAAAACAAATTATCTGGTCATCGTCACATTGCTGTTTGTGGGAGCTTGCTGTATGCAAATTGGCTGCCGCGTTTCCCACATTTCAACAGTGACTACATTCCAAAAAGTACTTCATTGCCTGTGCGGCACTTTGGGACGCCCTGAGGTGGTGAAAGGCGCTATATAAATGCAAGTCTTTCTTTTTCTTCCTTGGATACAGTTCCTCACTTTTTCTCTCCTGCCTTTTTCTGGGGAGCCATTCATCGCGTGTGGGATGACGAGAGGTGGGAGGGGGCTGGTGTGGAGCATAAACCCCGGCACGGACCCGTGGGGCCCAATGGCCTGTTTCTGGTCCGTATATTCTGTGTCATTTCTTGCATCAAAACCGACTATTCATTCATGAATTGGTGTTTTGGGTCTATTCGAGTTGTTTTCACCAATCCCCGTGCATTGAGTCGACCAGTTACATCGAACCACTTGTTTCTCCAGTAACCTGTCCTGTCGGGTATCCCTTATCCAAGCACACAGCTAATGAGAGTAAATCAACTCAGTCTTCCCACATTACAACAGTGACCACACTACAAAAGTACTTCATTGGCTGTAAAGCGCTTTGAGATGTCTGGTGGTCATGAAAGGCGCTATATAAATGAAAGTCTTTCTTTTATTATCACATTTCTTTGTGGAAGCTTGCTGTGCACAAATTGGTTGCCGTGTTTCCCACATTACAACAGTGAGCGCACTTCAAAACGTACTTCATTGGCTGTAAAGCACTTTGGGAAGTCTTGAGGTCATGAAAGGCGCTATATAAATGCAAATCTTTCCTACTTTCTTGATCAACCGTGGGACAATTGTTGTAGAGCCTGAACCCCCCCCCCGCCCCACATGCTATCTGGAACAAGTTTCATTTGCTGAGCGGGTCACGAGTGGATTATTTCAGCCCTTCTCAGCTGAAGGAAGTTTCAGCTCTACGGCAATTCTGATTGAAATCAGTGACCTCTGAACCCAGCACTCCTGGGTATCTGTTATTCTATATATAAAGCCCCCCTGAACCCCTCGATTGGATTCCAACCTGTAACTCACTCCCAGGTATCCGTTATTCTATATATAAACCCCCCGAACCCCCCGATTAGATTCCAGCCTGTAACTCACTCCCGGGTATCTGTTATTCTATATATAAACCCCCTGAACCCCTTGATTGGATTCAAGCCTGTGACTCACCCCCAGGAATCTGTTATTCTATATATAAACCCCCCCGAACCCCTCAATTAGATTCCAGCCTGTAACTCACTCCCAGGTATCTGTTATTCTATATATAAACCCCCGAACCCCTCGATTAGATTCCAGCCTGTAACTCACACCCGGGTATCCATTATTCTATATATAAAGCCCCCCCCCCTGAACCCCTCAATTGGATTCCAGCCTGTAACACACTCCCGGGTATCCGTTATTCTAAATATTAATCACACCTCCCCCTGCCTTCCCACCCCTCTCTCCATCCCCCTTCCCCATTTCGCCTCCCCTATCCAATGTTCCCTTTAATGTTTTTTGGGGGTGTATGGCCCCTTTAAGGGGCTGTGCGGTCCATTCAAATTACCGCGCAGCTTAAAGGGACCATTGCCCCCCCCCCCCCCCCCCCCCTCCCTCTCCCGCGTTTCCAGGTTCTGGAAGGTTCTGCCATATGTTGTGCTTTTTTTATCCCCTGGGTCCTTCCTTACTTAATTAAATATGTAGAATGCAGCTATCCAGCTGCCTGTTTATATCTGAAACAGCAAACTCCGGATTGTTAAAAGTGTAATTACACAACATTTTTGTCACAGGAGTATTGTATATTCTCTTGGAAATAAAATAGGCCACAGTGAAATTAAAATACCCCAGGTGTTGTGTGATATTAAGGGATAATGAAACTCTAAAACAGTAAGAAATGAATATTAATGTTGAAGAGAGCCTATGTACGGAGCAGTGAATAGTGCGAAACCTGATTCTTTTACAATCCCTATCCGTCTTTTCTCTAGAACAGACAATTGACCTGATAGAGGTCTTTAAAATCATGAACGGGTTTGATAGGGTACGTGCAGAGAAGAAGTGGTGAACCTGTGGAATTCTCTACCACAGAAAGTTGTTGAGGCCAATTCATTAAATATATTCAAAAAGGAGTTAGATGAAGTCCTTACTACTAGGGGAATCAAGGGGTATGGTGAGAAAGCAGGAATGGGGTACTGAAGTTGCATGTTCAGCCATGAACTCATTGAATGGCGGTGCAGGCTAGAAGGGCCGAATGGCCTACTCCTGCACCTATTTTCTATGTTTCTATGTTTCTATGCTTGCACTTGTGGGGAGACAAGAACTAGGGGCCATCAATATCAGATAGTCACTGATAGATCCAACGGGAAATTCAGGAGAAACCTCTTTACCCTGAGAGGGGTGAGAATGTGGAACTCGCTGCCACAGGGAGGGGAGAGGGGCGAGAAGGGGATGGAGAGGGGAGGAGGGGGGGATGGAGAGTGGGAGGGGGTGAGGAGGGGCATGAAGTGGGGGTAGAGGGGGATCGAGAGGGGGGAGAAGTGGAGGAGGTTGGAGAAGAGGGAGAGGGGAGTGGAGGGGAGAAGGAATAGGGAGAGAAGGGGGAAGAGAGGGGATGGGGAATGGAGGGGTGGGGAAGAGTGGGGAGGGAGGTGAGGAGGGGCATAAAGTGGGGGGAGAGGGGAGATGGGAGGGGACAGGGAGAGAAGGGGGAAGAGAGGTGATGGGAGGGGGATCTATTCTGTCCAGACCCCTCATGATTTTGAACACCTCTGTCATCTCTCCTCTCAACCTTCTCTGCTCCAAGGAGAACAACCCCAGCATCTCTAGTCTCCCCACGTAACTGAAGTACCTCATCTCTGGAACCATTCTGGTAAATCTTTTCTGCACCCTCTCCAAGGCCTTCACATCTTTCCTAAAGTGCAGGGCTCAGAAATGGACACAATACTCCAGCTGGGCCGGAACCAGTGATTTATAACTTCCTGCCTTTTGTGCTCTGTCTCTATTTATAAAGCCCAACAACCTCATCAACAACCTCATCATCCTGCCCTGCCACCTTCAAAGATATATCCGTAAGTCTCTCTGTTCCTGCACCCCCTTTAAAATTACATAGGATTACACAGGATATACGGCACAGAAACAGGCCGTTCGGCCCAACCAGTCCGTGCCGGCGTTTATGCTCCACTCGAGCCTCCTCCCGTCTTTCCTCATCGAAATCTATCAGTATAACCCTCTATTCCCTTCTCCCTCATATGCTTGTCCAGCCTCCCCTTAAATGCGTCGATACTATTCGCCTCAATCTGTGGCAGCGAGTTCCACATTCTCACCACTCTCTGGGTAAAGAAGTTTCTCCTGAATTTCCCATTGAATTTCTTGGTGACGATCTTGTATGGATGGACCCGAGTTATGCTTTTCCCCACGCGTGGAAACATCCCACAGTTTGTACCATTTAGAGATGTGAAGAGAACGTTTGGATTGGGACTGCTTCCCCTGGAGCTGAGAGGTGTATAGTCTCGAAACCTGCCATGCAGAACTCGGTCCGATTGTCCCGGCTTCACGCTGAGAGCTGGCACTTCAATCGGCATCCCCCGGCCGTTGCCATGGTTTCAGCTCCCGCAGGCTCAGACGCTTCCCGATTTGACGTGTCGTTATTAGTCAGAGAGTGAATTCCAGCTCCTCTTTTAAAAGAATTCTTTCCTTTTATGCTACTCCCCAGCGCATCATCCCGACGCGTCCTGTGAAAACACGCCTGACCCCAGGTTGAACTGTAACCGAATCAAATGGGTGCCTGGGCCTTGGGTGTGATGGCGAGGTCACAACTTCAACTCCTTTCACAACGGCAGCCGTCGTTTCCCGGTCTAGCATCTCACGCTGAGCTTAGGTGGGACTGATCGCACGATGGCTTTTCACCCAGGACTTGTGAAACTGTACCCCAGTGAGAGTCAGTGTGTGTGGGACCCGTACCCCAGTGAGAGTCAGTGTGTGTGGGACCTGTACCCCAGTGAAAGTCAGTGTGTGTGGGACTGTACCCCAGTGAGAGTCAGTGTGTGTTTGGGACCCATACCCCAGTGAGAGTCAGTGTGTGTGGGACTGTACCCCAGTGAGAGTCAGTGTGTGTGGAACTGTACCCCAGTGAGAGTCAGTGTGTGTGGGACTGTACCCCAGTGAGAGTCAGTGTGTGTGGACTGTACCCCAGTGAGGGTCAGTGTGTGTGGGACTGTACCCCAGTGAGAGTCAGTGTGTGTGGAAATGTACCCCAGTGAGAGTCAGTGTGTGTGGAACTGTACCCCATTGAGAGTCAGTGTGTGTGGGACCCATACCCCAGTGAGAGTCAGTGTGTGGGACCCGTACCCCAGTGAGAGTCAGTGTGTGTGGAACTGTATCTCAGTGAGAGTCAGTGTGTGGTTGGGACCCATACCCCAGTGAGAGTCAGTGTGTGTGGGACCCGTACCCCAGTGAGAGTCAGTGTGTGTGGGACCCGTACCCCAGTGAGAGTCAGTGTGTATGGGACCCGTACCCCAGTGAGAGTCAGTGTGTGTGGAACTGTACCCCAGTGAGAGTCAGTGTGTGTTTGGGACCCATACCCCAGTGAGAGTCAGTGTGTGTGGGACTGTACCCCAGTGAGAGTCAGTGTGTGTTTGAGACCCATACCCCAGTGAGAGTCAGTGTGTGTGGGACTGTACCCCAGTGAGAGTCAGTGTGTGTTTGGGACCCGTACCTCAGTGAGAGTCAGTGTGTGTGGAACTGTACCCCAGTGAGAGTCAGTGTGTGTGGGACTGTACCCCAGTGAGAGTCAGTGTGTGTGGGACTGTACCCCAGTGATAGTCACTGTGTGTGGGACCCGTACCCCAGTGAGAGTCAGCGTGTGGGACTGTACTCCAGTGAGAGTCAATATATGTGGAACTGTACTCCAGTGAGGGTCAGTGTGTGTGGACCTGCCTAAATGTGAAACTAATTCGCGGGCTCCATCTGGTGAGTTCAGTGCAGCAAGATATTAAGCTGAACGGTTCTCTGGCATGCTGGCTAGTATAGGCTTTGTGACCGTGAGAATGGAGGCCTTTGCTCTGCTGTCTCAATGCATTCGGTGAAAACAGGCGATTAATTTCTCCGCTTCTCTCATTCCCTTCCGTCCTGGACCCTTCCCAGGGGCTGAGCTGTTATTGAACCAGTGCGGACATCGGTAACTGCTGCCTCTTGGAACGTTGCCCTGGGATCGGAAGCACGTAGGCTCTCTGCGTGGGATCAAGCTTGTCAAGGAGGGTTGGAGGAGACCCAGGGGCGTTAGATGACCCATTGCTTGCTGTGTCTGAACCGTGGGGAGGCCACAATAAAGGAACGCTCCAACTCCCAAAGGTTTGCTCCCGGTCAGCCATGGCTCAGTGGGCAGCAACATTGGCAGATGTGGGCATCGCTGGCAAGACCGGCACTTATTGCCCATCCCTCAGTGCCCCTGGAGAAGGTGGTGGTGAGCCGCATTCTTGAACCGCTGCAGTCCGTGTGGTTTATTCTTATTATTGTTTCTTGTAGCGGTTTGGTATAATGGAGTGTCTCGCTGGGCCATTTCAGAGGGCAGTTAAGAGTCAAACGCATTGCTGTGGGTCCGGAGTCACATATAGGCCCAGACCGGGTAAGGACGGCAGATTTCCTTCCCTAAAGGACACTACCAGGAGTAGGCCATTTGGCCCTTCGAGCGTGCACCACCATTCAATAAGATCATGGCTGATCATTCACCTTTCCTGCTTTCTCTCCATACCCCTTGATCTCTTTAGCCGTAAGGGCCATATCTAACTCCCAGGGAAGATACTGAAAGTGACAGAGGAACTTGGTGAAAATTGAATAAAAAGGACAAAGGAAAATAAAGAGAGAAACGCACAGAACAGAGAGAAACGGCGGGGAAGAGGAACATTAAGTTTCAGTGTGTGTTAACGAGTGATCTAAGCCAGCCCCAGAATGGCTCCAACACTTTCAGCCTATTTTTGCTCATTAGCACATTGAAGATTAATTGTTTTGCAGCATCTCGCGGTCCCCCGGCCTGATTCGCGATCCTACCTGCGAGTGATGTTGCGGCAGATGAATGTAAAATGCATTGTGTAATTAGCCGCTGCAGCCTGCAACACGGCAGCTTAAAGATCAGCTAGGGAGCCCGTGTACAAATGTCAGCACTCACACTCCGCACTCACACTTTCATTAACATTCACAGCAAAGGCATCTCCAACACTTTGCCGTTCCGACCTGTCTGGGGACCGACAGCGAGAGTTTTGTGTCTTTCTACTTCAATGCTGTTCAGTAATTATTTAGAACGAGTGCTAGAATCTGCCGCCACTGATTCATTATGCAAATCGCTGCCTTAGCTCTCTGCCCTCTCTCGCCCACCCCCTGCTTTGTCTTGTGCATCTCCGACAAAGGATCTGCTCATCGGGAATTCAGAAGAATGAGAGGCGATCTTATCGAAACGTATAAGATTATGAGGGGGCTTGACAAGGTGGATGCAGAGAGGATGTTTCCACTGATGGGGGAGACTAGAACTAGAGGGCATGATCTTAGAATAAGGGGCCGTCCTTTTAAAACAGGTGAGGAGAAATTTCTTCTCTCAGAGGGTTGTAAATCTGTGGAATTCGCTGCCTCAGAGAGATGTGGAAGCTGGGACATTGAATAAATTTAAGACAGAAATAGACAGTTTCTTAACCGATAAGGGGATAAGGGGTTATGGGGACCGGGCGGGGAAGTGGACCTGAGTCTATGATCAGATCAGCCATGATCTTATTAAATGGCAGAGCAGGCTCGAGGGGCCAAATGGCCGACTCCTGCTCCTATTTCTTAAGTTCTTATAACCTATGTCAGGTCCCAGCTGGAGTATTGTGGGCAATTCTGAGCACTGAACCTCAGGAACAATGTAAAGGCCTTGGAGAGGGTGCAGAGGAGGTGTATCAGAGATTGCAATTATACAGGGCCCTGGTGAGACCACACCTGGGTATTGTGGACAGTTTTGGTCTTGACACAAAGATTAGTGGGAAAGCGGGTTGTGTAGAGGACACAGGGAGGCTGCAAAGAGATTTAGATAGGTTCAGCGAATGGGCTAAGGTTTGGCAGATGGAACACAATGTCGGAAAATGTGAGGTCATCCACCTTGGAAAAAAAAAGGGAATATTATTTGAATTGGAAGAAATGACAACATGCTGCGGTGCAGAGGGACCTGGGGGTCCTTGTGCATGAATCCCAAAAAGTTAGTTTGCAGGTGCAGCAGGTAATCAGGAAGGCGAATGGAATGTTGGCCTTCATTGCGAGAGGGATGGAGTACAAAAGTAGGGAGGTCCTGCTGCAACTATATAAGGTATTGGTGAGGCCGTACCTGGAGTACTGCGTGCAGTTTTGGTCACCTTTCTTAAGGAAGGATATACTAACTTTGGAGGGGGTACAGAGACAATTCACTTGGCTGATTCCGGAGATGAGGGGGTTACCTTATGATGATAGATTGAGCAGACTGGGTCTTTACTCATTGGAGTTCAGAAGGATGAGGGGTGATCTTGTAGAAACATTTAAAATAATGAAAGGGATAGACAAGATAGAGGCAGAGAGCTTGTTTCCACTGGTCGGGGAGACTAGAACTAGGGGGCACAGCCTCAAAATACGGGGGAGCCAATTTAAAACCGAGTTGAGAAGGAATTTCTTCTCCCAGAGGGTTGTGAATCTGTGGAATTCTCTGCCCAAGGCTAGCTCATTGAATATATTCAAATCACAGATAGATAGATTTTTAACCAATAAGGGAATTAAGGGTTACGGGGAGCGGGCGGGTAAGTGGAGCTGAGTCCACGGCCAGATCAGCCATGATCTTGTTGAATGGCGGAGCAGGCTCGAGGGGCTAGATGGTCTACTCCTGTTCTTAATTCTTATGTTCTTATGTACCAAGGAAGGATATACTTGCCATAAAGAGAGTGCAATGAAGGTTCACCAGACTGATTCCTGGGATGGGGGGATTGTCCTATGAGGAGAGATTGAGTAGACTAGGCCTATATTCTCTAGAGTTTAAAAGAATGAGAGGTGATCTCAATGAAACATACACAATTCTTGCAGGGCTTGACAGGGTAGCTGCAGGGAGAATGTTTCCCCCTGGCTGGGGAGTCTAGAACCAGGAGTCACAGTCTCAGGATAAGGGGTCAGCCATTTAGGACTGAGATGAGGAGAAATTTCTTCACTCAGAGGGTGGTGAATCTTTGGAATTCTCTGCCCCAGAGGGCTGTGGAGGCTCAGTCTTTGAGTATATTCAAGGCCGAGATCAATAGATTGTTGAATATTGAGGGAATCGAGGGATATGGGGATCGGGCGGGAAAGTGGAGTTGAGGTAGAGCAGCCATGATCTCATTGAATGGCGGAGCAGGCTCGAGGAGCCGAATGGCCGACTCCTGCTCCTATTTCTTACGTTCTTATGGGGGACTTCAGTTAGGAACAGTGGTTGGAAAAGCTCAGCCTGTTCTCCTTGGAACAGAGAAGGTGATGAGGTGACCCATTAGAGGTGTTCAAGATGATGAGAGGTTGTGATTAAATAAATATGGAAAAAATATTCCCTCTGGTGAGTGAGTCATTAAACAGAGGTCACCGATTCAAAATAATTGGGATAAGATCGAGAGGGGAGATGAGGAGAAATGTTTTCACTGGGAGAGTTGTGGGGATTGGGGGCCGCTCGGCCTGACCAGGTGGTGAGAGCTAATTCCATCAATAACTTTACACGGGAGTTGGACAGGTCCTGGAGGGTGACAGGGTTAGGGACACACACGGGTGGGGGAGGGGGACTAGACACGACTGCTCTCTCACAGAGCCAGCGCAGACACAATGGGCCGAATGACCTCCTGTGCTGCAAGATTCCAGGAATCTATTCTGCGTTCAACGATATTTTTTTTCCTGTAATGTATAAAACAGAATATATCAGTCCATTGCTTTTTGTCAAAGCCCGCCTGTGAGCACAGACCAGAGAGAGCGGTCCGTGGAGAGAGAGAGAGAGAGAGAGAGAGGAGAGGGACAGTGGTTCATAGAGGCAGAGAGAGACAGAGACAGGGAGAGAGTGATCCGTGGAGAGAGAGAGAGAGAGTTGCAGAACAGTGAGAGTGCGATGACTCCAATCAAACCGTGGAGGTAAATTCACAATATTTATTCTGCTTTCAGCATAACCGGTGCAGAAGGACAATGACTCCGTTACTGGACAGATAATCCAGAGAAGGCGTTCAGTCTGTGCTGATAGTTCTAGCCTCTGAGTTCTGGTCTCAGACACCGGACTTCCATTGGTAGCTAAATAGGAAGAATATTAACAGTGTCGGGTTCAGTAGGTGATGCATATTGTTTGGCCTTATTAAAGATGTATATAGATTAATTGATTCACAGTGATGTGGGGAGCAGAGTTTTGAGGTGATGCAGTCGGGCAGTGGTTATGTTACAGGATTGGTGATCCAGAGATCATGAGTTCAAATCCACCCTGAGACAGTTTGCTAATTTAAATTCAATTTTAGAATCTGGGAATAAAAACCTGGTCTCAGTAAAAGTGACCATGAAGCTGTCGGATTGTTGAAAAAACCCAACTGGTTCACTGAAAATCTGCTGCCCTTACCCCGATCTGGGTCTATGTGTAAGTATATAACGAACTGGAGCAGGAGTCTGCATTTCGGCCCCTCGAGCCTGCTCCGCCATTCAATAAGACCCTGGCTGATCTTCGACCTCAACTCCACTTTCCTGCCCAATCCCCATCTCCCTGGATTTCCCGAGAGTCTAAAAATCTATCGATCTCTGCCTTGAATATATTCAGAGACTCAGCATCCACAGCCCTCTGGGGCAGAGAATTCCAAAGATTCACCACCCTCTGAGTGAAGAAATTTCTCCCCATTCAGTCTTAAATGGCCGACCCCTTATCCTGAGACTGTGACCCCTGGTTCTCGACTCCCCAGCCCGGGGGAAACAACCTCTCAGCATCTACCCTGTCAATCACGCTTCAGAATCTTGTATGTGTCAATGAGATCACCTCATTCTTCTGTGACTCCCAATGCTCCCTGTAATTTTTAGATGATTATATGCATGGTCCCTTTAACCGACTGTGAGGTCCAATTAAAAGCCTGTGAGCGGTGTGATAGAGCGCCACCTAGTGGGCTACTGCTGTAATGACCATAAAAGGTCATGCGGCAAGGTCATGTGATCACTTCTGTTGGGCGCCACCTTGTGGGATGTGTGTGTGTGTAACGTTATCACAAGCAGCCTGCACGGGACCTCCAGACCCCGTGCGGCCACGCAGCTTAACGGGATCGATGGTGACTCCAGTCCGACATCAATGTGGTTGATCTGACTCTCACTGGCCCAGCGAGGCACTCCATTAGTATCAAACCCACTACCAGCGGCTCACCACCATCTTCTCAGGGCAATAAATGCTGGCCTTGTCAGCGATGTCCACATCCTGAGAATGAAGAAACAGAGCTCTCCGGTCAGAGAAAACAGCCAAACGTCCCATGGCCAAGTGGGCAGCAAAGCGAGATGGGGACTGACAGAAATTGGGAGACATAAGACGTAAGATGCAGAGATGGTAAAAGTGTTAATGCCACAAGGTCGACTCCTGTGACAGGAGAATTTTTGAAGCTTTTTCCCGTGAGTGGAGTCGACACGAAAATCACACACACAGGATCGATCCAAGACTGGGTCCAAAGCCAGCCTCAGAGTGAATGAGAGACAGAGAGTGAGAGACGAGAGAGACAGACAGATGGAGTGAGAGGGAGAGAGAGAGACACACAATGTGAGAGAGAGTGAGACAGAGACAGTGTGAGAGACAGAGAGAGACAGAGAGTGAGAGAGAGACAGATGGAGTGAGAGAGAGAGACAGATGGAGTGAGAGGGAGAGAGAGAGAGAGACAGACGGAGTGAGTGAGACAGAGAGAAAGAGACAGACAGAGTAAGAGGGAGAGAGAGCGAGACAGAGACAGACAGAGTGAGAGGGAGAGAGCGAGACAGAGACAGACAGAGTGAGACAGAGAGAGAATGAGACAGAGAGACGGAGTGAGAGAGAGAGAGAGAGAGAGACAGTGAGAGGGAGAGAGAGAGAGAGTGAAAAAGAGAGTGACAGAGTGAGAGAGAGAGACAGAGTGAGAGGGAGAGAGAGAGACAGATTGAGAGGGAGAGAGTGAGACAGAGAGTGAAACAGAGAGAGAGAGTGAAGCAGAGAGAGCGACAGAGAGCGAGACAGAAAGAGAGAGAGAGAGGGACAGAGTTAGGGAGACAGACAGAGAGAGAGAGAGAGACAGAGACACAGAGAGAGAGACAGACAGACAGAGAGAGAGCGAGAGGCAGAGAGCAAGAGAGAGAGCAAGAGAGAGCTTTTTGACGGCAGCTGATGCTGACAGGGTAGCAGCTGGTGTTTAGAGTCTGGGGAAGGGAGGGAGTTGTGAGTCATTTAAAGGTGTGAAGTCCCTGTGCTGATTGTGGGACAGCCAGTAACACAGGTTTTAATCAATGCCGCCAGCTGGCAGAGCTGCCGCTGTGATCAGTTGCTGGGTACATAAACAGACACACAACTCAACTTGGCTCTCGTGCCACTCACGCTGCGGAATTTAAAATTTTCATCCTTGTGTTCAAATCCCTCCATGGCCTCATCCATCCCTATCTCTGTAATCTCCTCCAGCCCACAACCCCCTGAGATCTCTGCGCTCCTCTAATTCTGCCCTCTTACCCATCCCTGATTATAATCGCTCAACCATCGGTGGCCGTGCCTTCTGTTGCTTGGGCCCCAAGCTCTGGAACTCCCTCCCTAAACCTCTCCGCCTCTCTCCCTGTCCCTGCTCTTTTAAAACGCTCCTTAAAACCAACCTCTTTGACCCAGCTTTTGGTCACCTGCTCGAATATTTCCTTACGCGACTCGGTGTTAAATGTTGTTTGTAATCGCTCCTGCGAAGCGCCTTGGGACGTTTGACTACGTTAAAGGCGCTATATAAATACAAGTTGTTGTTGCTCAAATCCCTTATTTGAAATCGGCGATGAAGGATTGGCAGCCATCAATATCAGACAGTCACTAATAAACCCAATGGGGAATTCAGGAGAAACCCCTTTACGCAGAGAGCGGTGAGAATGTGGAAATCGCTGCCACAGGGAGTGGTTGAGGTGAACCACTCCAAGGGAAATCATGCTTGACAAATCTTCTGGAATTTTTTGAGGATGTTTCAGGTAGAGTGGACAAGGGAGAACCAGTTGATGTGGTGTATTTGGACTTTCAGAAGGCTTTCGACAAGGTCCCACACAAGAGATTAATGTGCAAAGTTAAAGTACATGGGATTGGGGGTAGTGTGCTGACGTGGAATGAGAACTGGTTGTCAGACAGGAAGCAAGGAGTAGGAGTAAATGGGTACTTTTCAGAATGGCAGGCAGTGACTAGTGGGGTACCGCAAGGTTCTGTGCTGGGGCCTCAGCTGTTTACATTGTACATTAATGATTTAGACGAGGGGATTAAATGTAGCATCTCCAAATTTGCGGATGACACTAAGTTGGGTGGCAGTGTGAGCTGCGAGGAGGATGCTATGAGGCTGCAGAGTGACTTGGATAGGTTAGGTGAGTGGGAAAATGCATGGCAGATGAAGTATAATGTGGATAAATGTGAGGTTATCCACTTTGGTGGTAAAAACAGAGAGACAGACTATTATCTGAATGGTGACAGATTAGGAAAAGGGGAGGTGCAACGAGACCTGGGTGTCGTGGTACATCAGTCATTGAAGGTTAGCATGCAGGTACAGCAGGCGGTTAAGAAAGCAAATGGCATGTTGGCCTTCACAGCGAGGGGATTTGAGTACAGGGGCAGGGAGGTGTTACTACAGTTGTACAGGGCCTTGGTGAGGCCACACCTGGAGTATTGTGTACAGTTTTGGTCTCCTAACTTGAGGAAGGACATTCTTGCTATTGAGGGAGTGCAGCGAAGGTTCACCAGACTGATTACCGGGATGGTGGGACTGACATATCAAGAAAGACTGGATCAACTGGGCTTGTATTCACTGGAGTTCAGAAGAATGAGAGGGGATCTCATAGAAACGTTTAAAATTCTGACGGGATTAGACAGGTTAGATGCAGGAAGAATGTTCCCAATGTTGGGGAAGTCCAGAACCAGGGGTCACAGTCTAAGGATAAGGGGTAAGCCTTTTAGGACCGAGATGAGGAGAAACTTCTTCACCCAGAGAGTGGTGAACCTGTGGAATTCTCTACCACAGAAAGTTGTTGAGGCCAATTCACTAAATATATTCAAAAAGGAGTTAGATGTAGTCCTTACCAGTAGGGAATCAAGGGGTATGGCGAGAAAGCAGGAATGGGATACTGAAGTTGCATGTTCAGCCATGAACTCATTGAATGGCGATGCAGGCTCGAAGGGCCGAATGGCCTACTCCTGCACCTATTTTCTATGTTTCTATGAATAGTATCGATGTATTTCAGGGGAGGCTGGATAAACACATGAGGGAGAAAGGAATAGAAGGATATGGTGATGGGGTGAGATGGAGAGGGGTGGGAGGGGGCTGGTGTGGAGCGTAAAATCGGCCCATGGGGCCCAATGGTCTCTGTGCCGTACACTCGATGTCATTCTTTGTTTGATGGCAATGGGGTGGAGTCTAAGACCCTTATTTGCATATTAAAAAAGGCCTAATGCCGAGACAGATGAGAAGTTCGGGGCTAATGGGGCATTATGGGTAACAACCCTAGATTAAGGCCGTTAAAAAAGGACTTGCATTTATATAGCGCCTTTAACAACCTTGGGGCGTCACAAAGCACTTTACAGCCAATGAAGTACTTTTGGAGTGTAGTCACTGTTGTAATGTGGGAAACGTGGCAGCCGATTTGTGCACAGCAAGCTCCCACAAACAGCAATGTGATAATGACCAAATAATCTGTTTTAGTGATGTTGATCGAGAAAACTAGGGATAACTTCCCTGCTCTTCTTCAATATAGTGCCAAGGAATCTTTCACATCCACCTGAGCGAGCAGACGGGACCTCGGTCTAACGTCCCAACGAAAGACAGTTGCAGCCTGGTTAATGCCAGGTGACGGGAGTGGACATTGCCCACGCGGTGCGGGCTGGCACGGGATGATCGGCCCAGAGCCAACCTCCGGGGGAAAGTGAGGTCGGACAGAGCCGAAACAAACTGGAGAGGTCCAGCCATCACCGCGAGAGTCCTTGCTTGGGCTGTGCCCAGGGCTGGGACTCCTGCGCTCACTGAATCTCAAACCTCCCGCGGGCCCAGATCTCAGCGTCTCGCTCAGGCACCCCCCTCCCCCCCTCCCCGGACAATGTCGTCATCATCATCATCATAGGCACTCCCTCGGAATCGAGGAAGACTTGCTTCCACTCTTAATAGGAGTCCTTACGTGGCTGAACAGTCCAATATGAGAACCATATTCCCTGTCAGAGGTGGGACAGACAGTCGTTGAGGGAAAGGGTGGGTGGGACAGGTTTGCCGCACGCTCTTTCCGCTGCCTGCGCTTGATTTCTGCATGCTCGCGGCGATGAGACTCGAGGTGCTCAGCGCCCTCCCGGATGCACTTCCTCCACTTAGGGCGGTCTTTGGCCAGGGACTCCCAGGTGTCAGTGGGGTTGTTGCACTTTTTCAGGGAGGCTTTGAGGGTGTCCTTGTAACGTTTCCTCTGTCCACCTTTGGCTCGTTTGCCGTGAAGGAGTTCCGAGTAGAGCGCTTGCTTTGGGAGTCTCGAATCTGGCATGCGAACTATGTGGCCTGCCCAGCGGAGCTGATCGAGTGTGGTCAGTGCTTCAATGCTGGGGATGTTGGCCTGAATGAGGACGCTGATGTTGGTGCGTCTGTCCTCCCAGGGGATTTGTAGGATCTTGCGGAGACATCGTTGGTGCTATTTCTCCAGAGACTTGATGTGTCTACTGTACACGGTCCATGTCTGTGAGCCACACAGGAGGACAATGTGTGTAGTGACTCGAAGCCGAGCAGAGCGAGACGTGCTCGCCAGCGCCACCCAGTGAAGCAGCGAGGAGCTGCAGCGAGGAGTGACTCCCTAGGTCCCAGCCTTGCTGCTCAGTACGGTCGGGGGGAGCGGGAGAGGGAGGGGCCCGGTGAGGCCTTTTCTAAATAAACCAGCACGGGGACACTGGGATGCTCCAGTGCCTTCAAACAAAAAACAAGCAAAAGTTGCCCCCTATTGAGAAGGGCACAACTCATAAAGAATTAAATCATTAGATAAAATATAGCTTCTGTGGCCTTTTACGCCTCCTCTGGACCCATCACTTGCCCCATTACTGTCTCCGTTTGCCTTGCACCCTCACCCCTTGTCATTTAACCTCTCCTGCCTCCCATCCAATCACAGACCTTCCCGTTTGTTCTTTCTTCCCCTCCCCCTTTCCCTGCCTCTGCACTTGTTTAAAAATCCGCTATATCTCTAACATTATCCCGTTGTAACGAAGGGTCATCGACCTGAAACGTTTTCTCCATCTCTTCTCTCTCCACAGACACTGCCTGACCTGCTCAGTGTTGCCAGCATTTTCTGTTTTTATTTCCTTGAAATCCGGAAACTTGCACTGGACGCTTAAATGATATTGTTTCTGATGGCCACTCAGCCCTCCAGTCCCTACGGTTAATTTGAGGGTGCCTGGGATTCCAAGCAATCTCCCAGAACATGGGGGATAACTCCCCTGCTCTTCTTCAAAATTCATCCACCTGGGAGGCCACCGACTCTAACATTGGTTTAACGTCTCGTCCGAAAGGCAGCACTGCACTGGGAGTGTCAGCCTAGATTTATGTGCTCGAGTCCTTGGAGTGGGACTTGAACCCACAACCTTCTGGCTCAGAGACGAGAGTGCTGCCCACTGAGCCACGGCTGACACTTAATGTGATGTATCATGTGTAACAATGGTCGCCTCGTGTTTTGCCTCAGTTTTTTTCCTAACTCGCACCAAGTCCCGCTCACCCATCACTCCTGTGCCCCACTCACCCATCACCCCTGTGCCCCGCTCACCCATCACCCCCTGTGCTCGCTGACCTACATTGGTTCTCAGTCCGGCAACACCTTGACTTTAAAATTCTCTTCCTTATTTTCAAATCCCTCCATGGCCTCACCCCTCCCTATCTCTGTAAGCTCCTCCAGCTCCACAACCCCCCAAGATCGCTGCGCTCCTCTAATTCTGCCCTCTTGAGCATCCCAGATTATAATCGCTCAACTATTGGTGGCCGTGCCTTCTGTTGCCTGGGCTCCAAGCTCTGGAACTCCCTCCCTAAACCTCTCCACCTGTCTACCTCTCTCTCCTCCTTTAAGACGCTCTTTAAAACCGACCTCTTTGACCAAGCTTTGGTCACCTGCCTGAATATCTCCTTATGCGACACGGTGTGAAATTTTGTCTGATTACACGCCTGTGAGGCACCTTGGGATGTTTTACTATATTTAAGGTGCTATCTAATTGTTGAAGTTGTCTAGTTTGGTTTCCCTCCCCAGGAAATACCATTACCAATGGTTTGGGAGGGGAGAACAAAGTTGCACCATCTAATGAACAGGGGGACTTTGATGGGCTTGTATACAAGGAGATATATGTGTAATCTTTAAATTGATTCTTGGGATGTGAGCATCGCTGCCCACCCCTAATTGCCCCGAGCAGGTGGTGGTGGTGAGCCGATCCTTGAACCACTGAATTATTTGTAGCGGTTTGTTAGTAGACTCACACCCTCCAAGTAATGAGTGACCTCCCTATTCTTCCTTCCCAAATATGATACCTCACATTTATCTGTGTTGAACGTCATTTGCCAATTATATGCTCATTCTGCAAGTTTATTAATGTCCTCCTGTAATTTGTTGCAGTCCTCCTCAGTATTGACTATTTCCCCAATTTGGTGTCATCCGCAAATTTAGAAATTGTGTTTTTGATTCCAAAGTCTAAACCGTTAATATAAATTGTGAACAGCAGTGTTCCCAGCACTGATCCTTGTGGAACACCACTACCCACCTTCTGCCACTGTGAATAGTTACCCTTTACCCCTACTCTCTGCTTTCTGTCTTGAAGCCGGCAAGCCATCCATTCTGCTACATGACCCCTGACTCTGCATTCTCTGACCTTGTTCATCAGTCTATTATGGGGCACCTTAATGAAGGCCTTTTGAAAATCTAGATACATTACATCTACTGCATTACCCTTGTCTACTCTCTCTGTTACCTCTTCAAAACATTCACTGAAGTTGGTCAAGCAAGACTTTCCATTTTGAAATCCATGCTGACTATTCATTATTATATTTTTGGTTTCTAGATGTAGGGTTTCTCCTTTTGTAGGGTTTCCATTATTTTTCCGACCGCCAATGTTAAGCTGACTGGTCTATAATTCCCTGGACATGTTCTAGCTCCCTTTCTTAAATATAGGTATTACATTAGCTATCCGCCAGTACTCTGGCACTACACCTTGTACTAATGAATTATTAAATATGTGAAGTAATCTTCTCTAGATTCTTTTAAAATGCGTGGATGTAATCCATCCGGACCAGAGGTTTGAGTTTGATTAGTTTGTTTAATGTATCCCCGCTTTTTATTTTAAATGCACCTATCTCATTACTCATCTCATCATCCAATGTCATGCCCACCTGTTCTATCTCCCTGGTAAACACTGAAGCAAAATAATGATTTAATATTTCTGCCATCTCTCTATCGTTACCTGTGGTATTATCCTGTCTATCCGTTAAAGGCCCTATTCCCATCCCACCCTGCCTTTTTTATTGATGTGTTTGTAAAATATTTTACTATTTTGTTTTATGTTCCTTGATAATTTAATTTCAGAGTTCCTCTCTGCCCTCTTAATTGTTTTTAACTTCTCTCCTAATCCCTTCATATTCTCCCTTATCATGTACTCCCCTGCTGTCTATATATTTAATGGATGCCTCTTTCCTTACCCTCAATTGTTCCCTTATGGCTTTATTCATCCATGGAGTCTCATTAATGTTTAGTTTGTTCTTTCCTTTAGTGGAATATATTGTTCCTGCACTCTGTTGAACACCGTTTTAAATGTTTCCTATTGCTGCTCTACATTGTGGTTTGTCAGTATTGTTGCCCATTTTATTTTCCCAAGTTCCATTCTCAGCCCCTCAAAATCAGCCTTTCCCCAATCTATTACCCTTGGTTTTTGTCATATAATATCCGTCTCAATTATCATCGTAAAGCGTATTATATTATGGTCACTATTGCCTAGATGTTCCCCTACTTTTACTTCTCTTATCTGCTCTGGTTCATTCCCCATTACTAAATCCAATAGCGAATCCTCCCTTGTTGGGCTTTTTACATACTGGGTTAGAAAGGAGTCCTGTATACATTGTAGGAACTCAATTCCTTTATCCCCTTTACCTACCTCTTCTGTTCAATTAATATCGGGGTAGTTGAAATCCCCCATAATTATTATTCTATGTTTTTTACTCATTTCTGTAATTTGTCTGCATATTTCTTCCTCCACTTCCCTCCACTATTGGGTAGTCTGTAGACTACACTAACTAGTGTGATTGATCCTTTATTATCTTTTATCTTTATCCTTATGGATTCTATTTTTGTCTTGCTGATAGCTGCCATTATGTTAATCCTAATAAGTGCAGGTACTCCACCTCCCCTTTTCCCCTCTCTATCTTTTCTAAATATGTATTACCCTGCAATGTTTGATTCCCAGTCCTGATTTTTCTGTAGCCATGTCTCAGTAATCCCTACTATGTCTGGTTCCTCGCAATGCATGATTGCCTCCAGCTTCCCTGTTTTATTACGGACGCTGTGTGCATTGCTGTACAAGCAGTTTAACTCATTTTTAATAGAATGTCCTCTCTTACTTTCTTCTTTCCTAAGCTCTCTTTTCCTGTTTTGTTTATATTTAGGCTGATTACGTATCTTGTAGATGCCTCTCCCCATATTACTAGTTTAAAGCCTTTACCACCTCCCTATTTACCCTCTCTGCTGGGACACGGATCCCATCCCGATTTAGGTGGAGCTTGTCCCTTCGGTTCAGCTCCGTCCTGTCCCAGAACTGGGTTATGGTTAGGGTTAGGGTTAGGTTCTCCTCCAGAGAAAAGAACCCTGGCCCGTTCAGTCTTCCCGGATCGGTATAACCTCTCAGTTCTGGTATCATCCTAGTAAATCTTTTTTGCACCTTCACCACTGGCTGCAGAAAAGAGAAAAACTTGCATTTATATAGCGCCTTTCACAACCTCAGCATGTCCCAAAGCGCTTTATAGACAATGAAGTACCGTCTTTGTTGTAATGTAGGAAACGCGGCAGCCAATTTGCACACAGCAAGCTCCCATAAACAGCAATGTGATGATGACCAGATCATCTGTTTTAGTGATGTTGGCTGAGGGATAAATATTGGCCCAGGACATCGGGGATAACTCCACTATTCGTCTTTGAAATAGTGCCATGGGATCTTTTACATCCGCCCAAGTGGAGAGGGTAAATAGGAAGGTGGTAAAGGCTTTAAACGAGTAATATGGGGGGGGGGGAGGGATCTACAAGAAACGTTTAATGTCTCATTGGAAAGATGGCCCCTCCGACAGTGCGGCGCTCCCTCAGTACTGCCCCTCCGACAGTGCAGTGCTCCCTCAGTACTGCCCCTCCGTCAGTGCGCCGCTCCCTCAGTACTGCCCCTCCGACAGTGCAGCGCTCCCTCAGAACTGCCCCTCTAACAGTGCAGCGTTCCCTCAGTACTGTCCCTCCGACAGCGCGGCTCTCCCTCAGTACTGCCCCTCTGACAGTGCGGTGCTCCCTCAGTACTGCCCCTCTGACAGTGCGGCATTCCCTCAGTACTGCCCCTCCGACAGTGCGGCTCTCCCTCAGTACTGCCCCTCCGACACTGCAGCACTCCCTCAGTACTGCCCCTCTGACAGTGCGGCACACCCTCAGTACTGCCCCTCTGACAGTGTGGCATTCCCTCAGCACTGCACTGGGAGTGTTGGCCTGGATTATGTGCTCAAGTCCCTGGAGCGGGACTTGAACCCACAACCTTCTGACTCAGAGGTGGGAGTGCTGCCCATTGAGCCACGGCTGACCCCTGATGCGGGTGAAGCTCGATCACCCAAAGCCACACATTACTGCATGAAACAATGCTGAATTGTTCGGAGAGAGCGAGTTTTCCTCATTTGAAGAAATAAAGTCAAGGCAGCGAAGGATGTGATTGAAGATTGTGATGAAGATTAGATATCTTTAAGATTTCGCTGTCCGCTGGTTCTTTAATAACTGTTATATTCGCTTTCTGTGCCTGTGAAGATTTGTCAGAATCTAATTTGAATTGTGACCATTTGTGGAGCAGGAATGTGAGTGCCCGGTGCTCTGTCACACTGAGAGTTAATGGGAGAGATCGGGCTCAGAGACACACTGTTTCAGAGAAGCTGTGAAGCTCTGACTGTTTTAATTAAAGCCGTTGTATTGTTTCTGACCTGCCGCTCGGCTCCGAGTGCGTTCTCACCCACTGTTATTCCTTATTGCCATTAGCTTCCCCAACCTCTGCAAGAACATAAGAAATAGGAGCAGGAGTCGGCCATTTGGCCCCTCGAGCCTGCTCCGCCATTCAATAAGATCATGGCTGATCTGATCTTGGCCTCAACTCCACTTCCCCGCCCACTCCCCATAACCCTTGACTCCTTTATCGTTCAAAAATCTGTCTATCTCCACCTTAAATATATTCAATGACCCAGCCTCCACAGCTCTCTGAGGCAGATTCACGACCCTCTGGGAGAAGAAATTCCTCCTCATCTCGTTTTAAATGGGTGCCCCCTTATTCTGAAACTATGCCCCCTAGTTCTAGATTCCCCCACGAGGGGAAACATCCTCTCTGCATCTACCCTGTCGAGCCCCCTCAGAATATTATAGGTTTCAATAAGATCATCTTAACTCCAATGAGTATAGGCCCAACCTGCTCAACCTTTCTTCATAAGTCAACCCTCTCATATCTGGAATCAACCAAGTGAACCTTCTCTGAACAGCCTCCAAAGCAAGTATATCCTTCCTTAAATAATGAGACCAAAACTGTACGCAGTACTCCACACAGGATTACACGGGGTATACAGCACAGAAACAGGCCATTCGGCCCAACCAGTCCATGCCGGCATTTATGCTCCACTCGAGCCTCCTCATGTCTTTCCTCATCTAAATCTATCAGCATAACCCTCTATTCCCTTCTCCCTCATATACTTGTCCAGCCTCCCCTTAAATGCATCGATACTATTCGCCTCAACCACTCCCTGGCCAATATTTATCCCTCAATCAACATAAAAAAAAACAGATTCTCTGGTCATTATCACATTGCTGTTTGTGGGAGCTTGCTGTGCGCAAATTGTCTGCTGCGTTTCCCACATTACAACAGTGACTACACTCCAAAAGTATTTCATTGGCCAGAAAGCGCTTTGGGACGCCCGGAGGTCGTGAAAGGCGCTATATAAATGCAAGTCTTTCTTTCTTATGGCAAGTTCCACATTCTCACCACTCTCTGGGTAAAGAAGTTTCTCCTGAATTCCCCATTGGATTTCTTGGTGATTATCTTATATTGATGGCCTCTAGTTATGCTCTTCCCCACAAGTGGAAACATTCTCTCTGTATCCACTCTATCAAAACCTTTCATCATTTTAAAGACCTCTATTAGGTCACCCCTCAACCTTCTCTGTTCAAGAGAAAAGAGACCCAGCCTGTTCATCCTTTCCTGATATGTATACCCTCGCATTTCTGGTATTATCCTTGTAAATCTTCTCTGCACCCTCTCCAGTGCCTCCATATCCTTTTTAACAATATGGTGACTTTTCCTGGCTGTAATGTATTTGCTTCATGGGTTCTTTGCTTGAGAATTCATCGCAACACATTGCTATTAAGAACGAGTTGGTTTATTAACAAAGGTTTAACAATCACACGACACATTACCAGTTCATCCACCAGGCTCACAACCACCTGCCCCATCGTGGATCCCCCGAATCCAACGGTCTGGGGTTTTATTGAGTCTTGTGAACATCGTGTGACTGGCTGAGCCACTCACAATGCAACAGCTCCACCAACCTATGAGCATACTCACAGGTGTCTACATTACACTGGGGTACAGATCTTGCTCTCACCTCCCGCAGTACCTCATCCACTCTTCATGTGACAGCGAGCCTGGGCTGGCTATTCAACCACTGGGGAATCACAGGCAAGCCTAAATGCCTGCCCTGCCCGTGCATGTGCAGTGGGGAGGGAGTCAGGAGCCCAGTCCGAGTTCTGCATTTACAATCAGGACATTGGGCGGTGGAGGTGGGAGGAGCTTGTTGTGTTTTATGGGAAAGGTCAGAATAGTGAACCCTGAGACAGTGTGAGGTAACGAGGAGTGAAGGCATCTTTGAAGCTGAAGTGGGCTGTAGAATGATAGCACAGGAGGAAGCCATTCGGCCCATCATGCCTGTGCCAGCTTTGTGACAGAGCGATCCAATCAGTCCCACTCCCCCACTCTTTCCCCACGGCCCGGCAAATTTATCTCCTTCAAGTATTTATCCAATTCCCCGTTTGAAAGTCACGATTGAATCTGCTCCCACCGCCCTTTCAGGCAGCGCGTTCCTGATCACAACAACTCGCTGCGTAAAATTTAATTCTCCTCATCTCCCCTCTGCCAATCTTTGCCAATCGCCTTCAATCTGTGTCCCTCTGGTTACCGAGCCTCCCGCCACTGGGAACAGTTTCTGCTTATTTACTCCATCAAATCCATGTGTGTAGGTAAACACCCCAATATCATAACTAAAAAGTATGTTACCATAGCAGCCATGGTTCATGTTTCTGTGTCTGTGTGTGTGTGAGTGCGTGTCTGTGTGTATTTGTTTGTCTCTGTGTCTGTGTATGATTCTGTCAGTGGATACGTGTGTGGGTCAGTTTGTGTGTCTGTGTGGGTGCGTGTGTCTGGGTGTGTGTATATGTGCGTGAGTGTGTGTATGTGTATGTGTGTGTGTATGAGTGTGTGTGTGTGTATGTCTCTGTGGGTGATTGATTTAAACTCCTCTCTGTATGAGACAGAGACAGTGTGGTGTAATTGCTTGCTTGAAAAATTAATGGCACTTGAAAGAAGCCAGACACTACAGTCCCATCAAGCCTTCAACTGACGGGAGCTGATGGGATGAAAGACCAGTTTGCTAATGGTGTTCCCAGCCAGCACAGGCTCTGCGCTATCACAGTACGTGTGGCTGTCTGTGAGATTCTCTACCTCTGAGAACATCAGGCATTGTTCCAGATAATTATCTCTTTTTATCAAGTTAAAGTCTTTTCTCCCCTCTCTTTTATTGCTAATTTTCTCTAATCCATTCCTGCAGGCTCTGACGCCTCGCTGGCGAACAATTTAAAGGCTCTTCCTCCAGCAACTCACCACTTGTCCATCCATCATCTCTGAGCTTCGACACTGATTGACTATTCAAATACAGAAGGCATCACAGTCAAGCTCCATCTTATCCTGCTTGACATCCGTACACTCGCTTCCAGCACAGGTTTTGTTGAAGTGAGAAGCAGTGTCAGCCATGGCTCAGTGAGCGTGTGGCAAATCTGTCCCATCCTCCCCTTCCCTCAACGACTATCTGCCCCACCTGTGACAGAGACTGTGGTTCTCGTATTGGACTGTTCAGCCACCTAAGAACTCATGTTAAGATGGAAGCAAGTCTTCCTCGATTCCGAGGGACTGCCTATGATGATGATGTTGAGTGTGCAGCACTCTCGCCTCTGAGTCAGAAGGTTGTGTGTTCAAGTCCCACTCCAGAGACTTGAGCACATAATCCAGGCTGACACTCCAGTGCAGTGCTGAGGGAGCGCTGCACTGTCGGAGGGGCAGTACTGAGGGAACGCCGCACTGTCAGAGGGGCAGCGCTGAGGGAGTGCCGCACTGTCGGAGGGGCAGTGCTGAGGGGGCACCACACTGTCGGAGGGGCAGTGCTGAGGGAGTGCTGCACTGTCGGAGGGGAGTACTGAGGGAGCGCTGCACTGTCGGAGGGGCAGTACTGCACTGTCGGAGGGGCAATGAGGGAGTGCTGCACTGTCGGAAGGGCAATGAGGGAGTGCTGCACTGTCGGAGGGGCAGTACTGAGGGAGTGCTGCACTGTCGGAGGGGCAGTACTGAGGGAGCGCTACACTGTCGGAGGGGCCATCTTTCAGATGAGACGTTAAACCGAGGCCCCGTCTGCTCTCTCAGGTGGATGTAAAAGATCCCATGGCACTCTTTCAAAGAAGAGCAGGGGAGTTACCAGTGTCCTGGGGCTAATATTTATCCCTCAATCACCACCGTTAAAACAGATAATCTGGTCATTATCTCATTGCTGTTTGTGGGAGCTTGCTGTGCGTAAATTGACGTGACTGCTGCGTTTCCCATATTACAACAGTGACTGCTCTCCACAAATACTTCATTGGTTGTAAAGCGCTTTGGGACGTCCTGAGCTGGTGAAAGGCGCTATATAAATGCTTTATTTTTCTTTCACTGCCTCCTACAGCAGCGAAAATGAAGTGAATGGTTTGAGTGGGGAAGGAAATCTCGCCACCCCCCCGAAAGATGACCCACAGGCCGGACATGTCCAGTGGCCCTAGTCGGGGGGCACAGAGCAGCTCATTTTTAGTGAAACATTACGGATGCTTGTCCAGAAACGCCTTGGGAAGGTGGCACTGCACTAAAGGCGCTATATAAATGTAAGTTGCTGTTGTGAGCCGAGAGGCCCGGGGTGTTGAGCCTGGAGTCAGTGGCCGCTCAGTATTGCAGCTGCCGGGGGCACTGGGCAATCTCAGACTGTTACAAACCATAAGCAGAGCCATTCATTGTTGCCAGGGCTAATCCGACAACTGTCAGCTCCCAAATGAATGAGTTCCAAAAGAGAATGTGCTCCCCTGCGTGACGATAAGTGCCTGCGACTGGTCAATTAATTACCAGCCAGCGAAGAAGAAATCAATTCATAAGGTATTTCAGACTTGGTGATGCTTTTCATTACAGCCTGACAGCGGGTCCCCGCTACCTGCCCTCACACTTCATACTCCATCGCTGCTCATACTCCGTCTTCAGCTTTCCTGGCCTCTTGTGTCTGTGTCTGCTCTGAGCTTCGTCTCATTCTCTCTCTCTCTCTCTCTCGCTGCATGAACCACAGGGTCGGAGCAACAGCAGCCCAATCCCCAGTCAGCTCACTGCTGACATTACGTCCAGTGTCCCGGTTCATTCACCCCACCACCGCGCAGACAATATGTGAACCTCGTGCTCTGCTTTTTATAAATATATATCTTCCTCCTCCATTCTCTCCCCCTGCCCCCTCCCCTGCTGCACACCCTGACTGACGCTGAGTCACTGATCCTTCACAACCTTGTCCAACTGGGAGGGCACAGTCACCTGAACCCCACCCCCAGCTCAGCCACACCCCCAGTTCACCCCACACCCACACACCCAGCTCACCCCCCCACCCACACACCCAGCTCACCCCCCACCCACACACCCAGCTCAGCCCCCACCCACACACCCAACTCACACCCCAACCACACACCCAGCTCACCCCACACCCACACACCCAGTTCACCCACACCCCCAGCTCACCCCCCCACCCGCACACCCAGCTCACCCCACACACCCAGCTCACCCACACACCCAGCTCACCCCCCGCCCACACACCTAGCTCACCCCACACCCACACACCCAGCTCACCCACACCCCCAGTTCACCCCACACCCACACACCCAGCTCACCCCCCACCCACACACCCAGCTCACCCACACCCCCAGCTCACCCTCCACCCCACACCCAGCTTACCCCCCACCCACACACCGAGCTCAGCCCCCACCCACACACCCAACTCACCCCCCAACCACACACCCAGCTCACCCCACACCCACACACCCAGCTCACCCACACCCCCAGCTCACCCCCCCACCCACACACCCAGCTCACCCCACACCCACACACCCAGCTCAGCCCCCACCCACACCTCCAGCTCACCCACACACCCAGCTCAGCCCCCACCTACTCACCCCCACCCCCAGCTCACCACCCACCCGCTCACCCACACCCCCAGCTCAGCCCCCACCCATTCACCCCCACCCCCAGCTCAGCCCCCACCCACTCACCCCCAACCCCAGCTCAGCTCCCACCCACTCACCCACACACCCAGCTCAGCTCCCACCCACACACCCAGCTCAACCACACACCCAGCTCTCCCCCACCCACAGCTCACCCTCACCCACACACCCAGAGCCTCAGGCTTGCCAGCAGGGTAATGGGCACCGACCGATCGAGGAGCAGGAACCCCAGCTGATCCCACCTCCCTGCACTCTCCAATTGCTGCCTGCAACAGATTCAGAACAAGATGAAAATATAACCAGCAGGAATCAGAAGATTTTTTTTCTAACCCCTCCACCAGCCACCACTGAACGCTGTTCTCCAACCAGCCACTAGAGGGCTCAGTGGGCAGCACTCTCGCCTCTGAGTCAGAAGGTTGTGGGTTCAAATCCCACTCCAGAGACTTGAGGATAAAATCTAGGCTGACACTCCCAGTGCTGTACTGAAGGAGTGCCGCACTGTCGGAGGGGCAGTGCTGAGGGAGCCCTGCACTGTCGGAGGGGCAGTACTGCGGGAGCCCCCGCACTGTCGGAGGGGCAGTACTGTGGGAGCGCCGCACTGTCGGAGGGGCAGTACTGAGGGAGCGCCGCACTGTCGGAGGGGCAGTACTGAGGGAACGCCGCACTGTCGGAGGTGCCAGGTTAAACCGAGGCCCCGTCTGCTCTCTCAGGTGAAGATAAAAGATCCCATGGCACTATTTCAAAGAAGAGCAGGGGAGTTATCCCCGGTGTCCTGGAGCCAATATTTACCCCTCAATCAACATAACAAAAACAGATTATCTGGTCATTATCACATTGCTGTTTGTGGGAACTTGCTGTGCGCAAATTGGCTGCCGCGTTTCCCACATTACAACAGTGACTACGCTCCAAAACGTACTTAGTTGGCTGTAAAGCACTTTGGACGTCTGGTGGTGATGAAATGCGCTATATAAATGCAAGTCTTTTTTAATATAACAGCTGTATAGTATCAATGTAACGCTTCTGGTGCAAGAACGATTAGTTTCCTGCACAGAACCTTTCCCATGACAATTTCCTTTCACCCTTTTGGTGCGGACTCATTGCACAGTTCCAGAGACACCTCGGCACAGTGCCAAATCCTTGTGTGTGACAGCCGGCCATTCTGCCATGTTGGGCATCGTGGCCCAATTGTGACGCTGTTCTAACGCCATGTCCAAATGCTCACTCACCGCCAGCAACACTGGACGGGATCTTTGGCTGATTCTTCACTTCTCTGTCCCAGCAAAGACACCTACTACTGCCCTCATCCCTGCCTTTGTTACCTTTAGACATGACTACCCTCTGCTGGCCTCCCACATTTTACCCTTCAATCCGGTTTCCGTGCCTGCCACAACACTGACATCCTTTGTGACTGTGATAAAGGTAAACTATCCCTCCTCATCCTGTCTGCAGCCTTTGACACGGGTGACCACTCCATCCTTCTCCAATGCCTCTCCACCATCGTCCAGCTGGGTGGGACTTCACTCGACTGGTTCCATTCTTATCTATCTAATCGTAGCCAGAGAATCACCTGCAACAACTTCTCTTCCCACCCCCGCATCGTTACCTCTGGTGTCCCCCAAGGATCTATCCTTGGCCCCTCCTATTTCTCATCTACATGTTGCCCCTTGTCGATATCATCCGAAAACACAGCGTCAGTTTCCACATGTATGCTAATGATACCCAGCTCTACCTCACCAGCACTTCTCTCCACCCATCCACGGTCTCTAAATTGTCACACTGCTTGTCCGACATCCAGTACTGGATGAGTAGAAATTTTCTCCAATTAAATATTGGGGCGTCCGAAGCCATTGTCTTTGGTCCCTGCCACAAACTCTGTTCCCGAGCCAGCGACTCCATCCCTCTCCCTAGCATCTGTCTGAGGCTGAACCAGATTGCTCACAACCTTGGTGTCATATTTGACCCTGAAATGAGCTTCTGGCCACATATCTGCAGGATAACTAAAACCGCCTATTTCCATCTCCATAACATCGCCTGTCTCTGCCCCTGCCTCAGCTCATCCGCTGCTGAAACCCTCATCCGTGCCTTTGTTACCTCTAGACTTGACTATTCCAACGCACTCCTGTCTGGCCTCCCACATTCTACCCTACGTAAATGAGGTCATTCAAAACTCGGCTGCCCTTGTCCTAACTCGCACCAAGTCCTGCTCACCCATCACCCCCTGTGCTCGCTGCCCCTTGTCCTAACTTGCACCCAGTCCCACTCACCCATCACCCCCTGTGCTCGCTGCCCCTTGTCCTAACTCACACCCAGTCCCACTCACCCATCACCCCCTGTGCTCGCTGCCCCTTGTCCTAACTCGCACCCAGTCCCACTCACCTATCATCTCCTGTGCTCACTGACCTATATTGGCTCCCGGTCCGGCAATGCCTTGAAGATTTGTTTTCAAATCCCTCCGCGGCCCCACCCCTCCCGAACTCTGTAACCTCCTCCAGCCCCACAACCATCTTGCTTATCCCTGATTTCCATCGCTCTATCTTTGGGGGCCATACCTTCAGCTGCCTGGGCCCCAAGCTCTGGAATTCCCTCCCTAAACCTCTCTACCTCTCTCTCCTCCTTTAGGACATTCTTAAAAACCTACAACTTTGACCAAGCTTTTGGTCTCCTGTCCTAATATCTCTTTATGTGGTTCAGTTTTAAAATCGTGTCTGATAATGCTCCTGTGAAGCAGCTTGGGACGTTTTACTATGTTACAGATGCTATAAAGATGCAAATTGTTGTTGGCTTGGGACCAGGGATTGGCGCTCTTACTTTCTAGTCTCGCAGGTCCCTTCCTGCACGTTTACTAACCGAGTTATCTGGACAGGTACTTGGCAATATGTGTCCAATGCTCCAGTCCACATTGAGGTATGTGCTAAGTGTTGACGTGATCCCAGAGAGTAAACAGCAACCTTTGATTTACTCTCCACTATCTGTCATTTTTACAGGCAGACTACTAGGGTGTTTAAATGTGGAGTGTGCGGACACGGAATCACCTGCCCTGTTGGCTGTGGACACAAGCACTGCTTCGTGTGCTATTAATCCATGCAGAGCAGAGGTTCCAGGTTTAAATCTCAGCCTGTGCTGAGTTAGCAGATAATATTAACACAATTATCTGTATATTAAATAACCACTCCACCATTTTTGTAGAACGCTATCAAATTGGTTTTATACAGAATACCGCTGCATTATTTTTGCATTTCCTGCTTCGCTTTCCAACCATTGATAATGTACGAGCAACTTTGAAATCGAAAGGTGACGTCACAGCCAAGAGGATAAGTGATTGGCTGGTGATTGGTAAGTAGTTTTTCTTTTTCTTTTCTATTTCAGTAAGGAACCTTTAGCATTGTTGTTGCCAAATTAAGTTAATCTAGGGGTTAAGTCACGGCAGGAGAGCTCAGACACATGTTATGCTCCTCCTGTACTATGTGGGAAATCAGGGATGCCTCCGGTGTCCCTGACGACTACGTGTGCGGGAAGTGTATCCGCCTCCAGCTCCTGACGGACCGCGTTGCGGAACTGGAGCTGCGGGTGGATTCACTCTGGAGCATCCACGATGCTGAGAATGACGTGAATAGCACGTTTCGCGAGTTGGTCTTATCGCAGGTAAAGGATACACAGCCAGATACGGAATGGAAGACCAACAGGAAGAGCAGTGCAAGGAAGGTAGTGCAGGGGTCCCCTGCGGTCATCCCCCTGCAAAACAGATACACCGCTTTGGGTACTGTTGAGGGGGATGACGCATCAAGGGAGAGCAGCAGCAGCCAGGTTCATGGCACCGTGGCGGGCTCTGCTGCACAGGAGGGAAGGAAAAAGAGTGGGAGAGCTATAGTGATAGGGGATTCAATTGTAAGGGGAATAGATAGGCGTTTCTGTGGCCGCAACCAAGGCTCCAGGATGGTATGTTGCCTCCCTGGTGCAAGTGTCAAGGATGTCTCGGAGCGGGTGCAGAACATTCTGAAAAGGGAGGGTGAACAGCCAGTTGTCGTGGTGCATATAGGTACCAACGGTATAGGTACAAAATGGGATGAAGTCCTACGAGACGAATTTAGGGAGCTAGAAGTTAAATTAAAAAGTAGGACCTCAAAAGTAGTAATTTCAAAATTGCTACCAGTGCCACGTGCTAGTCAGAGTAGGAATCGCAGGATAGCTCAGATGAATACGTGGCTTGAGCAGTGATGCAGAGGGGAGGGATTCAAATTCCTGGGACATTGGAACCGGTTCTGGGGGAGGTGGGACCAGTACAAACCGGACGGTCTGCACCTGGGCAGGACCGGAACCAATGTTTGCTAGTGCTGTTTGGGAGGAGTTAAACTAATATGGCAGGGGGATGGGAACCTATGCAGGGAGACAGAGGGGAATAAAATAGAGGCAGAAGCAAAAGATAGAAAGGAGAATAGTAAAAGTGGAGGGCAGAGAAACCCAAGGCAAAAAACAAAAAGAGCCACTTTACAGCAGAATTCTAAAGGGTCAAAGTGTATTAAAAAGTCAAGCTGAAAGGCTCTGTGCCTCAATGCGAGGAGTATTCGGAATAAGGTGGACGAATTAACTGTGCAGATAGCAGTTAACGGGTATGATGTGATTGGCATCACGGAGACATGGCACCAGGGTGACCAAGGCTGGGAACTCAACATCCAGGGGTATTCAGCATTTAGGAAGGATAGACAGAAAGGAAAATGAGAGGGGGGGGGGGGGGGGTGGCATTGCTGGTTAAAGAGGAAATTAATGCAATTGTAAGGAAGGACATTAGCTTGGATGATGTGGAATCGGTATGGATGGAGCTACGGAATACCAAAGGGCAGAAAACACTTGTGGGAGTTGTGTACATGCCACCACATAGTAGTAGTAAGGTTGGGGACAGCATCAAACAACAAATAAGGGATGTGTGCAATAAAGGTACAGCAGTAATCATGGGTGACTTTAATCTACATATTGATTGGGCTAACCTAACTGGTAGCAATGCGGTGGAGGAGGATTTCCTGGAGTGTATTAGGGATGGATTTCTAGACCAATATGTCGAAGAACCAACCAGAGAGCTGGCCATCCTAGACTGGGTGATGTGTAATGAGAAGGGACTAATTAGCAATCTTGTTGTGCGAGGCCCCTTGGGGAAGAGTGACCATAATATGGTAGAATTCTTTATTAAGATGGAGAGTGACAAAGTTAATTCAGAAACTAGGGTCCTGAACTTAAGAAAAGGTAACTTTGATGGTATGAGGCGCGAATTGGCTAGATTAGACTGGCAAATGATACTTAAAGGGTTGACGGTGGATAGGCAATGGCAAACCTTTAAAGATCATGTGGACGAACTTCAACAATTGTACATCCCTGTCTGGAGTAAAAATAAAACGGCTCAACCGTGGCTAACAAGGGAAATTAAGGATAGTGTTAAATCCAAGGAAGAGGCATACAAATTTGCCAGAAAAAGTAGCAAACAGTTGGACTGGGAGAAATTTAGAATACAGCAGAGGAGGACAAAGGGTTTAATTAAGAGGGGGGAAATAGAGTACGAGAGGAAGCTTGCCGGAAACATAAAAAATGACTGCAAAAACTTCTATAGGTATGTGAAGAGGAAAAGATTAGTGAAGACAAGCGTTGGTCCCTTGCAGTCGGATTCAGGTGAATTTATAATGGGGAACAAAGAAATAGCAGACCAATTGAACAAGTACTTTGGTTCTGTCTTCACAAAGGAAGACACAAATAACCTTCCCGAAGTACTTGGGTTCCGAAGGACTAGTGAGAAGGAGGAACTGAAGGATATCCTTATTAGGCGGGAAATTGTGTTAGGGAAATTGACGAGGTTGAAGGCTGATAAATCCCCAGGGCCTGATAGTCTACATCCCAGAGTACTTAAGGAAGTGGCCCTAGAAATAGTGGATGCATTGGTGATAATTTTCCAACAGTCTATCGACTCTGGATCAGTTCCTATGGACTGGAGGGTTGCTAATGTAACACCACTTTTTAAAAAAGGAGGGAGAAAATGGGTAATTATAGACCAGTTAGCCTGACATCGGTGGTGGGGAAAATGTTGGAATCGATCATTAAGGATGAAATAGCAGCACATTTGGAGAGCAGTGATAGGATTGGTTAAGTCAGTATGGATTTATGAAAGGGAAATCATGCTTGAAAAATCTTCTGGAATTTTTTGAGGATGTAACTAGTAGGGTGGACAAGGGAGAACCAGTGGATGTGGTATATTTGGACTTTCAAAAGGCTTTTGACAAGGTCCCACACAAGAGATTGGTGTGCAAAATCAATGCACATGGTATTGGGGGTAATGTACTGTTGTGGATAGAGAACTGGTTGGCAGACAGGAAGCAGAGAGTCGGGATAAACGGGTCCTTTTCAGAATGGCAGGCAGTGACAAGTGGAGTGCCGCAGTGCTCAGTGCTGAGACCCCAGCTCTTTAAAATATATATTAATGATTTAGATGATGGAGTTGAGTGTAATATCTCCAAGTTTGCAGATGACTCTAAACTTGGTGGCGGTGTGATCTGTGAGGAGGACACCAAGAGGTTGCAGGGTGACTTGGACAGGTTCGGCGAATGGGCAAATACATGGCAGATGCAGTATAATGTGGATAAATGTGAGATTATCCACTTTGGGGCAAAAACACGAAGGCAGAATATTATCTGAATGGCGGAAGATTAGGAAAAGGGGAGGTGCAGTGAGACCTGGGTGTCATGGTTCATCAGTCATTGAAAGTTGGCATGCAGGTACAGCAGGCGGTGAAGAAGGCAAATGGTATGTTGGCCTTCATAGCAAGGGGATTTGAGTATAGGAGCAGGGAAGTCTTGCTGCAGTTGTACAGGGCCTTGGTGAGGCCCCACCTGGAATATTGTGTTCAGTTTTGGTCTCCTAATCTGAGGAAGGACGTTCTGGCTATTGAGGGAGTGCAGCGAAGATTCACCAGACTAATTTCAGGGATGGCAGGAATGACATATGAGAAGAGACTGGATCAACTGGGCCTTTAATCACTGGAGTTTAGAAGGATGAGAGGAGATCTCATAGAAACATAAGATTCTGACTGGACTAGACAGGCTCGATGCAGGAAGAATGTTCCCGATGTTGGGGAAGTCCAGAATCAGGGGACACAGTCTTAGGATAAGGGGCAGGCCATTTAGGACTGAGATGAGGAGAAACTTCTTCACTCAGAGTTGTTAACCTGTGGAATTCCCTGCCGCAGAGAGTTGTTGATGCCAGTTCATTGGATATATTCAAGAGGAAGTTAGATATGGCCCTTACGGTTAAGGGGATCAAGGGGTATGGAGAGAAAGCAGGAAAGGGGTACTGAAGGAATGATCAGCCATGATCTTATCGAATGGCGGTGCAGGCTCGAAGGGCCGAATGACCTACTCCTGCACCTATTTTCTATGTTCACACTTTGTTTTGTCAGCCTTATGATCCCAGCTGCAGAGAGTGACCCCACCAGTCCCGGCCAGTCCCCCGTCAACCCTGCCTGGAGACCGCCTGCTGTAAGTGATGCACATCATTTGTATTGTGTAACTATCGTCCACTCATTGCACGGTGCTGGAGAAATCAGCTGGCTTTTATCGGGAGAAGTTGCTGTCGTTTTGGTCTTGAATTCTGTTTGCTGCAGTTCGTAGAGACTCTTTAAATAGATTCTGTTTGCTGTGAAATAGACTGTTGTGAAATAGATTCTGTTTGCTGTGAAATAAAATGCTGTGAAATAGATTCTGTTTGCTGTGAGATAAGACTGTTCGCTGTGAAATAGATACTGTTTGCTGTGAAATAAATACTGTTTGTTGTGAAATAGATTCTGTTTGCTGTGAAATAGACTGTTTGCTGTAAGTCCCGCCCCACCTCCAACTCATTGGCTAATACATAGTGGTGTCAATACTCAATCTGTATTATCCCAGACTAGCGAGAGGGATTAACAAAATCGGACTCCCGCTCATGACCTAGTGACCCCTGTTGGAAAGTGAGCATGTGTTGGGTGAGGTTTGAGGTATTCTCCTGCGCCGGAATAGCTTCAATGTCTGGGCTCACGTGGGAACGATGGTCATTTGGGTGAGGTACTGGCAGAGATGAGAAGGTCCCTCAGTGTGAGACAGTGGGATAGATTATTGCCTTTACCTCAGGCGATGCACTCCAGTGACAGAATCTGCCAGAGCACATCGCCACACTATTTATAGAACCTGCCTGATTTTCATACCACTGAAATAAAGGGAATGAAGCTCGGGTATGGAATTGAAAAGCAGAGAAGTTATGTTCAACTTATACAGAACTTTGGTTAGACCACAGTTGCTGTGCACAGTTCTGGTCTTCATATTTCAAAAAAGATAGAGGCACTGAAGACAATGCAAAAAAGATTTACAAGAATTTTACCAGAACTGAGAGGTTATACAGGAAAGATTGAACAGGTTGCGGTTAGGGTTAGGAGAAGGCTGAGAGGTGACCGATAGAGGTTTTTAAGATTATGAAAGGGTTGATAGGGTAAACTTAGAGATGTTTCCACTTGTGGGGAGTCCAAAAGTAGGGGCCATAAATATCCTTAAAGTAACTAATAAATCCAATGGGGAATTCAGGAGAAACTTCTTTCCCCAGAGAGTGGTGAGAATGTGGAACTCGCTGTCACACGGAGGGGTTGAGGTGAATAGTATCGATGCATTTAAGGGGAAGCTGGATAAACACATGAGGGAGAAAGAAATAGAAGGATATGGTGATGGGGGGGGAGATGGAGACGGGTGGGAGGGGGCTGGTGTGGAGCATAAACTCCGGCCCGGACCCATGGGGCCCAATGGCCTGTTTCTGGGCTGCACACTCGATGTAATTTGCCAAATTACCAATCAAACTGTGAAAAGACAAAAATCTACCTCAACATCTTCGGGGGAGGGCAGTTTTAAAAAACCCACAGATCACTGGTTAGACCCCAGTTGGAACATTGTGACCAATTGTGGGCGCCGCAGTTTAGGAAGGATATCAAGTGCGTAGAGAGGGTGCAGAGGAGGTTGACTAGAATGATACCAGGGATGAGGGACTTATGTTACATGGAGGGACTGGAGAAGCTGGAGTTGTTCTCCTTGGAGCAGAGAAGGTTAAGGGGAGATTTGATAGAGGTATTCAAAATTAAGAGGGATTTTGTAAGAGTAAATAATATTTACACAGGCAGGAGGGTCGGTAACCAAAGGACACAGATTTAAGGTCATTGGCAAAAGAACCAGAGGGGGAGATGAGAATGTGTTTACACGGCGAGGTGTGATCGGGAATGCGCTGCCTGAAAGGGCGGTGGAAGCAGATTCAATAGTAACTTTCAAACAAGGAATTGGATAAATACTGGAAAAGGAAAGATTTGCAGGGCTATGGAGAAAGGGCAGGGGGGAGTGGGACTAATTGGATCGCTCTTTCGAAGAGCTAGCACAGGCACGATGGGCTGAATTGCCTCCTTCTGTGCTGTAGGATTCTATGATACAAGGGATGATTGTGATACCATACTGAGTAATACTGTCACAAGCCTCACAAGGGAGCATAGTATCAGGATTAATAGATACCAGGGAGTGATTGCAAGGCAGTAATCTAATTTTCTGGATCGTAAAATGAGATTACTAGGTGGAATACTCGCCCTGCGATTATAACAGTGACTGTCGGGCTATTGGTTTCCTCTTTCTGAGCATGTAATCTTGTGCTGGTTATGTGCGTCAGCCCGATAGCTAGCGTCAGTGTGCTCTCATCTTGCTGATCTGCAATAATGTTCCCAGTTGATGGATAAATGACTGTGACATCTTCAGTGTAGATCTAATTGGGAAATAATTTGCTGCTGATTACGAGGAAAATTCTCCCGCCAATGGATATTATACAGGGATTTATTTCACGGCTCTGAGCAGGGGAATTGAGGTCGCTGCGCAGATCACGCACCACTGCTAATACTGCCTGGTTCCAGTTTGACACACAATTAGAGAATGTGTAGCACAGAAACAGGCCATTCGGCCCAACAACTTGTCGTGATGTGGAACACGCTGCCTGAAAGGGCGGTGGAAGCAGATTCAATAGTAACTTTAATATAGCGCCTTAGTATAACGTCCCAAGGTGCTTCACAGCAGTGTTATAAGACGAAACAGATAAATTTGACACCGAGCCACATAAGAAGAAATTAGGGCAGGTGACCAAATGCTTGGTTAAAGAGGTAGGTTTTAAGGAGCATCTTAAAGGAGGAAAGAGAGTAGAGGCGGAGGTTTAGGGAGGGAGTTCCAGAGCTTGGGGCCCAGGAAACAGAAGGCACGGTGGATGGGGTGCTGATCAAGCGGGCTGCTTCGTCGTGAATGGTGTCGAGCTTCTGGAGTGTTGTTGGAGCTGCACTCATCCAGGCAAGTGGAGAGTGTTCCATCACACTCCTGACTTGTGCCTAGCAGATGGTGGAAAGGCTTTGGGGAGAAACCGACAGATATGGTATCTGGCCCTGGTGCTAGCTGCACTCCCTGCCGGGCCTTTGATTTTTAGCTGAAAACCTGAGGTGGATTTGATGCAAACCCCGTAGGCTACAGAAAAACTGTTGTTTAATCAAGATGTCTGTGTAAGAATTCCTGCCTGTGACAATGCTGCTGGGCTGTGAATGTCCACTTTCAGTGGGCACAGATGCTGAGGCCAATTGTGACGTCCAAACCATCAGCCCGGATGAGACCAGCTAGTCCTTTCTCAACATTCCCCCCTGAACCAACGGCAGATTAACTGGTCAAAGGCACTCCTCTTACCTGCAGCCCTTTGAGATGTTGCTGGGAGGTGTGATGAGGTGCTGTACAAATACACGTTCTACCTTTTTAAATATTTTATTCCACTGGAATAGTCGTACGAAGCAGGTGATCGATGGCACAGCAGGAGGTGAGACTGAAGACAGCAGGGGGTGTCGTAGCACCGAACAACACCTGGCTTCACCCACTTCTATCGAGGTTGAGGGGTCTGCGGATCCCCTGAAAGAAAATGGTCTGTTCAACACCGAGTCTGAAGCTGGTATGTAGCTACAGGGTAGATGTTTCCCCCGGGCTGGGGACTCTAGAACCAGGGGTCACAGTCTCAGAATAAGGGGTCGGCCATTTTGGACTGAGATGAGGAGAGATTTCTTCACTCAGAGGCTGGTGAATCTTTGGAATTGTCTGCCCCAGAGGGCTGTGGAGGCTCAGTCGTTGAGTATATTCAAGACAGAGAGGTAATTTAGGCTTTGTGCGAGTGTGACAATCGGAACAACCACCCATTCCACATCTCTCCCGAATTTCATTCTCGTTGATTTCAATACATTCCGTGTGGGGAAGGTGCTCCCACAGCGCTGTTAGGGAGGGAGTTACAGAATTTTGATCCAGCAACGATGAAGTTACGGCCGATATATTTCCATGTCGGGAATGTGTGTGTGACTCGGAGGGGAACGTGGAGGCGATGGTGTTCCCATGCGCCTGCTGCCCTTGCCCTTCTAGGGGTAGAGGTCACAGGTTTGGGAGGTGCTGCCGCAGAAGCCTTGGCGAGTTGCTGCAGTGCATCGTGTAGATGGTACACACTGCAGCCACGGTGCGCCGGTGGTGGAGGGAGTGAATGTTGAAGGTGGCGGATGGAGTGCCAATCAAGCGGGCTACTCTGTTGTGCGTTAAATAATTGTGTGCATTCTCTTTATTTAATTAGCAGACACGTTATCACTCTAGGAAACACATAAGCAGCATTCACTTCAATCGGTATTTCTAAAGCCCTGGTTACAGATAAACTACTCTGGTTTCTCGGTCAGTGAATCTGACCATTTATAGGCTTTTCTATAATTTTTAATTTGTTACAGATTTTGCTGAAACCTGCTAATTCCCTTTCAAACTAAAAAAGATTGAAATGTGATCTCCCTTTGTGATCTCTGGCTGTTTATATTGCCACTCATTTAGATCAGTCATGATTTTATTAAATGGAGCAGGCTCGAGGGGCCAAATGGCTGACTCCTGCTCCTAATGTTCTTATTTTCATTATGCCACACACTCAAACAGTACTAGATTTGGGGTAGGGGGAGAGAAAGAGGTAAGCGGAGGATTCCATAGGATATACGGCACAGAAACAGGCCATTCGGCCCAAGTTCGTGCCGGCGTTTATGCTCCACTCGAGCCTCCTCCCGTTTTTCCTCATCTAAATCTATCAGCATAACGCTCTATTCCCTTCTCCCTCATATACCTATCTGGTTTCTCAAATAAATCTATACTATTTGCCTCAACCACTCCCTGTGGTAGTGAGTTCCACATTCTCACCACTCTCTGGGTAAAGGATAATGGACCCTTCAGAAACCCCGCCACACCCATTTTACCACACTGAGCAGGTGACAGTGATTCCACGCACACACTGCCCTGCTCCCCACCCACACACACACACACACACACACACTGCCCTGCTCCACACACACACACACACACACACACACACAGCAGGTAACTCATCCATTGAACACGATTCACTCATTCTCCACAGATATACATTATCTATACAGCAACAACTTGCATTTATATAGCGCCTTTAACGTAGTAAAACGTCCCAAGGCGCTTCACAGAAGCGTAATCAGACACAATATGACACCGAGCCACATAAGGAGATATTAGGACAGGTTGGTCAAAGAGGTAGGTTTATGGAATGTCTTAAAGGAGGAGAGGTAGAGAGGTTGAGGAAAGGAATTCCAAAGCTTAGGGCCCTGGCAGTTGAAGGCATGGCCGCCAATGGTGGAGCGATGGAAATCAGGGATATGCAAGAGGCCAGAATTGGAGGAGCGCAGAGAGCTTGGTTGAGGGGTTGTGGGACTGGAGGAGATTAGAGAGAGAGTGAGGGGGCAAGGCTATGGAGGGATTTGAAAACAAGGATGAGAATTTTTAATTCGAGGCATTGCTGGACCGGGAGCCGATGTGGGGCAGCGAGCACAGGAGGTGATGGGTGAGCGGGACTCGGTGCGAGTTAGGACACGGGGCAGCGAGCACAGCGGGTGATGGGTGAGCGGGACTGGGTGCGAGTTAGGACACAGGGCACAGGGGGTGATAGGTGAGCGGGACAGGGATGAGCTGAGGTTTATAGAGGGAGGAAGGTGGCAGGCTGGCCAGGAGAGTATTGGAATAGTCGGGTCTGGAGGTAACAAAATCACAATATCGTCGTCACGGGGAACATGAGGCAGCTAGCTCCCTAGGCACGCAGTAAACAAACCTCCTGCATCAGGAGACATTCCTGAACTCGCGGAAAATTCCTTCACCCAACTATCTTCGCTACCCGGTTACCGAGAAACAGCAGTCAACGTTGATCGATTCAAAGTGGGTTTCACAAGGCGACAGTCCGGTGTTTCGGTGTTGTACAATCCAGGATCACAGCTGCACACGAGCCTGTGTTTGATCCAGTCAGGATCTAAAGTCATTTGATGATGAAAGAGTGACAGGACATCATTGCATGCTAAGGGCCTGGGAAGCTTCACAATAATGCAGAATATATCGTTCCGACTGGGTCCTTATATTGTGTCTGAGGCGGCTGGCTCTTCCTGCGTTGCGGGGATCTGCGGGATGGTTTCCACGTCGCTCACCAGAATGTGCGGGGGTGAGCTGGACACACAGAAAGCACACGAGTCAGTTCCTGAGGCTTCTAATAGCTTGGAATAGCAGTCCAGCAGCACGTGGTACCATCCCAGCAGGACTTGCCCAGAGATGATCAGTACTCACTGGTCTGCATGGCGAAGGACTGTCAATCAGTGCTGCAACCGCCCCTACCCAGAGAGGTCCCGATCCCCCACCCCATCCCAAACGAGACAGGTGCTTTCCTCAGGTAGAGAGGAATTTTCAGCTGCTCACCTGTGCCGACCTGTGACTACATAAGAAAATAAGAAATAGGAACAGGAGGCGGCCATTTGGCCCTTTAAGCCTGCTCTGCCATTCAATAATCTTATATTCAATAATTAAATGATCTTGGCCTCAACTTCACTTTCCCTGCCCGCTCCCCATAACCCTTGACTCCCTTATTGCTTAAAAGTCTGTCTATCTCCACCTTAAATATATTCAATGACCCAGCCTCCACAGCTCTCTGGGGCCGAGAATTCCACAGATTCACGGCCCTCAGAAGAAATTCCTCCTCATCTCCATTTTAAATGGGTGTCCCCTTATTCTGAAACTATGCCCCCTAGTTCTAGATTCCCCCACGAGGGGAAACATCCTCTCTGCATCTACCCTGTCGAGCCCCCTCAGAATGTTGTACATTTCAATAAGATCACCTCTCATTCTTCTAAACTTCAATGAGTATAGGCCCAACCTGCTCAACCTTTTTCTTCATAAGACAACCCCCTCATCTCAGGAATCAACCTCGTGAACTTTCTCTGAACAGCCTCCAATGCAAGTATATCCCTCCTTAAATAGGGAGACCAAAACTGTACGCAGTACTCCAGGTGTGGCCTCACCAATGCCCTGTACAGTTGCAGCAAAACTTCCTCACTCTTATACTCTACCTTCCCTTGCAATAAAGGCCAACATTACTTGCTGTACCCACGTGCTGCAGCCCCCTACCCAGAGAGTTCCTGATCCCCCCCCCCCCCCATCTCAAAGGAGACAGGTGGAGAGGGAATTCTTACCTGTGCCGACCTGCGACTGATGTAGTTAGGGTGGGGAGCGCTGCACTGTCGGAGGGGCAGTACTGAGGGAGTGCCGCACTGTCGGAGGGGCAGTACTGAGGGAGCGCTGCACTGTCGGAGGGGCAGTAGTGAGGGAGTGCCGCACTGTCAGAGGGGCAGTACTGAGGGAGTGCCGCACTGTCGGAGGGGTAGTACTGAGGGAGCGCCGCACTGTCCGAGGGGCAATAGGTCTGCGCAGGCGGTGTAAGGTTAATGTGCGGCGCTGCATGTGCGATTGCCTCCCGCCTTCCCCATCTCCGAACCCGCTCCCAAGATGCGGATTACCTTTCGCCCTCGTAGCCGACAGCCTCGGCACCCTCGCAGGGCAGAGCGCTCTTCCTGCACGTGGCGTTATCCAGGATGGCCTCGTTGACTGAGAAGGGAGTGCGACCCTGGACGCAGGACTCCATCTGCGCCGGGGGAAGCTGTGTCTGCAGGAAGAGGTGCAGCTGACTGTCGGACAGGAAGATCGTCGTGTGGAGAACCCTGAGAGAAACAAAAAAAGACTTGCATTTATAAAGCGCCTACAAGGCAGTAGTGATACCCGCCCTCCTATATGGCTCAGAGACGTGGACCATAGACATTGGACACCTCAAAGCACTGGAGAAATACCACCAGCGCTGCCTCTGCAAGATCCTACATATCCACTGGGAAGATAGATGCATCAAAGTCAGTGTTCTCGCTCAGACTAACATCCCCAGCATCAAACCATTGACCATGCTCGACGGGGCCACATCGTTCACATGCCTGACACGAGACTCGCTAAGCAAGCACTCTACTCGGAACTCCGACACGGCAAGTGATCCCCAGGTGGGCAGAGGAAACGTTTCAAGGACAGCCTCAAAGCCTCCCTGACAAAGTGCAACATCCCCACCGACACCTGGGAGGTCCCTGGCCAAAGACCGCCCAAAATGGAGGAAGTGCATCCGGGAGGGTGCTGAGTACCTCGAGTCTCGTTGCCGAGAGCATGCAGAAACCAAGCGCAGGCAGCGGAAGGAGCGTGCAGCAAACCAGACTCCCCACCCACCCTTTCCTTCAACCACTGTCTGTCCCACCTGTGACAGAGACTGTAATTCCCATATTGGACTGTTCAGTCACCTGAGAACTCACTTTTAGAGTGGAAGCAAGTCTTCCTCGATTCCGAGGGACTGCCTATGATAATGATAACGCAGCGAGTTGTTGTGATCAGGAACGCGCTGCCTGAAAGGGCGGTGGGAGCAGATTCAATAGTAACTTTCAAAAGGGAATTGGCTAAATAGCTGAAAATGAGACATTTTGCAGAGTTATTGGGAAAGAGCAGGGGAGTGGGACTAATTTAATCGCTCTTTCAAAGAGGAGTGTGCGCCGAATGGCTGTATCATTCTATGTCTGTTGAGACTGTGAATATAGACAGGACATTTAACCATGGGGCTTATGCCCTCTTTAGCAACCCTGATTATAATCACTCAACCACTGGCAGCCATGCCTCCAGCTGCCTGGGCCCCAAGCTCTGAAACTCCCTTCCTAAACCTCTCCGCCTCTCTCTCCTCCTTCAACACGCTCCTTAAAACCTGCCTCACTGACCGAGTTTCTGGTCATCTGCCATAATTTCTTCTTATGTGGCTCGGTGTCAAATTTATTGTTTGGCTTATAAAATCCTGTGAAACGCCTTGGGAGGTTTTATTACGTTAAATACTATATAAATGCAAATCGTTGTTGTCGTACAGCATTACAATTAAGTTCAATTCTGTTCATACTCATTATCCACCTACACACCAAACACCATGCTTTTATACATACACACACTCACACACAGAGCAGCAGGGGTCACGGGGCAGTGATCAGGAGTGGAGAATTTGGCTGAATTAACTGATCACAGCTGGCGCACGGTAATTGTGCTCAGCGTCGCTGGGGTAGGGAGGCAGCATCGACCAGGGCTCCTGCTCCCGATCACTATCCAGCATCGCTGGGGTAGGGAGGCAGCATTGACCAGGGCTCCTGCTCCCGATCACTATCCAGCATCGCTGGGGTAGGGAGGCAGCATTGACCAGGGCTCCTGCTCCCGATCACTATCCAGCATCGCTGGGGTAGGGAGGCAGCATCGACCAGGGCTCCTGCTCCCGATCACTATCCAGCATCGCTGGGGTAGGGAGGCAGCATTGACCAGGGCTCCTGCTCCCGATCACTATCCAGCGGCTCCTGCTGGATGGCGGCTATGTGTAGACATCGAGTGAGAACGAGATTGGGATCTGCCGTGATGACCCCACACAGGTTGAAAGTCCTGCTGGATCCACCGGTACGCTTGTGGCCTTCCGCGAGAGGTGGGCATGGGAGGGACTGGAGTGCATCATCATACCCAGCAACCAAATTTTAATTTGACCATTTATTGTTTAAAAAGTTTTATTGGTTAATTTGTCGGTTTTAATACCTCTTTAATAAGGGGGTACTTAATTATTGTTTCACCAAAATAGTTGTAGAGCTGGAATGCATCATCACCTCCGGGAAGAGAATTTTAATTTGATTGGCAAAGTTCCCAGTTAATTTCTAAATTTATGGGTTCTAGTGCCCTTGCCAAAAGGGGGCACGATTTAAAGTTTAGTTTAAAATAGTTGAAAGTCCTGCTAAACTCACCGGCAGAGCCCCACAGATAAAGAATGGTCGGTTGGGGTGAAAGGGTCCCGGCAGACCGAGTCAGCAGAGAAACGGAAAGCACTGAGAAATTGCCTCCGGACATTCAAGCTTTTTGATTTTATTCGGGCTGTTACCAATGTTCCCTTTAAGGGCTGCACAGCCCATTTAAATACACGTTTTTTCCTATTTGGAAGCCGGTGAGCAGTCTGCGTGGGAGTTGCAGAGCGCAGCTTAAAAGGAACATTGGCTGTGACATATCAAAGTGATGGGACGGGCAGGTAAAGACCAGCTGGTCACAACCCGATCTACCCGAGAAAAACAGAAACTACTGGAAATACTCAGCACTGACGAAAGGTCATTGAGCTGAAAAGATCTGCATTTATATAGCGCCTTTCACAGCCACCAGACATCCCAAAGCGCTTTACAGCTAATTAAGTACTTTTGAATGGTAGTCACTGTTGTAATGTGGGAAACGCAGCAGCCAATTTGCGCACAGCAAGCTCCCACAAACAGCAATGTGACAATGACCAGATAATCTGTTTTGTTATATTGATTGAGGGATAAATATTGGCCCCAGGACACCAGGGGATAACTCTCCTGCTCTTCTTCGATATAGTGCCGTGGATCTTTTACGTCCACCTGAGAGGGCAGACGGGGCCTCGGTTTAACGTCTCATCTGAAAGACGGCACCTACCGACAGTGCAGCACTCCTTCAGTACTGTCCCCTCCTACAGTTCGGCGCTCCCTCGGTATTGCCTCCCCAGTGCGGCGCTCCTTCAGTACTGCCTCTCCGACAGTGCGACGCTCCCTCAGTACTGCCTCTCCGACAGTGCGACGCTCCCTCAGTACTGCCCCTCTGACAGTGCCGCACTTCCTCAGCACTGCCCCTCCAACAGTGCAGCGCTCCCTCAGCACTGCCCCTCCAACAGTGCGGCACTCCCTCAGTACTGCTCCTCCAGTGCGGCGCTCCCTCAGTACTGCCTCTCCGACAGTGCGACGCTCCCTCAGTACTGCTCCTCCAGTGCGGCGCTCCCTCAGTACTGCCTCTCCGACAGTGCGACGCTCCCTCAGTACTGCGCTCCCTCAGCACTGCCCCTCTGACAGTGCAGCGCTCCCTCAGCACTGCCCCTCTGACAGTGCGGCACTCCCTCAGCACTGCACTGGGAGTGTCAGCCTAGATTTTTGTGCTCAAGTCCCTGGGGTGAGGCTTGAACCCACGACCTTCTGACTCAGAGGCGAGAGTGCTACCCACTGAGCCACGGCTGAAGCATTAACCCTGTTTCTCTCTCCACAGATGCTGCCTGACCTGCCTTTTCTGTTTTTATTCCTGATTTCCAGCATCCGCAGTATTGAGCTTCTGATGTACGACAGTATGTATGTATTCTTTGTGTCTGATTGTTTTTTTGTTGCATATGTGATCACAAACTGAATGTAAACAGTTTGCTCCTCTGGGAGAGCTGAAGGATGGTCTGGAGAGAGCTGATTGAAATCGCACTCACCGAACACCAGAGTCGGTTGATTTCCCCGTGTGAGTTTTGCTGTGACATTCATTTCACATTCAGACTGTCTGCGAGCGCTTTCTTTATTTAGTATACCAGACAGACCCTGATAAGATCATTTCCCATTGGTTCAAATGAACAACACTCTGCGCTTAGCAACACGGGGCCTCATCCGGGGAGGGGGTTTCTGATTACAGATTTATCTCATTGATACGCTAGCTCGCACAGTCAGCTCCGCAAACCAAAATTAAAGGATTCCACTTGTACCGTCAAGAGAATGGCACGAGAAGGTTTTGCAAAGATCTGCAAAACTGAGTCAGTACATCATCATCATCATAGGCAGTCCCTCGGAATCGAGGAAGACTTGCTTCCACTCCTGAAGTGAGTTCTTTGGTGGCTGAACAGTCCAATACGAGAGCCACAGACTCTGTCACAGGTGTCGTTGAGGGAAGGTGTGAGTGGGATTGGTTTGCCGCACGCTCTTTCCGTTGTCTGCGCTTGATTTCTGCATGTTCTCGGCGTTGAGGCTCGAGGTGCTCCACACCCTCCTGGATGCACTTCCTCCACTTAGGGCGGTCTTGGGTAAGGGGCTCCCAGATATCAGTGAGGATGTTGCACTTTAGCAGGGAGGCTTTGAGGGTGTCCTTGTAGCATTTCCGCTGCCCATCTTTGGCTCGTTTGCCATGAAGGAGCTCAGAGTAGAGCACTTGCTTTGGGAGTCTCAATGCTGGGGATGTTAGCCTGAGTGAGGACGCTGATTTTGGTGCACCTGTCCTCCCAGAGGATTTGTAGGATTTGGGGAGCGGGCGGGGGAGTGGAGCTGAGCCCATGATCAGATCAGCCATGATCTTATTGAATGGCGGAGCAGGCTCGAGGGGCCAAATGGCCAACTCCTGCTCCTATTTCTAAAGTAAAACGCTCTCCACAGAATTTTGCTTCCGCGAACAGTCTAGTTTTTGGGGCCTGGCCAAAGTGTGTTTTGGCGTGGCTGAATCTGTTTCAGGTGAGTGAAGCTGTAACCAGGGGCTGCTCTCCTCGTTTACATTTCCACCCTCTGCCCTTCTCCGTTGCATCGGCAGCCAAAAGCAGAGCATGCAATTTCAGTTCCTTGGCACCAACATCCGGATAGATCTCAGAACAAGGGTATGGAAAAGAGTTTGTTTTATTTCAAAAGAATTCCTCAGAAAAAACGCAGATAATTGACCCAATTTTTTATTTATTGATGCAGATCTCTTTCAATTGCTTTAGGACTGGTGCTAAACTCACCAGCTGCTTAAAGTGCTGATACAAAATCACTACACAGAAAATGCTGGAAACACTCAGCAGTTCAGGCAGCATCTGGGGAGAAAAACAGAGTTAACATTGAAGGTCGCTGCTCCTATTTCTTATGTTCTTATAGTACACTGCAAGAATCAGCACCTTCAGGAGTGGAGGCGAAAACACTGGAAAATTAAACTAAATGGCACAACCGAGTGGTTAGGATCTGGAATGCGCTGCCTGAGAGGGTGATGGAGGCAGACTCAATCGTGGCTTTCAAAAGGGAGTTGGATAAGTATCTGAAGGAAAACAATTTGCCGGGCTACGGGGAAAGGGCGGGGGAGTGGGACTGGCTGAGGTGCTCTTGCAGAGAGCCAGCATGGGCTCAATGGCCTCCTTTTGTGCTGTAACCATTTTATGAATTCTTGCACTTTATGAGGGCTGGGCAGAGGACACCGCCTCCAGTGCGCCAGTGCAGTCTTCGGTCGCCTGAGGAAAAGAATGTTTGAAGACCAGGCCCTCCAAACTGCCACCAAGCTCATGGTCCACAGGGCTGTAGTGATACCCGTCCTCCTGTATGGCTGAGAGACATGGACCATATCCAGTAGACACCTCAAGTCGCTGGAGAAATACCATCAACGATGTCTCCGCAAGATCCTACAAATCCCCTGGGAGGACAGACGCACCAACATTCGCGTCCTCGACCATGTTAACATCCCCAGCATTGAAGAACTGACCACACTCGATCAGCTCCGCTGGGCAGGCCACATAGTGCGCATGCCAGACACGAGACTCCCAAAACAAGCGCTCTACTCGGAGCTCCTTCACGGCAAACGAGCCAAAGGTGGGCAGCGGAAACGTTACAAGGACACCCTCAAAGCCTCCCTGCTAAAGTGCAACATCCCCACTGACACCTGGGAGTCTCTGGCCAAAGACCGCCCTAAGTGGAGGAAGTGCATCCGGGAGGGTGCTGAGCACCTCGAGTCTCATTGCCGAGAGCATGCAGAAATCAAGCGTAGGCAGTGGAAAGAGCGTGCAGCAAACCTGTCCCACCCTCCCCTTCCCTCAACGACTATCTGTCCCACCTGTGACAGAGACTGTGGTTCTCGTATTGGACTGTTCAGCCACCTAAGAACTCATTTTAAGAGTGGAAGCAAGTTTTCCTCGATTCCGAGGGACTGCCTATGATGATGATATAGTATGTGTGTATATACTGTGTGTGCAGTGTGTGTGTATATAGTGTATAGTGCGTGTGAGTGTGTGTGTATATAGTGTGTGAGTGTATATAATGTGTGTGCATATAGTGTATATAGTGTGTGTGTGAATGAGTGTCTATAGTGTGTATATCGTGTTTGTGTGTGTGTGTGAGGGACAGCCTATGATAATGATATAGTATGTGTGTACATAGTGTGTGTGTATATAGTGTGTTTGTGTAGTGTGTGTGTATATAGTGTATGTAGTGTGTGTGCATATAGTGTATATAATGTGTGTGCATATAGTGTATATAATGTGTGTGCGAGTGTATATAGTGTGTGTGTATATAATGTATAGTGTGTGTGTGTATATAGTGTATATAGTGTGTGAGTGAGTGTATATAATGTGTGTGCATATAGTATATAGTGTGTGTGTGAATGAGTGTATATAGTGTGTGTGTGTGAGAGAGTGTGTGTGTATAGTGTGTGTGAGGGACAGCCGATGATGATGATGTAGCACGTGTATATATAGTGTGTGGGGCGTGGGGTGAGTGTATATAGTGTGTGGGGCATGGGGTGAGTGTATATAGTGCGTGTGTAGTGTGAGTGTATATAGTGCGTGTGCAGTGTGTGTGTATATATAGTGTGTGGGGCGTGGGGTGAGTGTATATAGTGTGTGGGGCGTGGGGTGAGTGTATATAGTGTGTGTATGTGTGTGAGTGTATTTAGTGCGTGTGCGTATGTGTGTGTGTATATAGTGCGTGTGCAGTGTGTGTATATAATGTGTGGGGCGTGGGGTGAGTGTATATCGTGTGTGTGTGTGTGTGTGTGTGTATATGTGAGAGTGTATATAGTGCGAATGCAGTGTGTGTATATAGTGTGAGTATATATAGTGTGTGGGGCATGGGGTGAGTGTATATAATGTGTGTGTGTGCATGTCTGTGAGTGTATATAGTGCGAGTGCAGTGTGTGTCTATAGTGTGAGTATATATAGTGAGTGGGGCATGGGGTGAGTGTATATAGTGCGTGTGCAGTGTGTGTCTATAGTCTGAGTATATATAGTGTGTTTGTCTGTGAGTGTATATAGTGCGTGTGCAGTATGTGTCTATAGTCTGAGTATATACAATGTGTGGGGCGTGGGGTGAGTGTATATAGTGCGTGGGGCGTGGGGTGAGTGTATATAGTGTGTGTGCAGTATATGTATATAGTGTGAGTATATATTGTGCGTGGGGTGAGTGTATATAGTGTGTGGGTCGTGGGGTGAGTGTATATAGTGCGTGTGCAGTGTGTGTATATAGTGTGAGTATATATTGTGCGTGGGGCGAGTATATATTGTGTGTGGGGCGTGGGGTGAGTGTATATTGTGTGTGGGGCGTGGGGTGAGTGTATATTGTGTGTGGGGCGTGGGGTGAGTGTATATAGTGCGTGTGTAGTGTGTGTATATAGTGTGAGTGTATATTGTGTGTGGGGCGTGGGGTGAGTGTATATAGTGCGTGGGGTGAGTGTGTATATAGTGTGAGTGTATATTGTGTGTGGGGCGTGGGGTGAGTGTATATTGTGTGTGGGGCGGGGCGTGGGTAAGTTCAGCATCAGCAGCAAACACAACTGACAAATCCTGCTGATAATTTCTACCAAGCAGTTTGTCAGTAGGTGGAGCACATCCATCTCAAACCTGCTTTTGCAGTGCAGCATAGATCAAATGATAAAAATGAATTAGTGTCAGGAAGCAGGCATGGGAGGTGTGTCCTGGGTATTAGACACAAGTTATTTTGGAGCCTCGAGGTAATTGTATTAAGTATATAGTTTCACAGTCCGTGCACATAATGCACATTTGAGCAAAATATTTAATGTCCCCTTCAGTCTCAAATTTTCTAAATATTAATCTGCTGATGGGTAACTAACTACTTAGAAAACCAACTCTCGCATGAGCCCAGATAGTCAGCGCTCTCCGGTATGGGATCATTAAGCTAGAAATCCCGTCCCCTTCCCCCCGACTCAGCAAATATTTCCCCCTCTCTCTCCCTGCCTCTCCCAGAGGCACCGACTCTCGCTGGGGAACAGCTCCACAGGCTCTGGTAACCTTCTTGTTCCTTCTCTGAGTGGCCGTTCTTGGCGTGCGAGACCAGACAGGAATGTCAATAGGCTATTTGGCCGTGAGAGCCACACATGGGCACACCAGGCAGAGGTTACTGAATCACAGTTGAAAATGCAAATGCTAGCAGAATTTTCCCCTCTCTAACAACTCTAATTCTTACAGGGCTTGACAGTGTAAATGCAGGGAGGATGTTTCCTCTGGCTGGGGAGTCTAGAACCAGGGGTCACAGTCCCCTTATTCTGACCCCTTATTCTGAGACTGAGATGAGGAGAAGCTTCTTCACTCAGAGGGTGGTGAATCTTTAGAATTCTCTACGCCAGAGGGCTGTGGAGGCTCAAGTCTTTTGAGTATAGTCAAGGCAGAGATCGATAGATTTTTGGATATTAAAGGAATCAAGGGATATGGGGATAGTGCAGGGAAGTGGAGTTGAGGTTGAAGATCAGCCATGAACTCACTGAATAGCAGAGCAGGCTCGAGGGGCCGAATGGCCTACTCCTGCTCCTAATTCTTATGTTCTTAACCCAATTGTAGCGGTCCTTTCATGTCTAGCTGAGAGTGAGGTTAATGGTGTGGGGAGTTACCAGTGACAGTCACTGACTAGGCTCACAGATGAGTGTATATTGCGTGTCGAGCAGGTACCCAGTCACATTGCACGGGACCTCCGCAGGAATCAGAACACCCCCAGGTAACTGGTTATGACAGTGAGTCAGATAAGCCACAGAGACCCGCGGTTGTATTGTGGGTCTGTTTGTGAGTTGGCTGTGTTTTTTTGGGTGGCTGTACAGCTGTTAAAGTTGGCCCGACTGGAAATGAATGAGGGTGAAGGACAGGGGAAAGCAGAGGCGGGTTCGGCTGCCAAAGGACACAGGGGTCAATTTTTACTTCCCCTCGGCTGTCGTTAACGGGCTGGGGAGGGGGGAAGGGGGGGGGAACGGTCTCAGAATGGGGGGGGTCCAGACCCTTCCCGCCCAGTTACCGCCGACGAGGCCAGCTCCTATTTGACGGGGTCCCATCGCCGGGTGTTCCAGGCGATGGGGGCCCTTTAATATGCAAATCGGGGGTCCGACCACACAAACAGGACCCGCGATGGCGATTATAGGTCGGAACTGGTCGGAGTCGGGTCCATGCTCACTCACACCAGCTCCACGGGTGATGGAAGGCCAGAGGCCCAGCCACGGAAAGAGCTGCATTATTTTTGTGGGTACCTCACCATAGAAATAATATGGAGTGCTGCTGCCCCCAGGACCCTCACCCTCCGCCAACAAGACACCCCGCTCCCCACATCTTGAGGCCTCAATCCACCGGCTAGGCTCCCCGCAGCTCGCCTGCCAAATATAAATGACATTGTGTCAGCCATGGCTCAGTGGGCAGCACCCTCGCCTCTGAGTCAGAAGGTTCTGGGTTCAAGTCCCACTCCAGAGACTTGAGCACAAAAATCCAGGCTGACACTCCCAGTGCAGTGCTGCGGGAGTGCTGGACTGTCGGAGGGACAGTACTGAGGGAGCGCTGCATTGTTGGTGGGGCAGTACTGAGGGAGCACCGCACTGTCAGAGGTGCCGTCTTTCGGATGAGACGTTAAACCGTCTGCTCTCTCAGCTGGATGTAAAAGATCCCATGGCCCTATTTAGAAGAAGAGCAGGGGAGTTCTCCCCGATGTACTGGGGCCAATATTTATCCCTCATCAACATAACAAAATAACCGAATTATCTGGGTCATTATTACATTGCTGTTTGTGGGAGCTTGCTGTGCGCAAATTGGCTGCCGCGTTTCCCACATTACAACAGTGACTACACTTCAAAAGTACTTAATTGGCTGTAAAGCACTTTGAGATGTCTGGTGGCCGTGAAAGGCGCAAGAGAAATGCAAGTCAGTCTTTCTTTCTAAACGAGGCCGGGGACACGGGGCTGTGGGGGGAGCCTATGTGCCGGCAGTCGGAACCGCCCCCATACTGTCTCAGCTCACACAGGATGAAGGGCCATTTGGACAAGGTGCCATGAAGCAGAGCTGGAACTGTACGCCAGCGAGTAATCAACGCCTTCCGGGAGGAAATACCCCGAGAGACGAGCAGCTTCGCAGCACACATGAATCCGGCCCGTGGAGTATTTTGATTGCAGTTAGCACACTTTATATTTCGAACTGGATGCTTCGGTCATGCAGTGCATGTATTGTGCTTGCTTCAACATGTAGAATATTCGTCAGCCTTCTATGCTCTTAAATAACTGGAGTACTGGGGGGAGGGTCCCTGATGGCTGAGGTGTATGTGTATAGTCTGGTGTGGTACTGAGTAACACAGCAGAAAAGGCCCAGGATTGACCCCCAGCTGATTTTACCTCCAAAGCTTCTCCACCATCTACAAGGCACAAGTCAGGAGTGTGATGGAATACTCTCCACTTGCCTGGATAAGTGCAGCTCCAACAACACTCAAAAAGCTCGACACCATCCAGGACAAAGCAGCCCACTTGATCGGCACCCCATCCCCTACCTTCAACATTCACTCCCTCCGCCACCGGTGCACCGTGGCTGCAGTGTGTACCATCTACAAGATGCACTGCAGCAACTCGCCAAGGCTTCTTTGGCAGCACCTCCCAAACCCGCGACCTTTGCCACTGAGAAGGACAAGGGCAGCAGGTGCATGGGAACACCATCACCACCTCCACGTTCCCCTCCAAGTCACATACCATCCTGACTTGGAAATATATCGCCCGTTCTTTCATCGTTGCTGGGTCAAAGTCCTGGAACTCCCTCCCTAACAGCACTGTGGGAGCATCTTCACCACACGGACTGCAGCGGTTCAAGGCGGCTCACAATACCTTCTCAAGGGGCAATTAGGGATGGGCAATAAATGCTGGCCTTGCCAGCGACGCCTACATCCTGAGAATGAATAAATAAAAGAAGCTAAGGCAGGAATTGCACCTCTGGACTACGAGCTACAATGAGGCTGTGCTCAGGCCTGCTCACTCTCCAGCCGCCCCTGCTGGACAGTCTGCGTGTGGATACTAGCTGAGGATAGAATCGGACACAGCCATGGTGCTGACCTCCTCCCCCCACCCCATGTCCTAATCGTTTGGGAATATCATTGCCTGGGCTCACGGGTGAAAGGCTTTGGGAGGGGAAAACATGAGGCAGGATTCTGCTCCTGATTGTTGCCGATGGGGCTCCTGCCAGGAAAGTGTGTGTTGGGGCCACTTGGGCGAGGTACTGTGAACAGTCAGTCACCATCAAACCATAACCAAATCGGAGGGGGGCAACCTCGGGAAACTGCGGGGGCGGGGGGGTCGGAGAGAGACACAGAAAACTATAAGGTAAGTACTGACCCTTCCAAGGTTACAAAGAATGCTAAGGAGCCGGTGCTCAGAGGAGACTGCGACACTATCACGATTTATCATTGATGCAATGGGAGTAAAAGCCTTGCCAGGGGTTAAGCCCTGCAAATCTCCGCGATGGTCCTTTTCCTTGTTACGGAGCTGCTTTGCTCGAGGCTGCCACTTGTGGGATCACTGGAGGATACAGGGCTCCTGCTGGCCTGTACGCATCCTACACTGAGCAAACTCAGCTGCTCGACAAACTTTCTCCAAAGTTTTTGTTGGGTTTGGCAAAGATAACACTTCTCACGAGACCCGAGGGAAGAACCATGTCACAATGTGGTCAAATTATATGTAAGGCAGAGCTGCTGCCAGTTTCAAGAACGGCCAAGAATGCTAAAAGCAGCAGTGCACCACTGGTGCCTTCTTAAAAGGGGGGTGTTAATTCGATGGGCCCCACCAAAGGACCAACTCAGCCCCCTATTCATTACTGAACGCCTATAAGAACTGCATCCATTGTGCTGTTCTAAACTTCACATCTCTCTCCAGGCACTGATACGGTGATCAGAATGACACATAATCTACAGCACAGAATCAGGCCATTCAGTCCAACTGGTAGCCTAGAACCAGAGGGGAGAGGAGGAGAAATGTTTCTGCGCAGCGAGTTGTTGTGATCTGGAACGCACTGCCTGAAAGGGCGGTGGGAGCAGATTCAAAATTCCCACCGGCAGGACAGACCCACCGGAGGTGACGGCACAGTGGGATACGGTCGTGTGGGAGTGACCCTGGGAGTCTTCATTGACTCCAACCCCCAGGAAATCTCATGGCTTCAGGTTAAAGATGAGCAAGGAAACCTCCTGCTAATTATCTACCACCCTCCATTAGTACTCTTCCATGTTGAACACCACTTGAGAAGCACTGAGATTAGCAAGGGCACAGAATGTACTCTGGGTGGGGCCTTCAATGTCCATCACCAAGAGTGGCTCGGTAGTACCACCACTGACCAAGCTGGCCGAGACCTGAAGGTCACAGCTGCCGGACTGAACTGAGAGAACCAATAAGGGGGAATAACCCACTTGACCTCATCCACACAAACTACCTGCCACTCATGCGTATGTCCGTGATGGTATTGGTTGGAGTGGTCACCGCACAGTCCTAGTGGAGACCAAACCTCAGATTCACACTGAGGACGCCCATCATCATATCGTGTGGTACTCCCACTGTGCTAAGTGGAATATATCAAGAATAGATCTAGCAGCTCAGAATTGTATTCCACCACAATCCGTAACCTCATAGCCAGGCATATCCTTCATATGACCATTACCATCAAGCTAGATCACCAACTCTGGTTCGGTGAGGAGTGTAGAGATGCCGGGAACAACACCAGGCGTACCTGCAAATGAGGTGCCAACCTGGGGAAGCTACAACACAGGACTGCATGCATGCAAAATAGAAAAAGCAGCATTGTAGTCAGAGGTAAGCGATCCCACAACCAATGGATCAGCTCAAAGCTCTGCAGTCCTGTCACATCCAATCATGAATGGTGACAGACAATTAAGCAACTAACGGGAGGAGGAGGCACCATGAATATTCCATCTTCAATGATGGCGGAGCCCAGCTTGTAAGTACAAAAGTTAAGACTGAAGTGTTCGCAAGCAGCTGCAGCCAGAAGTGCAGAGTGGATGACCCTTCTCGGCCTCCTCCTAACTCCCCACAGGCTCTCCACCACCTACAAGGCACATGAAGAGCGTGATGGAATACTCTCCACTTGCCTGGATGGGTACAGCCATAATAACACTCAAGAAGCTCGACACCATCCAGATTGGCACCCCATCCACCACCTTAAATATTCACTCCCTCCACTACTGGCGCACCGTGGCTGCAGTGTGTACCATCTACAAGATACACTGCAGCAACTCGCCAAGGATTCTTTGGCAGCACCTCCCAAACCCGTGACCTCTACCGCCTAGTACCACAAGGGCAATAGGTGAATGGGAACACCACGGCCTCCAAGTTCCTCTCCAAGTCATACAGCATCTTGGACATCAATCGCTGTTCCTTCATCGTCGCTGGATCAAAATAACTGAAACCCCTCGTATCTGGTACTATTCTAGTAAATCTCTGCACCCTCTCCAAGGCCCTGACATCCTTCCTAAAGTGCGGTACCCGGAATTGGACAGAATAATCTCGCTGAGGTCTAACCAGTGATTTATAAAGGTTAAGCAATTTCAAATGGCTTGCAAAGTTTGCTGGATAGTGATGAGGAGCAGGAACCCTGTCTGGTCTTTCCTCTCTCTTACTCGGAGAACATTGAAGCCCACGATAGTGCACAGCTCTGGTGTTTATAGCGTTGCCGTGGATCTATTGCTGAAGTTAATGCGGACAATCCCTGCGGAAATTCAACCCCTTTAAGACAGCAGTTCTTCCTTTAGATACTTTTTGGCCAGATTTTATTCAGACTTGGAAGTAACCCTTTGTTCATTAAGTCTTTGTCCCGTTTGCTTTCTTTTGGATTACGAGAGGCAACATCTTGTCTCCACAAGCGCCAACTGGAAATGTAATTAAAGTAAATTTATTGCACCTCAAATTCACACTGCGTCTGGTCTTACAAAATAAATTAAAATGAAATAAGTCAACGAAAAAAAAATTGGAAGTACCAATGGTGTCCTTAAAGGGGACAAGTCCCGTCCATGCCTTGCCCTGAGCCTTGCTGTCAGTGGCCCTAATAGATAGCAATTCAATCACTTGCACCTTCCCAGAGAACATTTTCAACAAATATTGCGAAGAAACGCTGACTTGTTTAGTTGCAGTGTTCAGTGTCAGCTTGGCTCAGTTGGTAGCATTCTTCCTTCCAAGTTAGAAGGTTGTGGGATCAAGCCCCCACTTCAGGATTTAAACACATGATCTAAACATAGAAACATAGAAAATAGGTGCAGGAGCAGGCCATTCAGCCCTTCTAGCCTGCACCGCCATTCAATGAGTTCATGGCTGAACATGAAACTTCAGTACCCCATTCCTGCTTTCTCGCCATAACCCTTGATCCCCCGAGTAGTAAGGACTTCATCTAACTCCCTTTTGAATATATTTAGTGAATTGGCCTCAACTACTTTCTGTGGTAGAGAATTCCACAGGTTCACCACTCTCTGGGTGAAGAAGTTTCTCCTCATCTCGGTCCTAAATGGCTTACCCCTTATCTTCAGACTGTGACCCCTGGTTCTGGACTTCCCCAACATTGGGAACATTCTTTCTGCATCTAACCTGTCTAAACCCGTCAGAATTTTAAACGTTTCTATGAGGTCCCCTCTCATTCTTCTGAACTCCAGTGAATACAAGCCCAGTTGATCCAATCTTTCTTGATAGGTCAGTCCCGCCATCCCGGGAATCAGTCTGGTGAACCTTCGCTGCACTCCCTCAATAGCAAGAATGTCCTTCCTCAAGTTAGGAGACCAAAACTGTACACAATACTCTAGGTGTGGCCTCACCAAGGCCCTGTACAACTGTAGCAACACCTCCCTGCCCCTGTATTCAAATCCCCTCGCTATGAAGGCCAACATGCCATTTGCTTTCTTAACCGCCTGCTGTACCTGCATGCTAACCTTCAATGACTGATGTACCATGACACCCAGGTCTCCTTGCACCTTCCCTTTTCCTAATCCGTCACCATTCAGATAATAGTCTGTCTCTCTGTTTTTACCACCAAAGTGGATAACCTCACATTTATCCACATTATACTTCATCTGCCATGCATTTGCCCACTCACCTAACCTATCCAAGTCACTCTGCAGCCTAATAGCATCCTCCTCGCAGCTCACACTGCCACCCAACTTAGTATCATCCGCAAATTTGGAGATACTGCATTTAATCCCCTCGTCTAAATCATTAATGTACAGTGTAAACAGCTGGGGCCCCACTTCAGTGCAGTTCTGAGGGAGTGTCACACCATCACAGGTCCCGGATCAAGCAGGAAGCTAAAGACTATCTGCCTGCTCAGGTGGACGTAAAAGATCGCACGGCACTATTTAAAGAGCAAGGATTTCACTATGTCTGGGCCAATATTCCTCCCTCAACTAACCATTTCCAAAGACAGATTAACTGGCCGTTTGCTGTTTGTAGGACCTTGTAGTACATAGACTGGATGCTGCATTTGTCAGCTGTGGCTCAGTGGGCAGCACACTTGTCTCTGAGTCAGAAGGTTGTGGGTTCAAGACCCACTCCAGGGACTTGAGCACATAAATCTAGGCTGACACTCCCAGTGCCAGTACTGAGAGAGCGCGCACTGTTGGCGGTGCCGCCTTTCGGATGAGATGTTAAACCGAGGCCGCGTGTGCCCTCTCAGGTGGACGTAAAATATCCCATGGCACTATTTTGAAGAAGAGCAGGAGAGTTGTGTCCTGGGGCCAATATTTAGCCCTCAATCAACATAACAAAAACAGATTATCTGGTCATTATCACATTGTTGTTTGTGGGAGCTTGCTGTGCGCAAATTGGCTGCCGCGTGTCCCACATTACAACAGTGACTACACTCCAAAAGTGCTTCATTGGCTATAAAATGCTTTGAGACGTCCGGTGGTCGTGAAAGGCACTATATAAATGCAAGTTTTTATTTTGCATTTGCCTGCATCACAACAGTGATTACACTTCAAAAATATGAAGCACTTAGAGATGTTCCGAGGACATGATACGGCACTATATAAATGCAAGTTCTACCTCTTTCTTACTACGAGTGCAGGGACCATAATTATACCAGGATTAAGGGTGTGAGATGCGTCACAATGTCTACCCTTTCATGTCATAGCAACCGTCTGTGAGAAGAAAAATATCTCACCCCTTTATTGATTCTTTTACAGGTGATCTTAAATTTATGGCCTCTATTTACCCACTCACCAACTTGTCCCGATTTAATTTAGTGGTTTCAGTTATTAAGAGAAATAGGGAAAGAGTTTTTCCTTAAATAACCTAATGATTGTACGTGACGTGGAGTCATTCAGACACGAAGATTTTTAACGATTCATCATCATCGAAACGAGGATGACTTGCTTCCACGCCAAAAACGATGAGTTCACAGGTGTTTCAATGAAGGACCTAATATTCCAGGTCCCGAACTACATCGTGAAGGGTGGAAGATGCCTGTGCTTGGATTTTTTTTAACGTGTGCTGGCCGTTGCACACCAGCCACCACACGGGCTTGACCGAGCTAGGTCTTGGTCCAGTGGCAAGGGTTAACCAAGACGACTGGAGACCTGCTGTACCACTACCAAATTCACTATTCACTACCAAAATGAAGAGCAGAACCTGAGCTATGGCCACACTGGCCCTCTGGACTTGGTAAAGGTGGTAAGCTGAGAAATCATAGATCGTAGAATCATAGAAATTTACAGCACAGAAGGAGGCCATTCGGCCCATCGTGTCCGTGCCAGCCGACAAAGAGCTACCCAGCCTAATACCACTTTCCAGCTCTCGGTCTGTAGCTCTGTAGGTTACAGCACTTCAAATGCACATCCAATTACTTTTTAAATGTGGTGAGGGTTTCTGCCTCTACCACCCTTTCAGACCGTGAGTTCCAAACCCCCACCACCCTCTGGCTGAAGAAATATCCCCTCAAAACCTCCCTCCAATTACTTTAAATCTATGCCCCCTGATTGCTGACCCCTCTGCTAAGGGAAATAGGTCCATCCTATCCACTCTATCTGGGCTCCTCATAATTTTATATATCTCAATAAGATCTTCCCTCCGCCTCCTCTGTTCCAAAGAAAACTAACCCAATCTTTCCTCAGTCCAGGCAATATCCTCGTAAATCTCTTCTGTACCCTTTCTAGTGCAATCACATCTTTCCTGTAATGTGGTGTCCAGAACACTACCTGTGGCCTAACTAGTGTTTTATACAGTTCAAGCATATCCTCCCTGCTCTTGTATTTTATGCTTCGGCTAATAAAGGCAAGTATTCTTAACTACCTTATCTACCTGGCCTGCTACCTTCAGGGATCTGTGAACAAACACTCCAGTTGTTCCTCTACACTTCGCAGCCCCAGAAGGATCAGGCTTGCAGCTTGCAGTACTGAGGGAGTACTGCTCTGTCGGAGGGGCAGTACTGAAGAAGCCCCGCATTGTCGGAGGGACAGTATTGAGGGAGTGCTGCACTGTCGGAGGGACAGTACTGAGGAAGCGCTGCACTGTCGGAGGGGCAGTACTGAGGAAGCGCTACACTGTCGGAGGAGCTGTGCCGAGGGAGTGCTGCACTCTGGGAGGGGCTGTGCCGAGGGAGCGCCGCACTATCAGAGGGACAGTACTGAGGAAATACTGTACTGCCAGAGGTGTCGTCTTTAGGATGAGACATTAAACCGAGGCCCCATCTGCCCTCTCAAGTGGATGTATAAGATCCCATGGTACTATTTCGAAGAAGAGCAGGGGAGTTATCCTTGGTGTTCTGGCCGATATTTATGCCTTAATCAACATCAATGAAACAATTTACCTGATCATTATTTGTGTTTGTGGGAGCTTGCTGTGCGATAATTGACTGCCGCGTTTCCTACATCACAACAGTGACTACACTTCAGAAGTACTTCATTGGCTGTAAAGCGCTTTGGGACGTCCTCAGGTTGTGAAAGGTGCTATATAAATGCAAGATCGTTCTTTCATTGTTCTTTGCCATGAAGGTGCTGCCACAATAAGCGGTGCAGTCTAGCACTGAGCCGTGCTGTGCATGTATGGATGTGTGCTGCATATGGGATTGGGCTCAGCCCAAGGGCACACACTTAGAATGGGTACAACAATGAAGTGCCTATGGTACTCGACCATCGAACCAAATAGTTAAAAAAACGGAATGGCCTCGAGAACATGGCCAGAGCCTTGGAATCACTGTAAAAACCCGACTGAGTGCACTAATGCCTTTCAGAGACTGCCTGGTCTGCGCTACACCTGACTCGACTCTCACCATGGGCTTGACCCTGTAAAGTGGCCTAGCCAGTTACTGGGTAGCTCAGGATGGCCATTTAGTGCAACACTGCACGAGTTCAGAGAACAACATTAAGGAGAAACATAGGTTGCCCAGACACCCTGAGGAAGTATACTTGACCATTAGTCAAAGGGAGGAAGGGAGAAAGGAGTGGAAATGAGAGCTATAATTAGAGGGTGATTACTTTTGCTGACAGCACCTCCACAATGGATTGTCATCTGGCAGAAAGTGCCAGTGTGTGAAGAAATTAATGATGCTTCACAGTATCTTTTCCACACAAGAGGCATATCCTATAGCCGTGAGTACAGGGACACTGACAGCACGGATACAGAACGGAATGCAACCTCGCTCAATCGCAGCAAGAAAACTCCAGGTAAATCCTGCTTCCGATTATTTGCTTATTTTTTATTTTGTCCTAACTTTTATAGGGTGAAGAGGGGGCCATTAAGCCCCTCGAGCCTGTCCTGCCATTCAATAGATCATGGCTCCATATACCCGCCTTTGGTCCCATATCCCTTCATACCTTTGGTTAACAAAAAGCTATCAATCTCAGATTTAAAATTAATTCACCCAGCATCAATTACCGTTTGCAGAAGAGCGTTGCAAACCTCTACCACTCTTTTTGTATAGAAGTGTTTCCTAATTTCACTCCTGAAAGATCTGGCTCTAATTTTTAGACTGTGCCCCCTCGTCCTGGAATCCCCAACCAGCGGGAATAGTCCCTCTCTATCTCCCCTATCTGCTTCCTTAATATCTTGAAAACTTCGATCAAATCACCTCTTAACCTTCTAATTTTCAGGGAATGCAACCCTCCTTTGTGTAATCTCTCCTCGTATTTTAACCCTTGAAGTCCAGGTAAAACTGGTACACCCACGCTGCACTCTCTCCAAGGCCAATATAGACTTCCTAAGGTGTGGTGCCCAGAACTGGTCACAGTGCTCCAGGTGTGGTCTAACCAGCTACAGCTACAGCATAACCTCTACTTGTATTCTAGTCCTCTAGATATAAAGGCCAGCATGCCATTAGCCTTTTTGATAATTTTCTGTACCTGTCCAGGGCATTATAATGATCTATGTACCTAGATTCCCCCCCCCACCCCCCCACCAAGTTTCTTTGGACCTCCTGAAGGGGCCGGTTGACTCTCGCTGGGGTAAGATTCCACAGGCAATAGCCGCCCTCCTGCACCTCATTCAAGCAGCCATTCTTCATGTCTGACTCTAGGCAACAAGGCCTAGGCTTTCGGTACTGTTAGCATTATTTTAACCAGCGGCCTATTTCACTGTGGGGGGCATCACACCCGAGCTGGATTTTGTCCTGACACATGCACTTTACAAACAGTGTCACTAAATAATGATCAGGAGCAGGTGCAGCTGCCGAATCTATTCCTCTCCCTACTCCAACAACAAACTTGAATTTATATAGCACCTTTAACGTAGTAAAACATCCCAAGGTGCTGCACAAGAGCGTTAGCAGACAAAATTAGATATTAGGACAGGTGGCCAAAAGCTTCATCAAAGAGGTAGGTTTTAAGGAATGAGCTAAAGGAGGAAAAAGAGGCGGCGAGGTTTAGGGAGGGAATTCCAGAGTTTACAGCCTTAGCAGCTGAAGGCACGGCCGCCAATGGTGGAGCGATTAAAATCAGGGATGCGCAAATGGCCAAAATTGGATCAGTGCAGAAATCCCGGAGGGTTGTCAGGCTAGAGGAGGTTACAGAAATGGGGGGGGGGGGGGGACCACGGGGGTTAATTGCAGTTCCCCTATCGGTGCCTCGGCTAAGCTGGGTTTACTCAGCACAGACTATGCATTGAGCCGGCGAGCTCACTGCTTCAGCAGATGTTGCCTGACTGGTTGGCCTCTCCTCTTCTCTGTGTTGTGGTTTTAATTTTCATTTCCTTTCGCTTTCGCTCATTTAACAGACACCGCAGCTGACACTTTTACGGGAAACCTGTCTTGTAAGAAAGATTTCTAGACAGTGCTTTGCTTGTTCAAAGCAACGGTGCTCCCCGTTTCTAACAGGCTGCCTATTCATTAACACCAGCGCCCGGCAGCCTCTGCAGCTTTCAGGCTCTGCGTACTAAACCTGATTTAAAAGGTGTGTAGGAGGCAACAGATTACAGCTATTATTGGGTTTCAACCCAATCCTATTAAAAAAAACAGGGGATACTGCAACAGAATGTAAAATAATAACAAAACGCATTCAAGACGGGATTGCTCTTCACAGAGTGCAGGATTGCGGTTTAAGAGCACAGTCGAAAGGCCACTCCCCTAACAGCGAACACCCCAGGTTTAACCGCTTTTAATGGAGCGAATCGTTCCCTTTACCCGGAGTGTACTGTGTACATCTACAGGAGTTGACACTGAGACACACACAGAACCAGCCAGGAGTGAATTATTCCCCTTTGTCCATGTAATATTATTTCTTCTGGAGAGGGGAGTCCAGAACAAAGGGGCATAACCTTAACAATAACGGCAACTTGTATTAATATAGCGCCTTTAACGCAGTGAAACGTAGTAAAATCAGAGCCATGCCGTTCAGGGCGATGTCAAGAGGCATTTCTTCACACAAAGGGCAGTGGGAATCTGGCACCGCGCCCCCCCCCCCCTCAAAAAGCTGTTGAACCTGGGGGAGTCAATTGAAATTTTCAAAACTTAGGTAAGGGTATTAAGGGTTACAGAACCAAGGTGGGTAGATGGAGTAAAGATACAGATTAGCCACAATCTAATTAAATGTGGAACAGGCTCGAGGGGCTGAATGGTCACTTCCTGTTCCTACCCACTGTGTACTGGACACGTACAGTTACCGGGTCTCAGCTGGGCGGCTGCAGTGCCAGCTGTGGCTCAGTGGGCAGCACTCTCGCCTCTGAGTCAGAAGGTTGTGGGTTCAAGTCCAACTCCAGAGACCTGAGCACATAAATCTAGGCTGACACTCCCAGTGCAGTGCTGAGGGAATGCTGCACTGTCGGAGGTGCTGTCTTTCGGATGAAACATTAAGCCGAGTCTGCTTTCTCAGGTGAATGTAAAAGATCCCACGACACTATTTTGAAGAGGAGGAGGGGAGTTATCCCCAGTGTCCTGAAGCCAATATTTATCCCTCAATCAACATAACAAAATCATAATTTCTGGTCATTATCACAGTGCGGTTTGTGGGAGCTTGCTGTGCGAAAAATTGGCTGCCGCGTTTCCCACATTACAACAGTGACTACACTTCAAAAGTACTTCATAAGTTGTAAAGTGCTTTGCGACGCCCGCTGGTCGTGAAAGGCGCTATATAAATGCAAGTCTTTCTTTCAACTTTCCTGGGCTAGGCTCCGGAAATTCAGTGGTCTCCATCCAATGACCCCTGCTAGAAAAGTGGGGCGTGTGGGCATTGGGGCGAGGTCAGGATCGACTTCCGATGTAACGTGTCCCCTCCCCACATGGTTGATGAACATACTGACACTTATTAGACCCTTGGGTTGCCTCTCGGAACTCATTTCCCCGACACGGAAAAGCTCCCTCCCTAAAACCCGCCTTTTGGACTGTGCATTTGGGCAATACCACCCCACCGACAGTCCGAGCTGCTGACTATCCCTTTCTCCTCTGTGGCCCGTTATTAAAGACGCTGGATAAACGCAGGCAGTGGCTGCAAGGTATAACTTGCGAAGCGTGACCACGTGGGCTCGGGCTGTGGCTGGAGGGCGCCTGGCTCCTGCGGCTCTGCATTTCAGCAGAAGTCGGTCCCTGCGCTGTTAATTCAGGAAATAAAAAAATAAACACTTCACCTTTCGGGGGGAAAGCTGCAGCGTTAAGGGGAGGACTGGCCTCATTTTTTTTTAAAACGAGCTTGAAAAACAACTCCTGGCTTTGTTTAACCTCACACTGAATTAGGTTGTGTGTCGTAGGGTTTTGGTTTTATCCTCCCCCCTGCAGGAAGTTTAAGATTAATTCTGTCTGCTCTAATTCCAGACAGGATGTGATCTAAACAGATAAAACAGACTCCACACTATTAACTGTGTGCGAGTCCTTTGCAGCCGCTGCGTAGGAGCATCAGAGGCATTGCCGAGGTGAGTCGAACAGTCATTCCAACGATGCAGATACGCAGCTCGGGAGGGAGGAGGGGGTTACTGTTCCACAGACTGTGTGCCAGTAAAAGCAGACCTCGCGGGGGCGGATGGTGGAATGAATTCAGGTGGGGAGCAGGACTCTATTCTGTAGTTCCTGGCAGTCTGGCCGATGAATGCGCTTTGGAAAGAGTTGGAAACTCGGCACCTATCGACCGCGTCAGCCGATAAAAAGTGTCAGCCATGGCTCAATGGGCAGCACGCTCGCCTCCCAAGTCAAGAGGTCGTGGGGTCAGGTCCCACTCCATAGACCTGAGCACATAATCCAGGCTGACCCTCCCACTGCAGTGCTAAGGGAGTGCCACACTGTCAGGGGCAGTACTGAGGGAGCGCCGCACTGTCGGAGGGGCAGTACTGAGGGAATGCTGCATTGTCGGAGGGGCAGTACTGAGGGAGTGCCGCACTGTCAAAGGGGCAGTACTGAGGGAGCGCCGCATTGTCGGAGGGGCAGTACTGAGGGAGCGCTGCACTGTCGGAGGTGCAGTCTTTCGGATGAGACATTAAACCAAGGCTTCGTCTGCTCTCTCAGGTGGACGTATAAGATCCCACGGCACTATTTGAAGAAGAGCAGGGGAGTTATCCCTGATGACCTGGCCAATATCCATCTCTCAACCAACATCTAAAACAGATGATCTGGTCATTACCACATTACTGTTTGTGGGAGCTTGCTGCGCACATTGGCTACATTATAACAGTGACTACACTCCAAAAGTAATTCCTTGGCTGTGAAGCGCTTTGAGACGTCCTGAGATCATGAAAGGCGCTATATAAATGCAATTCTTCCTTTTTTTTTAAACCCCATTCCGTCCCCACTTCTCTCACTGCCTTTAAACCTCAATCTTCTCAAACCCCATCCTTTCGGTCAAACTGTCAGTCACCCTTGCCCATCTCCCCCTCCATGACTTGCTGTCCCCCTCCCGTACCTATTTCCAGGTTGCAGGAACCAATGCAACATGCAAGCCAGCTAACTCAGGGCCTGTCGGAAGGCGCTGCACTGTCGGAAGGGCCGTCTTTCGGATGAGACATTAAACCGAGGCCCCGTCTGCCCTCTCGGGTGGAGGTAAAAGATCCCATGGCACTATTTTGAAGAAGAGCAGGGGAGTTATCCCCAGTGTCCTGGGGCCAATATTTATCCCTAAACTAACATCACTAAAAAAAGATTATCTGGCCATTATCACATTGGCTGTTAGTGGGAGCTTGCTGTGCGCAAATTGGTTGCTGCGTTTCCCACATTACAACAGTGACTACATTTCAAAAGTATTTAATTGACTGTAAAGCGCTTTGAGATGTCCTAAGGTCATGAAAGATGCTATATAAATGTAGGTCTTTCTTCCTTCTCTCTCTCCTCCCCTGAAGCTCATGCTGGAGTACGACTATATGGAGCCTAGCTGGTTTCTGATACCTCACCCTTCATGATCTGCCTGAGCGGCCGGTGGGAAAGCAAGTTGTGGAGAGGACGCAAAGAATCTGCAAAGGGATATAGATAGGCTAAGTGAGTGGGCAAACATTTTACAGATGGAATATAATGTGGGAAAATGTTTCAGAATAAGGGGTCGCCCATTATAAATGGAAATGAGGAGGAATTTCTTCTCTCAGAGGGTTGTAAATCTGTGGAATTCTCTGCCCCAGGGAGCTGTGGAGGCTGGGTCATTGAATATATTTAAGGTGGAGATAGACAGATTTTTGAATGATAAGGGATTTGGGGAGCTGGCAGGGAAGTGGAGCTGAGGCCATGATCAGATCAGCCGTGATCTTATTGACTGGCGGAGCAGGCTCGAGGGGCCAAATGGCCGACTCCTGCTCCTATTTCTTATGTATTCAATAGTAACTTTCAAAAGAGAATTATATATATATATCTATGTATATGAAAAGGAAACATCAGCAGGGCTATGGGGAAAGAGGAGGGCAGTTGGACTAATTGGATTGCTCAGACCAGACACGATCGGTCCCTTTTGTGCTGTAAGATTCTACGATCGATGCGCTGGCAGTCAGGCTGGGTTTTCCACTGTTGCAATTTAATGGGCAGAAAATCATGAGCTGGCAAGCAGAGAGGTGGAAATCACTGCCCTGCGTGTCAGTGGGCTGTTAGACCATGGGGAGAGCGCTGAAGCTGTACCTATACTCACCCAGGACACACGCACACAGGGATCATTAGATAATAACCAGAAGCGTGAACCCTGGGTGATTTTTTAAACCCCATTTTGAAACGAATTCTAATGCCCCATTGGCCACTTTGATGGAGACCAGCACGGACCAGACGGGAAACTTAAGGCATCCTTGGTCTGTAAGGTGCTGCACCAGGTACGCACTGCCCGAGAGGGCGCTGGAAGCAGGTTCAGTAGTGGCTTTCAAAAGGGATATATACTTGAAAAGGAAAAGAATTGCGGAGCTGTAGGGAAGAGCAAGGAATGGGACTAATTGGGTCGCTCTTTCACAGAGCCGGCACGGGCGCGGTGGGCTGAATTTGCCTCCTTCTGTGCCTTCAGCTGCCTTTAGGAATTTCCTCTGAAAACCTCTCTGCTTCTCCACCTATCTAACTTCCTTTAAGACACTTGTTTAACCTACACCTCCCCAAATATCTCTTCACGTGGCTCGGTGTGAATTTTTGTCTGATTACGCTGCTCTGAAGCACCTTGGGATATTTTCTTCTTCTCAGGCGGTCCCTCGGAGTCGAGGATGACTTGCTTCCACACTGCACAGAGTTCTCAGGTGACTGATGAGTCCAATGCGGGACCTACAGTCTCTGTCACAGGTGGGGCAGACGGCGGTTGGAGGGGCGGGTGGGTGAGATGCTTGGGTTGCCGTGCGCTCCTTCTGCTGTTTACGCTTGGCTTCTGCGTGCTTTTGGCGAAGGGACTCGAGGTGTTCAGCACCTTCCCGGATGCTTCTCCTCTACTTTCAGCGGTCTTGGGCCAGGGATCCCCAGGTGTCAGTGGGGATGTTGCACCTTTTCAAGCAGGATGTTTTACCACATTAAAGGTGCTGTATAATTGCAAATTGCTACTGATCCCATGGGAGTGGATTCTGGTTTAGCACGAAGTACGCTAAAACGACCTTGTGAATCCCCGACACAAATTCCCCTTTTTATGCCCTGACTCCGAATAAACTGAACGAGCCTTCTCACAACCCTCCCAGCTGTCAGGGTGCTCTTTATATTAGCAGCTGAAGCTTAAACATAGAACAAACATAAATCTGAGATTACCTGAGTGCAGAGCTTTAACAAAATGTAATTACAACGCCAAAAAAGAACTCTCCTTTCAGACCTGTGTAACCTGAGTCACAAGCGATTGTGCAGTATAAACAGGCTTTATCTCTATAAGTAAATACCCGCTACCCTCTACACCAACCCCCATCTCATCAGGTTAGAGAATATGCTGCCGTTTACAACAGCAATTAGGGCATTGAGTGACAGAGGTGACAGGGTTCAAACTAGCTGTAAATACACTAACTATGGTTCACAAACTCAAAAAAACTTCTAATCACTGGGTGGGCCAAAAATTAGCTGAGCACGACACAAAGCAGGATTAACAGGAGCACAGCAAGCGAGAGAGAGGATTCAGGACAGGCACATTTCATATTCTGTTTTCCACTTGCTTTTCAGTTCAGCTCAGGAAAGAGCCTGCAAAACAAAATATTGATAGGGTGGATCGCAGGGGAACCGTTTCCTCTGGTGGGTGGGGGGAGTCCAGAACAAGGGGGCATCACCTTAAAATTAGAGCCAGGCCGTTCAGGGGTGATGTCAGGAAGCACTTCTTCACACAAAGGGCAGTGGGAATCCGAGGGACTGCCTCTGATGGTGATTGCACTTGTGTGGTAAGGCTGGATGGAGCAGAGAGGCTTTACCAGTCCGTCATTGTTCGTATGTTCGCCGAGAGCATGCAGAAAGCAAGCGCAGGCAGCGGAAGGAGCGTGCGGCAAACCAGACTCCCCACCCACCCTTTCCCTCAACCACTGTCTGTCCCATCTATGACAGAGACGGTAATTCCCGTATTAGACTGTTCAGTCACCTGAGAACTCACTTTTAGAGTGGAAGCAAGTCTTCCTCGATTTCGAGGGACTGCCTATGATGATGATGTTCGAAAAAAATGTTTGAGGCCGAGAGTCGATTGAAAATTTCAAAAGTGAGATGGATAGATATTTGTTGGGTAAGGGTATTAAGGGTTAGGGAGCCAGGGCGGATGGATGGAGTTAAGATACAGATCAGCCGTGATGCAAATGAATGTCGGAACAGGCTCGAGGGGCTGAATGGCCTCCTCCTGTTCCGAACTAAAAACTTTATTAGCTGAGAGTGACTTTTAAAAATAAGTGCTCGCCCCATCTGTCCCACAGCAGCTGAGTCTTGTTGGGACACAGGCTCCGCAGTTGCCGGCTCCTCGCCCAAGTGGACAGTCTTCAAGTGTGAGTATCGGCAGGCTCTTCGACCATGGAGGGCAACACAGTCCAGAAAGAAAGACAGACTTGCATTTATGTAGCGCCTTCCATGACCTCAGGACGACCCACAGCAGTTAACAGACATAGAAATACTATTGAAGTCTAGTCACCGTTGTAGGACATCATGGGCCGCCCCGACCTGTGAGAGAATACCACCGCAGATCGGGGCTATAAATAGAGCTGGAGCGCTGAGCGCTGTGCCCTGGAACATCGTGGCTGAGGTGTGGCGAATGAAGGTACGGGGCCCAGAGGAGCCGAGGGCCCAGGGGCAGCACGGGCCAGCCCACACTGCAATATGTATGCGCACTAGGTCCGTGCAGCAGAGCAGGTATCCAGTCGTCCTGGTTAATCCTTGCCGCTGGATAAAGGCCTAGCTCTGTCAAGCCCGTGTGGTGGCTGATGTGCAACAGTCACCACACGTTAAAACAATCCACGCACAGGCATCTTCCACCCCCTCAATTGGAGTTCAGGACTGGAACATCGGGTCCTTCATTGAAACATCTGCGAGCTCTCGTGGAAGCAAGTCATCCTCGGTCAAGGGACCACCTATGATGATGATGATAGGAAATGCGGCAGCCAATTTGCGCACAGCAAGCTCCCACAAACAGCAATGAGGCACCGATGCGATGGGTCGAATGGCCTCCTTCTGCGCCGTAAATTTCTATGATTCTATTCTATGATAACGGTCAGATCATCTGTTTTTCTAGCGATGTTGGTTGGGGGATAAATATTGGCCAGGATACAAGGACGATCTCCCCTGCTCTTCTTCGAAATAGTGCCGCAGGATCTTTTATGGCAGATGAGGCCTTGGTTTAACGTCTCATCTGAAAGACGGAAGTCAAGTCCAATTCACTGCTCATCCGAGAGCCATAAAGATGCACTTTACAGCCAGGGACAGTAATCGCCTGGCTATCAGGAGCAGAAGCCCTGCCTGCTCTCCCACCCTACTCCAACCTGGAGATAACTCACTGGGCCATCGGGGAATGAGCATCTCCTCCCCTCTGTCCTGTGCTGTCCAGTTTTATTATCCTTGATTGCTGTTCACTTAACAGGCACCGGGGCTGACACTTTTACTGGAAGCCTGCGTGAGAGTACAGGCACTGCTCAGGGAAGCTGCTGCAGTGTAAAAATGTCATGGTCCACTGGCAGACTTGTCATGTTATAAACCCAGGAACAACCCTGCATTAAAACATGTTAAGCTTTCGTAGGCTTATATCGGCACTGTAATGTCTGGTCTATGGTATTAAGGAAACTATAGTGAAAGATCTATCAATAACAACATCTACGTCTGCATCAATTTTCTGAAAATTAATCTTTCAGATTTGCTCAACTAAGTAATAAGCCTGTATGGATACATTATTATCGCACTGTAATCCATTGCACATTATTCCCTGGTTAGACCTCCAGCACCCTTACACAAAGGAGATTGTATGACCATCACCACAACAGACTGAGAGGCTGCAATTCTCTCAACTATAGTCCTTTGGCTGAGAAAGAAAGACTTGCATTTCTACAGTGTCTTTCACAACCAAGTATTTTTGAAGTGTAGTCACTGTTGTAATGTAGGAAATACGGCAGCCAATTTACTCACGCAAGCTCCCATAAACAGCAATGTAATGATGACCAGATAATCTGTTTTTTAGTGATGTTGATTGAGGGATAAATATCGGCCAGGACACCAGGGGTAACACCCCTGCTTCAAGATAGTGTTATGGGATAATTTACGTCCACTTGCATTTAACTGCTCTCCCGAAAGACAGCACCTCCAACAGTGCGGCATTCCCTTAGTACTGCCCCTCAGATAGTGCAGCGCTCCCTCGGTACTGCCCCTCCGACAGTGCAGCACTCTGTCAGTCTAGATTGTGTGCTCAAGTCCCTGGAGTGGGACTTGAACCCACAACCTTCTGACTCAGAGGCGAGAGTGCTGCCCACTGAGCCACGGCTGACGCGGATGAGACTTTAAACCTAGATCCCAATGGTCCTTCTGATGTCCAGGTGGATGTTAAAGATCCCACGGCACTATTTAAAGAATAGTGTTCTTTCACAGTATTCTCCCTGTGTCCTGGGCAACAATCAGCAACACCAGAAAAAAAACAGGCCGCCTGTTCATTCATTTCACCACTGTCTGTGGGATCTTGCTAAACATACGCACATACTTACTAGATAACTACCACTGCACTTCAGAGTAACGCGCTTGGAGATATTTCTGGTAAGGTGTGCCATAATGCAAGTTTGTCCTTCATTGTAGGAATGAAAAGCGTTAAGTTCTGTAAGATGACATGTAGTGTGTTACAGGGCTGAAAGCTGTCCAGAGTTGAACCGATGTTTATAAACCACTCCCAGGTACTGTCTGCAATTAGATGGCAACTCTTGCAGGTTTCCAGAAATCCAATAACAAATTACTTATAACGCGCCCCCTGCTCTCGGGAGCCGGGAACAGCTAAAGGAACAGGATCTGACAGCACTTTAACCAGAACCAAACCACTTGACAGCCTTGAGTTACAAGTCTGCTGCTGGATAAAGCTGCAGAGAACTGCCACGTGCCACACGGGAGGGAGCAGGCCAGCCAAAGTTTGCTGGCTCAGCTCCACTCTCAGGAAACATCCAACCAATCCTCGGGGTGCGTACACACAGACATCAGGTCACGCTGCCCCGACTCGGACTATAATATAAAAAGGCTCGTCTGAGGGAGCGCCGCACAGTCGGAGGTGCCATCTTTCGGATGAGACGTTGAACCGAGACCCCGTCTGCTCTCTCAGGTGGATGGTAAAAGATCCCATCCCATTTTAAAGCAGAGCAGGGACGTTCTCCCCAGTGTCCTGGCCTCACCCAGCATCACTAAAAAAAAGAGATTATCTGGTCATTTATCACATTGCTGTTTGTGGGAGCTTGCTGTGCGCAAATTGGCGGCCGCGTTTCCTACATTACAACAGTGACCACAGTTCAAAAAGTACTGAATTGGCTGTAAAGCGCTTTGGGACTTGCTCTATAAATGCAAGTCTTTATTTTGTTTGTCTTGAGTAAATGTATGTCTCAAAGAAAGCAGGGTAACGGTTACACGGGGCTGAATGCAGTTTGGGGTTTAAACATCCGCGTACTGTAGCTCGTCTGTGCACACACAGAGGCTGAACTCCATGACACAGTCGACATATTTACTGAGGCGTATGAAATCATGGGCCTTACGCTAAACATCAGTAAGACAAAGGTCCTCCACCTGCCTGTCCTCACCGCACAGCACTGCCCTCCAGTCATCAAGATCCACGGCGTGGCCCTGGACACCGTGGACCACTTCCCTTATCTCGGGAGCCTTCTATCAACAAGAGCAGGCATTGACGACAAGATCCAACACCGCCTCCAGCGCAGCCTTCAGCCCCCTGAGGAAAAGAGTGTTTGAAGACCAGGCCCTCAAAACTGTCACCAAGCTCATGGTCTACAGGGCTGTAGTAATACCTGCCCTCCTGTATGGCTCAGAGATGTGGACCATGTCCAGTAGACACCTCAAGTCACTGGAGAAATACCACCAGCGATGTCTTCGCAAGATTCTACAAATCCCCTGGGAGGACAGAAGCACAAACATTAGCATCCTTGTCCAGGCCAACATCCCCAGCATTGAAGCACTGACCACACTGGATTAGCTTGCTGGGCAGGCCATATAGTTCACATGCCAGACACGAGACTCCCAAAGCAAGCGCTTTACTCGGAACTCGTCCACAGCAAACGTGCCAAAGGCGGGCAGAGGAAACGTTATAAGGACACCCTCAAAGCCTCCCTGATAAAGTGCGACATTCCCACTGACACCCGGGGATCCCTGGCCAAAGACCACCCTAAGTGGAGGAAGTGCATCTGAGAGGGCGCTGAGCCCGTCGAGTATCATCGCCGAGAGCATGCAGAAATCAAGCGCAGGCAGCGGAAGGAGCGTGCGGCAAACCAGACTCCCCGCCCACCCTTCCCCTCAACCACTGTCTGCCCCACCTGTGACAGAGACTGTGGTTCTCATATTGGACCTAAGAACTCATGCTAAGAGTGAAAGCAAGTCTTCCTCAATTCCGAGGGACTGCCTATGATGGAGTTTAAACGTCAAACTGCATCGTCCAGCAGCCACAAAGCCTGGTTAAGCATTGCCTTACTGTTCACTACGCCTCCCTCACTCAGTGCTTTTGATGTGAGTCGGCTGACAGGAAACAGATCAATTCTGTGTGATATCACTGATAAGTTATCCCAGTCACAACTCTACTTTCATCTTATAGTCTTAACCCAATCTTGCAGCATTGATCTTCAAACCTAAAGAATTCTCAAGCTTTTGAAAAGCTGGACTTTGCTTACAGATAAGTTGCGGAGCCTGTAGAACGGAGAAATGGAACAGAGTTGAAAAATGGGTAACTTATTTTAATCTTTTTTTAAATTCAAGAATATTAATTATTGTGCCTTTGGCGATAATTGTAAAATAATAAATGTTCAACAGAAATATATAAAGGGAGCAAAGGGCTAGAATGTCAGATGTGCTAAAGCAGCTTGTTTTATCAGTGAATAATTTGTGTGCTAGTCCTTCAGTTCTTGGGTACAAACTGTAAGTCCACAGGTCCAAGTTTAGGTTACCTTCACCATGGTAATAAAACAGGCACTTCAACTTTAACCCAGCATCAGCATAAACCATAGGTTTAAGCAAAATGCTTCCAGCAGATGTCATTAACTCCTCGATTTTTCTCTGCTGGACTGGTACAATTGTTCTCATTGCTCCTGGGCTAGGGAGGGAGGGAGGGAGGGATGGATGGAGAGAGAGAGAGAGAGAGAGGGAGATAGGGAGGGAGGGAGGGATGGAGAGAGAGACAGGGAGGGAGGAAGGAATGGAGCGAGGTAGGGAGGGAGGGTCAGAGGGAGGGAGGGTCAGAGGGAGGGAGAGTCAGAGGGAGGGAGAGTCCGAGGGAGGGATGGAGAGAGAGAAAGTCGGAGAGAGAGAAAGTCGGAGGGAGGGAGTGGGAGAGGGAAGGAGGGAGGGGAAAAGAAAATCGGATGGGCTTTTGACACCCTATCTATATTAATACAAAAACAGGAGCAAAGTCAAGAATGAGAAACAGTGTTCGGTCAGTCAAAGCCCATCGCTCAATTATCCCTTAACCAACAGCACTAAAAGAGATGATCTGAACATTATCACATTGCTGTTTGTGGGACCTTGCTGTGCATAAATAGGCTGCCGCATTTCCCTGCATTGCAACAGTGACTACACTTCATTGGCTGTAAAGCACTTTGGGATGTCCTGAGGTCATGAAAGGAGCTATACAAATGCAGGTTCTTTCTTTTCTTTCTTAGTGCCCTGGCTTTCCCATTCTCTCATCCAGCTGTATTAATAATGCCCCTAATTTGCCTGTCTCCAACCCAGCATGGCAGATTATTCCTAACATTTGTTACGCTTCCAGTAAAAAAGTTCACCCCAAGACTGGTTTCAAGTTTATTTTTCAATAACTGTATTAATGCCACTTTTATCCTGTTGCCCTTGCTTATTCTGCAGCAATATTCGAGGTTACCTTATCTAAAACCATTGGATATCTAGTGAGGTCCAAGTAGAAGGTGCGCATGTGTCAGGCGAGGACAGGATTGGACTCAACTGCGATTCTTCTCGTGGTGAAATAGCCAACCAACACTCAGTCTGGATTCACACGTGAAAGGCTGCTACTTGGGTGAGGTACCGAAGAGTTCCTGTCAGTTGAATGGTGCCCAGGTAGGAGACAGCAGGGTAGAAATTCGTCTCGGGCAGAATGGGCGGTATCGGACCAGCCGCCGTTATAGACAGCGTCTGATATTTAATTCCACTGACTGTTGCCATGCCTCCTGGGCTTCATAAATAGAGGCATTGAGCACAAAAGCAAGGAAGTTATAAAACACCAGTTCGGCCTTATCTGGGGTACTGTGTCTAATTCTGGGCACCGCACTTTAGGAAGGATGTGAAGGTCTTAGAGAGGGTGCAGAAAAGATTTACAAGAATGGTTCCAGGGATGAGGGACTTCAGTTACATGGATAGACTGGAGAAGCTGGGACTGTTCTCCTTGGAGCAGAGAAGGTTGAGGAGATTTGATAGATGTTATGTCTTTAATACACTTATGAATGACTCCACGAAGTCTAGTATTGTACTTGAGCTGTTGTGACCGTAGTCCCATTTATTGTAACCCCAGTGAGGCACAAGCATGGTAAGCAGCCTTTTATACTGGGACCTGCACACCTATGCAGGTGACCCTCAGTTCTCCCACCGCAGTGCCCTCTGGTAGCACACCTTATGTGACTTTACAGTTAGTATACACGGTCTACATACATGACATCACTTCCCCCCAAACAAGTTTTTAATGCAAATTGACTCGTACATTGACGGTGACCTGGGCTTTGCTCTTCCTGGTTGACCATTGGAGAGTCGCTTCTAGCTTGGGTGGGTTGGTAGTGAGATTTGTTGCCAGTGGAGGTCCCCGTGATTTCTGGTTGTGAGTCCATGACTACTCCATTCTCTCCCCCCCTCCCCCCCCCCCCACACACACAGGGATCATGCTAATGGCCCGTTACATGCATGTTGTATTCAAGTTCATCACATGAGTTTTACATTTACATCTTGGTACATTTGTTGGGTGGATTACAGTTGCGTTTCTTTTTGGGTGGTACATTTACATGATCAGTCCAGGTATATCAGTACAAGTACACAAGGACAGTCTAGTTCCAGCACGGCCGGACGAGATCCGGGTCGTCAGATGGCGGCGCAGCGCCCCATGCTAGTCGGTCTGTGGGCGAGGTGAGTCATTTTGCTCGAGTTGCCGGAGCTCAGGGCTCTTGCCGTTACTCCGAGTCTCAGGCAGGCCCAAAGATAGCTGATGTCTCTGTGACCTCCCTGTCCTTTTTGTTTGCACAGTGTCGCAGCTGCTCCCTGGGAAGCGGTCTGAGCGAGTGAGCGTTTCGTCTTCGCGACGGTGGGGCTGCCTCGTCTTGTCTAGCAGTTCACAGGGGACTGCTGACTCGCTTTCCTTGAGGGCACCGTTGTGAGCATTCTCCAGTTTGGGATCCTGGCTGGTCCAGGTCCCGTTTGGAGGAGCCGTTGCGGGTGACCCTTCGCTCTTGGGCACTGCCGTGGTGGCGAGTGGGTTTGTGGGCTGCGCCTTTTCCACCCGGGTGGTGGGCGACGGTAGCCAACTGCGAGCCCGTGGCCGTTCATGCCATCGGGTGCCTGCAATGTTAAACCGATCTGAGGCAGGGTATCGCTACCGGTGCCTCTGCTCTCCGGGGATCGTTTACTCTGCGGCTTGTCGACTTCTATCAGCTGTGGGGACACTTTATGATACATCGTTCTGGTCCCGGGGACGCAGGCTACAGCATTGGGTAGCCCGCTGGACCTGTATACGACCGTTAGGTGTTTGCCCGCTACATTGGCTGATTGCAATTTGCACCCGACATCGCTCAACAACATTTTGCTCGTTATAGCTGGACTTTTACATTGATTACCAATTTCAAGCAGTTCATTCAAAAATGGTGGGTTGCTGGCCTCCTTTAAAATGGCCTTACTGCTTTTACCCCAATTGTCTTCCTTGCATGGAACCACGTGTTGTTGCTCCATTAGGAAAAGGGGAGGTGCAACGAGACCTGGGTGTCATGGTACATCAGTCATTGAAGGTTGGCATGCAGGTACAGCAGGCGGTTAAGAAAGCAAATGGCATGTTGGCCTTCATAGCGAGGGGATTCGAGTACAGGGGCAGAGAGGTGTTACTACAGTTGTACAGGGCCTTGGTGAGGCCACACCTGGAGTATTGTGTACAGTTTTGGTCTCCTAATTTGAGGAAGGACATTCTTGCTATTGAGGGAGTGCAGCGAAGGTTCACCAGACTGACTCCTGGGATGGCACGACTGACATATCAAGAAAGACTGGATCAACTGGGCTTGTATTCACTGGAGTTCATTAGAATGAGAGGGGATCTCATAGAAACGTTTAAAATTCTGACGGGTTCAGACAGGTTAGATGCAGGAAGAATGTTCCCAATGTTGGGGAAGTCCAGAACCAGGGGTCACAATCTAAGGATAAGGGGTAAGCCATTTAGGACCGAGATGAGGAGAAACTTCTTCACCCAGAGAGTGGTGAACCTGTGGAATTCTTTACCACAGAAAGTTGTTGTGGCCAATTCACTAAATATATTCAAAAAGGAGTTAGATGTAGTCCTTACTACTAGGGGGATCAAGGGGTATGGCGAGAAAGCAGGAATGGGGTACTGAAGTTGCATGTTCAGCCATGAACTCATTGAATGGCAGTGCAGGCTCAAAGGGCCAAATGGCCTACTCCTGCATCTATTTTCTATGCTTCTATGTTTCTATTAGCGCTTCACCTCGTGGACGCCATCTTTTCCCTATCCATGATGTCGACTGCCACGATCTTCTTTCCCAAGGATTCTGCCATTGAAGCTGGGAAGGCGCCCTCGTATTTAATCTTCCTCCCCAGGAGTCCTGCCACTGAAACCGGGAAGGTGCTTTCGGGTCGTCTTGACTGGATCATCGCCACGCAGTCGTGATGAGCGGTCTGTGCCTCGGGGGCTGCGCAGATCTGCTCTCCGGTGCCTGGTCGAACCGAAGGTGGGGGCTTGTTCTGCCTCTGAGCCCGGGGGATGTCGATCAATGGAGGGATGAAGTCTTCCCAGTTCCAATGAATCTTCCCCATCCATCTTCTTCCAAGTAGCGTTGGTCCATCACCTGAAACAATCCACAGTGGTAAATTGTGCCTCGCGCCATCATGGGATACACTTACATACGCACGACCAACAACTGATATCAGTTCCTTGGTGTAGGTGCGCAGCTTTGCCTGAACCTGGACCAGCTTGGGTCGTTCAGCTTGATCGTTCCATAGCCTCTCAAAGGCTTCCTGGCTCATTACTGACTGACTCGCCCCCGTGTCCATTTCCATGAAGACTGGAATGCCTTTTATCTCGACTTCCATTATCACTGGAGGGCAATCTGTAGTGCAGGTATATAATCAATACACTTTGTCCTGGGACTGAGCTGTCTCTCTAGCCATCTCCTTGTAATCCACGCTGGATTAACAGCCATCTACTGACTCCTCTTCCACATGGTGAGTCACAGCTCTTCTGCAAATTCTCTGGAGCTGGCTCTTTGTGCTGCAGCCTTTGCAAACAGTCTCTGAACCAACACTGATGAGCCCTGTGATTACCTCCGCAATGCCAGCATGGTGCTACTCGACTTACGTTTGCACCCCTCGGCGGACTCTGAATTAAAGGCCTCGGGGGCCTGTACTCTCTGCCCTGGGCAGATTCACTTTCAACAGTTCTGCCTGTGAAAGGCGCCGTTCTATTTACGTACTTGCCGGGTTTGAGTCCTGAGAGTGAGTCATCATCTGCTTGGAGCTGCAGTTTGAGGTCGTGAACGCCTTGCTGCTGCTGGCCTTCTGCAGAGTGACGGTGGTTTCGGCAGACAGTAGCCTGTGAAGAAGGGCCTCATGACCGATGCCAATTACGAAGACGTCCCGCTCCACATTGACGAGGGATGCGCTGCCAGTCTCCTGAGGTCGGCAGCGTACTTCGCGATTTCCTGGCCCTCCGGGCGGTGGTGTGTATAAAATTGACGCCTGGCCATGAGGATGCTCTCCTTCGGATTGAGTTGGTCCCGAATTAGCACTTTCAGCTCCTTGTATGACTTGGTCGTTATTTTCTCCAGTGCAAGCAAGTCCCTGACGAGGCCATAGACCGCGGGCCCACAACTGTTCAACAGGACAGCTCTGCGCTTATCTGCCAGCGTGGCCAGATCATTACCTACCAGGTCGTTTTCTGCGAAATATTGGTCAAGCCGCTCTGTAAAGGCTTCCCAATCTTCACCCTCTGAGAACTTTTCTAATGCACCAACGTTAGTCATTTTTGCGTGAAAGTTCGTAATCTCGTCGCCAGTTGTTATGTCTTTAATACTCTTATGAATGACTCCACGAGGTCTAATATTGTACTGGAGCTATTGTGACCGTAGTCCCATTTATTGTAACCCCAGAGTGAGGCACAAGCATGGTGGGCAGCCTTTTATACTGGGCCCTGCACACCTATGCAGGTGACCCTCAGGTCTCCCACCGCAGTGCCCTCTGGTGGCACACCTTATGTGACTATACAGTTAGTATACATGGTCTACATACATGACAAAAAATCATAAGGGGTCTGGGCAGAATAGATAGAGAAACTGTTCCCATTGGCAGAAGGGTCGAGAACCAGTGGGCACAGATTTAAGGTGATTGGCAAAAGAACCAAAGGCGACATGAGGAAAAACGTTTATACGCAGCGAGTGGTTAGGATCTGGAATGCGCTGCCTGAGAGGGTGGTGGAGGCAGACTTAATCACGGCTTTTAAAAGGAAATTGGATAAGCACCTGAGGAAATAAAATTGCAGAGTAAGGGAGTGGGACTAGCTGAAGTGCTCTTGCAGAGAGCCAGCACGGGCTCGACGGGCCGAATGACCCCCTTCTGTGCTGTAACCATTCTATGACTGCAATAGAACTGAAAATCAGGCACTGGCCGAGCCGATACCGCCCGTTCTGTGCCACTGCCCAAGCTGGATTTGTACCCTGGTCAGTGCCTTCAAGAGAGGGAAGATGTTTCCACTTGGTGGGGAAGTCCAAAACTAGGGGCCATAAATGGTAGGTCACTGAGAAGTGTACAGGAACACAGGGATCTTGGACAGGCAGATAAGGTGGTTAAGAAAGCATACGGAATACTTGCCTTTATTAGCCGAGGCACTGAATACAAGAGTAGGGAGGTTGTGCTTGAACTGTATAAAACACTGGTTAGGCCACAGCTAGAGTATTGTGTGCAGTTCTGGTCACCACATTACAGGAAAGATGTGATTGCACTAGAGAGGGTGCAGAGGAGATTTACGAGGATATTGCCAGGATTGGAGAATTTTAGCTATGAGGAAAGATTGGATAGGCTGGGGTTGTTTTCTTTGGAACAGAGGAGGCTGAGGGGAGACCCTATTGAGGTGTATAAAATTATGAGGTGCATGGATAGAGTGAAGAGGAAGGACCCATTTCCCTTAGCAGAAAGGTCAATAACCAGGGGACATAGATTTAAAGTAAGTATTGGAGGTTTAGAGGGGATTTGAGGAGAAATGTTATCACCCAGAAGGTATTGGGGGTCTGGAACTCACTGCCTGAAAGAATGGTAGAGGCAGAAACCCTCACCACATTTAAAAAGTACTTGGATGTGCACCTGAAGTGCCGTAACCTACAAGGCTACGGATCAAGAGCTGGAAAGCGGGATTAGGCTGGGTAGCTCTTTGTTGGCCGGCATGGACACGATGGGTCGAGTGGTGTAAATTTCTATGATTCTATAAAAATAAGATAATCACTGATAAATCCAAGAGGGAATTCAGGAGAAATGTCTTTACATAGAAACATAGAAAATAGGTGCAGGAGCAGATCATTCAATATGATCATGGCTATGACCATGGCTGATCATGCAATTTCAGGACCCCATTCCTGCCTTCTCTCCATAACCCCTGACGCCTTTAGCCGTAAGGGCCACATCTAACTCCCTTTTGAATATATCCAACGAACTGGACTCAACAACTTTCTGTGGTTGAGAATTCCATAGGTTCACAATTCTCTGGGTGAAAAAGTTTCACCTCATCTCGGTCCTAGATGGCTTACCCCTTATCCTTAGACTGTGACCCCTGGTTCTGGACTTCCCCAACATCGGGAACATTCTTCCTGCATCTGATCTGTCCAATCCCATCACAATTCCATATGCTTCTATGAGATCCCTTTTCATTCTTCTAAATTCCAGTGAATACAAACCCAGTCTTTCTTCATATGTCAGTCCTGCCATCCCGGGAATCAATCTGGTGAACCTTCGCTGCATTCCCTCAATAGCAAGAATGTCCTTCCTCATATTAGGAGACCGAAACGGCACACAATACTCAAGGTGTGGTTTCACCAAGGTCCTGTACACCTGCAGTAAGACCTCCCTGCTCCTATACTCAAATCCTCTCGCTATGAAGGCCAACATGCCATTTGCTTTCTTTACTGCCTGTTGTACCTGCATGCCTACTTTTAATGACTGATGTACCATGACACCCAGGTCTCGTTACACCTCTCCTTTTACTAATCTGTCACCGTTCAGATAATAATCTGCCTTCCTGTTTTTGCCACCAAAGTGGATAACCTCACATTTATCCACATTATACTGCATTGCCCACTCACCTAACCTCTCCAAGTCACCTCTTAGCATCCTCCTCACAGCTCACAGTGCCACCCAGCTTAGTGTCATCTGCAAACTTGGAGATATTACATTCTATTTCCTTTGTCTAAATCATTAATATATATTGTAAATAGCTGGGGTCCCAGCACCGAACCTTGCGGTACCCCACTAGTCACTGCCTGCCATTCTGAAAAGAACCCATTTATTCCGACTCTTTGCTTCTTGTCTGCCAACCAGTTCTCTATCCACATCAATATAATACCCCCAATGCCATCTGCCTTAATTTTGTACACTAATCTCTTGTGTGGGATCTTGTCAAAGGCCTTTTGAAAGTCCAAATACACCACATCCACTGGTTCTCCCTTATCAACTCTACTCGTTACATCCTCAAGAAATTCCAAAAGATTTGTCAAGCATGATTTCCCTTTCATAAATCCATGCTGACTTGGACCGATCCTGTCACTGCTTTCCAAATGCACTGCTATTACATCTTTAATAATTGATTCCAGCATTTTCCCCACTACTGACGTCAGGCTGACCGGTCTATAATTCCCTGTTTTCTCTCTCCCTCCTTTTTTAAAAAGTGGGGTTACATTAGCTACCCTTCAATCCATAGGAACTGATCCAGAGTCCATGGAATGTTGGAAAATGATCACCAATGCATCTACTATTTCAAGGGACACTTCCTTAAATACTCTGGGCTGCAGACTATTAGGTCCCGGGGATTTATCGGCCTTCAATCCCATCAATTTCCCTAACACCATTTCCTGACTAATAAGGATTTCCCTCAGTTCCCCCTTCTCGTTAGACCTTCGGTCCTCTAGTATTTTCGGGAGGTTATTCATGTCTTCCTTAGTGAAGACAGAACCAAAGTATTTGTTCTATTGGTCTGCCATTTCCTTGTTCCCCATTATGAATTCACCTGATTCTGACTGCAAGGGACCTACATTAGTTTTCACTAATCGTTTTCTCTTCACATATCTATAGAAGCTTTTGCAGTCAGTTTTTATGTTCCTTGCAAGCTTACTCCCATACCCTATTTTCCACCTCCTAATTAAACCCTTAGTCCTCCGGTGCTGAATTTTAAATTTCTCCCAGTCCTCAGGTTTGCTGTTTTTTCTGGCCAACTTATATGCCTCTTCCTTGGATTTAACACTATCCCTAATTTCCCTTGTTAGCCACGGTTGAGCCACCTTCCCCGTGTACAATTGTTGTAGTTCATCCATGTGATCTTTAAATGTCTGCCATTGCCTATCTACCGTCAACCCTTTAAGTATCATTCGTCAGTCTATCCTAGCTAATTCATGTCTCATACCATTGAAGTTACCTTTCTTTAAGTTCAGGACCCTAGTCTCTGAATTAACTGTGTCACTCTCCATCTTAATGAAGAATTCTACCATATTATGGTCATTCTTCCCCAAGAGGCCTCACGCGACAAGATTGCTAATTAACCCTCCCGCATTACACAAGACCCAGTCTAGGATGGCCTGCTCTCTAGTTTGTTCCTCGACATATTGGTCTAGAAAACCAACCCCTATACACTCCAGGAAATCCTCCTCCACAGTATTGCTTATACCAATCTATATGTAGATATACCCAGAGTATAGTGAGAATGTGGAACTCGCTGCCATCGGGAGGGGTTGAGGTGAATAGTATCGATGCATTTAAGGGGAAGCTGCATAAACACATGAGGCAGAAAGGAATGGAAGGATATGGTGATGGGGTGAGATGGAGAAGGGTGGGAGGGGGCTGGTATGGAGCATAAACCCCGGCACGGACGCGTGGGGCTGAATTGGCTGTTTCTGTGCTGTACACGCGATGTAATTACATGAAACAGAGAGAAAATTCGGCAAAACAAACATTTGGTTATTTTTGGGGCGGGGGGGCGGTGGCGAATCAGTACTTTTTAAGTCACCTTGTGACATCCTGCGCAGGAAAATACCTCAAACTGAGCGCATACCCACGAGGAGAATTCCAGCCTTTTAAAAATATATTTCTTTACAAAGTTGTGTTGCACGCAGGAGATTCTGGTCAAGTGTGTGCAACAAGTTCTCATCCCTAGACAAACTGGGCCAGCGAAGGGGTTGTGCCCACGTCTTACTGAGTATAAGTGAAGCCTCACACCGTTTGCATAAGACCCCATTTATCCTATTACAGCTCTTTTTCCAGTGTTGAGGTTTAATCTTATGGGGAGGGGCGAAGGGGGGGGGGGGGGGCGGTTGAATGACTGGTTGCTGTGTATAAACATGCAACCAACTCCTTACATACGATCCTGCAGTCAGTACTTTGTTGAGAGAATATTCCTACTTAAAAGCTTTCCCTCCCCGCCTCTTTTGTCATGTTTTAAATTGATCATTTAAGGTGCGCTGGAAAACATGTTTTCTCATTTACCAGCTGCAGAGGCAGCCTAGCGTTTGAAGGGTTAAGACCACATCCTGTTCAGGATTAACTGTTTTGAGGCATTCCAGCTTATTTATGTTCCTTACCTCACACAGGAGCTCAGCAACATTCAAATCAAATGGCAATGGTTTCTCCGTCTGTGTGTCTGTGCCTCGATCTTCCTGGGGGTCTCTGTCTGTCCCTGTATGCTTGCATCCCTCGGTTTCTCTGAGCTGCTTTGTCACTCTCACCCTCTCTGCATGTGTGCACGTGTGTGGGTCTGTGTTCCTCTGTGTGAGTTTCCAAGTCTGTGTATATCATTCTCTTGCTGTATTTCTGTGTGTCTCTCCGTTTTCTGTGTGAGAATGTGTGTGAGAATGTGTGTGTGTGTGTGTGTGTGTGTGTGTGTGTGTATGAGAACGTGTGTGTGTGTGTGAGAACGTGTGTGTGTGTGTGTGTGTGTGTGTGTGTGAGAATGTGAGTGTGCGCGTGGTGTGCGCGCGCGTGCTTGTGCGTGTGTGTGTGCGCGCATAGGTCTGTGTTCCTGGGTGTGTTTCCAAGCCTGTGTATGTCATTCTCTTGCGGTATTTCGATGTGTCTCTCCGTTTTGTGAATGAGTGAGTGAGTGAGAGTGCGTGCGTGTGTGTGTGTGAGTGCGTGTGTATGTGTGTGTGAGTGCGTGTGTGCGTGTGTGTGTGAGAGAGTGCGAGTGTGTGTGTGTGAGTGCGAGTGTGTGCGTGTGAGTGAGTGAGTGTTTGTCGGTCTGTTGTGTGTGTGTGTGTTGCCCCCTCTCTCTCCCCCCCCTCTTTGTTGTTACTAAAGCCAACCCCGTTCCTTATTATAATCCATTTATTTTGCAATGTTCAGTTTGGTCATTAAAACGTACGTGTCTTTTTAAAATTCTTTGTCTTTAATTGTTATTTAATGCAACATATCATTCAGTACTGAGATGGTTAAGGCCTATTTAAAATATTCCTCCTGCTCTCTGACTGCTAATACACTGCAAGCCTGTAGGAGATAAGCCGCTGCCTAGGATCAACTTAAGTGTGTGTTTTCCCCCTCTCTTTTAACATTTTTTTGTGAAGAAACCACAATTCGTTTCCCTTGCGCTCCGCGGGTGGCCGATAAGATCAATGTCTGCCTAGGATCATAAGTGTGCGTCAGCAAATTGGAGATGATCTTATCAGGGCTGGGCTGTGGTGTCGAATTTCAGATGAGATCACTTATTTTACATCACAAAGCACATCCCTAAAGCCTGCTCAGCATCAACTTCACGTTTCACAGACCTCTTTGTTCCTGGTCTGTGCAGCACAGGCTGAGAAGCACATTCTTTCTCTACATTCTACGAGCAGCCACATTGGAGCCTGTTAGCTTCCATTATGCCCGTGCTGTAAATGCTGCCTGATTCCTCGCACAACAGCAACAGAAAAACACCCAGTATCCAACTGCACGAGCCTGTCAGGCATTTAAAGAAAGGTGGATTATGGTTAGGAGTTTAGCGGCTCTCTTTGTATAAACACGCTGTTGTACTCTCACTGTTTCTGTGCTGTTACAGTGCTGGTATGGAGAACCCGATCAAAATCAAAAGAACTGCCATCACGCTGGCTCAGAAAGTCCAGATCATCTTGAAGCTCAACGACCCCTCCTTCAAACAGAAGGAGATCGCCCGGGAGTACGGGCTCACCGCCTCTGCCATCTCCAAAATCGTCAAGAAGAAGGAGGAGATTCTGGAGGAATGGCTGCGCGGCGGGAACCTGGAGCGCAAGCGCAAGCGCGAGGGGAAGAACCAGACCATCGACGACGCGCTGCTCAGCTGGTTCTGGACGGCCAGCAAGGAGGAGGGCCCGATCTCGGGGCCAGTGCTGATGGCCAAGGCCAAGGCCCTCGCCGAGGAGATGGGCATCGAGTTCAAACCCACCAACGGGTGGCTGTGCCGCTGGAAGAACCGCAACAACCTGGCGTACAAGCGCGCGCCGAAGGAGAAGAGCGAATACCGGGGGACGAGCGACCAATGGGCCGGTACGATATTTAATTTTGCTGATTGTCTCCCCCTCCCCACCCCTCAAAAAAAAAGCAGGTGACAAGCGTGGGCACGCCTGGTTTTATCTGGTATAATATACTCTGTAATAAACGGTTTTTGACCTCCACAGTGAGTAGGACTTGTCGAATTTCAGAAGGTAGACCCCTCTGCCTGGGTACTGATGGGATCCAGCGTAGACCTCCTCGTGGCAATCGCGTCTGTAGACCGGTACCACCTCGTCTATCGGAACTTTGCTGGCCCCCACAAGATCAATATCTCTCAAAGCGCTCACTATGCCATTCCCGCGTCCTCCCTGCCCTTTCACAAGAACATAAGAAATAGGAGCAGGAGTTGGCCATACGGCCCCTCGAGCCTGCTCCGCCATTCAATAAGATCATGGCTGATCTGATCTTGGCCTCAACTCCACTTTCCTGCCCAATCCCCATAACCCTTGACTCCCTTATCGTTCAAAGATCTGTCTATCTCCGCCTTAAATATATTCAATGACCCAGCCTCCACAGCTCTCTGGGGCAGAGAATTCCACAGATTTACAACCCTCAGAAGAAATTCCTCCTCATCTCCGTTTTAAATGAGCAACGCCTTATTCTGAAACTATGCCCCCTAGTTCTAGATTCACCCACGAGGGGAAACATCCTCTCTGCATCTACCCTGTCAAGCTCTCTCATTATCTTTCATGTTTCAATAAGATCACCTCTCATTCTTCTAAACTCCAATGAGTATAGGTCTAACCTGCTCAACCTTTCTTCATATGACAAAGGAATCGACCTAGTGAACCTTCTCTGAACTGCCTCCAATGCAAGTATATCCTTCCTTAAATAAGGAGACCAAAACTGTACGCAGTACTCTAGGTGTGGCCTCACCAATACCCTGTACAGTTGTAGCAGGACTTCTTTGCTTTTATACTCTATCCCCCTTGCAATAAAGGCCAACATTCCATTTGCCTTCCTGATTACTTGCTGTACCTGCATATTAACTTTTTGTGTTTCATGTACAAGGACCCCCAGATCCCTCTGTATGCAGCATTTTGTAGTCTCTCTCCATTTAAATAATAATTTGTTTTTTTATTTTTCCGACCAAAGTGGATAACCTCACAGTTTCCCACATTATACTTTCCTCTCACACGCATCAACAACAAATGACCAGGGCAGCAAAACCTAGTTCAACAACAATACCTTGTATTTATCTTGCATCTTTAACGTACTGAAACATCCCAAGACACTTCGCAGGAGTATTATGAGATAAACAATTTGACACCGAGCCACATAAGTAGAAATTAGCGCTGGTGACCAAAAGCTTGGTCAAAGAGGTAGGTTTTAAGGAGCGTCTTGAAGGAGGAAAGAGAGGTAGAGAGGCAGAGAGGTTTAGGCAGGGAGTTCCAGAGCTTGGGGCCCAGGCAACAGAAGGCATGGCCACCAATGGTGGAGTGATTATAATCAGGGATGCTCAAGAGGGCAGAGTTAAAGGAGAGCAGACATCTTGCGGGGTTTGTGGGATTGGAGGAGATTACAGAGATAGGGAGGGGCATGGGGCCATGGAGGGATTTGTAAACAAGGATGAGAATTTTGAAATCAAGGCGTTGCTTAACTGGAATCCAATGTAGGTCAGCAAGCACTAGTGATGAGTGAACGGGACTTGGTGTGAATTCGGATATGGATAGCAGAGTTTTGGATCAGCTCAAGTTTACGGAGGGTGCAAGGTGGGAGGCCGGCCAGGAGAGCATTGGAATAGTCCAGTCTAGAGGTAACAAAGGCCGATGAGATTTAACCGAGGCGTGATTAGTGCGCACTAGGTCCGTGCAGCAGAGCAGGTCTCCAGTCGTCTTGGATAACCCTTGCCACTTGACCAAGACCTAGCTATGTCAAGCCCATGTGGTGGCTGGTGTGCAACAGTCACCCCACGTTAAAAAAATCCACACACAGGCATCTTCCACCCTTCAGGATGTAGTTCGGGATCTGGAATGTCAGGTCCTTCATTGAAACACCTGTGAACTCATCCTTTTTTGGCGTGGAAGCAAGTCAACCTCATTTCGAGGGATTGCCTATGATGATGATGGATGAGGGTTTCAGCAGCAGATGAGCTGAGGCAGAGGCGGAGACGGGCGATGTTACGGAGGTGGTAACAAATTTACTTTATATTCTAAGCAGCGCCATCACTTTTTCAAGAACGAACTTCGTCTTTGGTTTAACCACGACCATTTTATCCCATATTGCAGTGACAACGATTCTGATCATGACAGAAACTAAGACCTAAACATTGTGTGATAGCAAAGGAAATCGATAGCACCCAATGGATGTTGGGAGGGAGGAGGAGGGAAGATAAGTTTTACAAGTTAAACCAGTTGAAATGTGAGTCAGGATGGCACAAAGCCACCTGGAGAATGTTAATGGAGAGGTGTGAGCAATCATCAGGGAATTATTGAAATCCAGACGTTCAGCTATCTCTGGTTCAGCTCACTCACCCCCGGACCCCGCGTTTGAATGATTTGCCTCTAATCACCCTCTCCCGGGTCGCACTCTCACCTCTGAGTCAGAGGATCGTGGGTTCAAGCCCTACCCTAAAGACGTGTACATAATCCAGGTTAACACACCAGTGCAGTACTGAGAGTGCTGCTCTGTTGGAGGTGCTGTCTTTCAGATGAGATGTTAAACCAAGTCTGCCCTCCTAAAATATCCCATGGCACTATTTCAAAGAAGAACAGGGGAGTTCTCCCTGGTGTCCTGGCCAATATTTATTCTTCAACCAACATCACTAAAACATATTATCTGGCTATCATATTACTGTTTGTGGAACCTTGCTGTGCGTAAATTGGCTGTCGCATTTCCTACATTACCAGGGGTCACAGTCTAAGGATAAGGGGTAAGCCATTTAGGACCGAGATGAGGAGAAACTTCTTCATCCAGAGAGTGGTGAACCTGTGGAATTCTCTGCCACAGAAAGTTGTTGAGGCTAATTCACTAAATATATTCAAAAAGGAGTTAGATGTAGTCCTTACTACTAGGGGGATCAAGGGATATAGCGAGAAAGCAGGAATGGGGTACTGAAGTTGCATGTTCAGCCATGAACTCATTGAATGGCGGTGCAGGCTCGAAGGGCCGAGTGGCCTACTGCACCTATTTTCTATGTTTCTATTACAGTGACTACACTTCAAAACGAATTTCAGTGGCTATAAAGCGCTTTGGGACGTCCAGTGGACGTGAAAGGCGCCATAGAAATGCAAGGAGAAAAAGCAATTTCCGCCCTTCTGAAGGTGCAAACTCCTGCCAGATACAGCTCAAAAGCTGCCAACCGCTCTTCAATTGGTCAGTCTTTATGTGTGGACCTAGACAGTAAGAGTCAGTCTTTGTGTGGACCTAGGCAGTAAGTGCCGACAGGCTATTCAACCACAGGGAGCATCACAGCCGAGCCAGATCCTGCCCCCTCCTGATATACACACACACTTTCAGCTGGGGGCTCGGCGGGGTAGGGGGTTTCACAGGACAGTAATCGGGAGCAGAATCGTGGCTATGTTTCCCCTCTGGCCTGGAGGAGGTTACAGAGACAGGAACATTACCAGACCAGGGACCCCAAAGTCTTCAGGAGAGGAGAGGTGAGAATCCTGGGATGAGAGGGCTGTCCTAGAAGGTGAGATGAAGTAGAATCGACCATCAGTCTCTGGAGTTTAGAAGATTGAGAGGCAATCTCACTGAAGTGTATAAAATTCTTAAGAGGACGTGACAGGGTAGATGCTGAGCATCTATAATTTAGGGGTCATAGTTTCAGGATAAGGGGTCGGCCATTTAGGACTGAGGAAATTCTTCACTCAGAGGGTTGTGAATCTTTGGAATTCTCTACCCCAGAGGGCTGTGGATGCTCAGTCATTGAATATAATCAAAACTGAAACTGAATTCTGGGCACTAAGGGAATCAAGGGATATGGGGATCAGGCGGGAAAATGGAGTTGAGGTAGAAGTTCAGCCTTGATTGAATGGCGGAGCAGGCTCGAGGGGCCGAATGGCCTACTCCTGCTCATTTTTCTAATGTTCTTAACTGAAGATAATAATTTACTGAGGGGATACTGAGAAACGCTCACCACGTCCATTTCTTCTTCGAGTACACGCCATGGACTGACAGACAGAGCTTAGATTTCCCACACAAATCATCCCAATTCCGATCTGCATTTGTGCCCTGCCAATTAGTCTAGGTGCTTTGCTGTGCAATGTCTTTTTCTTTTAGTTGGCGGTCTCTTTAAATTTCCGTGCATGTGTGGTATTTACAATGGAGAACATTAGAACATAAGAATTAGGAGCAGGAGTCAGCCATTCGGCCCCTCGAGCCTGCTCTGCCATTCAATAAGATCATGGCTGATCTTCTACCTCAACTCCACTTTCCTGCACTATCCCCATATCCCTTGATTCCCTTAATATCCAAAAATCTATCGATCTCTGTCTTGAATATACTCAAAGACTGAGCCCCCACAGCCCTCTGGGGCAGGGAATTCCAAAGATTCACACCCCCCGAGTGAAGAAGCTTCTCCTCATCTCAGTCCTAAATGGCTGACCCCTTATTCTGAGACTGTGACCCCTGGTTCTAGACTCCCCAGCCCGGGGGAAACATCCTCCCTGCATCTACCTTGTCAAGCCCTGTAAGAATTTTGTATGTTTCAATGACATCACCTCTCATTCTTCTAAACTCTAGAGAATATAGGCCTAGTCTGCACAATCTCTCCTCACAGGACAATCCCCCCATCCCAGAAAGCCGGTGAGCGGCCTGCACAGGACCTTTCCCATCACTGCACCGCCTTGCGGCTTAGAGAGAACGCTGGTGAAAACCACCTTTTGTTTTGAGCCAAAGAGCAATCAGGCTTTCTCACAAACAAATACAATTAAAAGAAATAGACCCGAGTCTTTGAGTTAAAATTAAAAGTGGGCCTGGATCCCAATGTGAGATTTGCCCCCAGCACTCCACCACTGACAGTCAGAGATTGCGAGTACGTACATAATGATAGCAGGCTTCAAGGTGGTCCCCATTCTGAAATAAAAACCTGGAAAGTGGAAGAGTCAGCCATATCAGCCAGGCTGCAAGATACAGAAAAAATCCTTCCCCAACTGAGACAAAGAGCAAAAGACATCAAACCCGCAAATTGGCTGCCGCGTTTCCTTACAACAGTGACTACACTTCAAAAGTGCTCCTTTGGCTGTAAGGCGCTTTGGGACGTCCTGAGGTCCTGTAAAGGCCCTGTAGAAACGCAAGTTCTTTCTTTTCTTTCCTTTGTTTTAATCAGATTTTGGGGTGCATTAAAGAAAAAGGTTGGGAATAATAATTCTAGAGCCCCCTGGATGTCTAGAGACTGACAGGGGAGGATAAATAAAAAAAAGGGACGCTTATGTCATATACCAACGGCTAAATACTATAGAATCTTTGGAGGACTATAGAAAGTTAAGAGGCAAAATTAAAAAGGATATTAGGAATGCTAAGAGAGAGCACGTGAAATTCTTGGCTAGTAAAATTAAGGAAAACTCTTAAGATGTTCTATAAATATCTTAAGAGTAAGAGGGTAACTAATTAAGGGTAGGGCCTATTGGAGACCATCTTTGTGTAAAGGCAGAAGATGTTGGGCGGGTTCTTAACGAATACTTTGCAACTGTTTTCACAAAGGAAAGGGGCAATGCAGATACTGCTATCGAGGAGGAGTGTGATATTCTGGATGAAATAAATATAGAGAGAGAGGATGTATTAAGGGGTTTAGCAGCTTTGAAAGTAGATAAGTCCCCAGGACCCGAATGAAATGCATGCATCCCAGGCTGTTGAGCGAAGTAAAAGAGGAAATAGCAGAGGCCTTGACCATCATTTTCCAGTCCTCTTTGGGTTTGGGCATGGTGTTGGAGGATTGGAGGGCTGCTAATGTAGTACCGAGTAATTACAGGCCTGTCAGCCTAACCTCAGTGGTGGGAAAATTATTGGAAAAAATCCTGCAAGACAGGATAAATCTACATTTGGAAAGGCAGGGATTAATTAGGGACAGTCAGCATAGATTTGTTAAGGGAAGATCGTGTTTGACTAACATGATTGAGTTTTTTGAGGAGGTAACCAAGAGGGTCAATGAGGGTAGTGCGTACAATGTAGTGTATATGGACTTTAGTAAGGCTTTTGATAAGATCCCACACGGTAGACTGGTCATGATGGTTAAAGCCCATGGAATCCAGGGCAAAGTGGCAAGTTGGATCCAAAATTGGCTTGGAGGTAGGAAGCAAAGGGTAATGGTTGACAGATGTTTGTGTGACTGGAAGGATGTTTCCAGTGGGGTTCCGCAGGGCTCAGTACTGGGTCCCTTGCTTTATGTGGTATATATCAATGATTTAGATCTGAATATAAGGAATATGATTAAGAAGTTTGCAGACGACACTAAAATTCGCTGTGTGATTGATAATGAAGAAGAAAGTCATGGGCTGCTGGAGGATATCAATCTACTGGTCAGGTGGGCAGAGCAGTGGCAAATGGAATTTAATTCAGAGAAGTATGAGGTGATGCACTTTGGGAGGGCTAATAAGGAAAGGGTATACACATTAAGCGGTAGGCCACTTAATAGTGTAAATGAACAAAGGACCTTGGAGTGCTTGTCCACAGATCCCTGAAAGTAGGCCAGGTGGATAAGGTGGTTAAGAAGGCATACGGAATGCTTGCCTTCATTGGCCGAGACATAGAATATAAGAGCAGGGAGGTTATGTTTAAATTGTATAATACTTTGGTTAGGCCACAGCTAGAGTACTGCGTGCAGTTCTGGTCGCCGTATTAGAAGAAGGACGTGATTGCACTGGAGAGGATGCAGAGGAGATTTACTAGGAGAATTTTAGTTATGAGGACAGATTGGATAGGCTGGGTTTGTTCTCATTGGAAGAGAGGAGAGTAAGAGGAGACTTCATTGAGGTGTACAAAATATTGAGGGGCCTGGACATAGTGGATAGTAAGGGTCTATTTCCATTGGTGGAGGGGTCTAATACGAGGGGGCATAGTTTTAAGGTGGGTGGTGGAAGGTTTAGAAGGGATTTGAGGGGGGTGGCTTCTTTATACAGAGGGTTGTGGGGATCTGGAACTCGTTGCCTGGAAGAGTGGCGGATGCAGAAACCCTCACCACTTTTAAGAGATGTTTGGATGGACACTTAAAGTGCCGTAACCTGCAGGGTTTAAGACCTAGAGCTGATAATTGGGATTAGACTGGATGACCTTTTGTTGGCCGAAGCAGTATTAATGGTAAGTACTGCAGGGAATAGAATACGGCCAGAGTGATCTCCTGGACTAGTTTTGATCGCCTGGATGGGTCGGAGAGGAATTTTCCCAGATTTTTTCTCCCTAAATTGGCCTGGATTTTTATCTGGTTTTTGCCTCTCCCAGGGGATCACATGGCTCCGGTTGGGGTGGAGTGTAGAATGTTTCAGTATAAGGGGTGTCGCAGTTGTGATGAGGTGGATTGGTTGGGCTGGGTGCTCTTTGCCTCTCCGTCATTGTTCATAGGTTTATATGTGACCTTCAGGGCTGCTGACCAAGGGCCGTGCGGTTCTTTGTTGGCCGGCGTGGACAAGATGGGCCGAAATGGCCTCCTCCTGCGCTGTAATTTTCTATGTTTCTGTTACACCAGGGTAGCATTTGCACCACCGCAGTCAGAGTTAGTGGCAGAATGGCCATTCTCATTTGTGCATTTAAATCCCTCCATGGCCTTGCCTCACTCTGTCTCTATAATCTCTCCAGCCCTAAAAAAATCTGAGAACTCTGCGCTCCTCCAATTCTGGCCTCTTGCCCATCCTCGATTGTTTCGCCCCACCATTGGCGGCCGTGCCTTCAGCCGCCTGGGTCCTAAGCTCTGGAACTCCCTCCCTAAACCTCTCCGCCTCTCTCTCCTCCTTTAAGATGCTCCTTAAAACCTACCTCTTTGATCAAGTTTTTGGTTACCAGTCCTAATATCTCATGTGGCTCAGTGTCAAATTTTGTTTGATAACGCTTTGGGACGTTTTATTACGTTAAAGGCGCTATATAAATGCAAGTTGTTGCTGACCAGTGGACAGTAACACGGCACAAGTCAGCAGCTTCATAAGAATTCGGAGCAGGAGTAGGCCATACTGCCCCTAGGGCCTGGCTCTGCCATTCAATAAAGGTCATGACTGATGATCTACCTCAACTCCACTTTCCGTCCCTATCCCCATATCCCTCGATTCCCTTAGTGGCCAAAAATCTATGATCTATGTCTTGAATATACTCAACGACTGAGTATTCACAGCCTTCTGGGATAGATAATTCGAAAGATTCAGAACCCTCCGAGTGAAGAAATTTCTCCTCCTCTTAGTCCAAATTGACTGACCCCTTATCCTGAGACTGTGACCCCTAGTTCTAGGCTCTCCAGCCCGGGGGAAACATCCTCTCAGCATCGGGGCAGGAGTAGATAAAATGTGGGAGGCAGAAGGGATGCACATCTGCAGACAGTATGAGCCATTTCAATCGCCGGCCAGGGTAAATAACGGTTAATGTTAGTTGCCATAGAGTCTGTAGTGCTGCTAATGCATGTCCTATTTGCATGGAGACAGTAATCAGAGTGACTTACAAGAAAATTATGAAGGGATGAGGACCACTTTAGGTAAAACCCTGCTGCAAGGATATACATGTACCGTACTTAGCATTTCTTAAATGATGCATTTAGGGCTTTTGAGAAAATCTCATTAGAGGACAAAGAAAATATAAGATTTCAGTTCTCAACTCTCTAGACACGCCTGACTTCAGTAAAAAGGGTTTGGGAGGACGAGCAACACTAGGACAAAGAGGGTGTGCTGCAGGCTACAACGAATATGAAGCATTTTTATCTTTGTTAGATTATCAATTGGATTCTCAACTGCTGATCTCATTACACACAGAGGCAAGGTTTGTGACTGCTTGCTGATAAAACTTAGTGCTAGCTGGCTGATTTTCACACCTTAGGACAAAGCAGCAGGTATCGCTCAGGAAGACTGTGGTCTGTCCCGCCTTGATTGATACCAAAAACAACTTGTATTTATATAGTGCCTTTAACGTAGTAAAATGTCCCAAGGCGCTTTATAAAACAAAATTTGGCACCGAGCCACATAAGGAGAAATTAGGGCAGGTGTCCAAAAGCTTGGTCAAAGAGGTAGGTAAAGAGAGGTGGAGAGGTCTAGGCAGGGAGTTCCAGAGGTTGTAGGAGGCCTAGGCGTGGTCCAGAAGCATTGTCTGTGTTTGAACACTGCACATCGTGATCAATCAAACGATGCAGTACTTTTAACGTTTCAGTACATTTGCAAAAGATTTTGAATATCTATGGTTGACAGCCCTAACTCAGTAAGTTCAAGTCCAGAGATTTGAGCACCAGTGCAGTGCTGAGGGAGTGCCGCACTGTTGGAGGTGCCATCTTTCAGATAAGGCATTAAACATTAAACCGAGGCCCCGACTGCTCTCTCAAATGGATGTAAAAGATCCCGTGGCACTATTTCAAAGAAGAGCTAGGGAGTTCTCCCCGATGTCCCGGGCCAATATTTATCCTTCAACCAACATCACTAAAGCACAATTATCTGGTCATTCATCTCATTGTTGTTTGTGGGAGCTTGCTGTGCACAAATTGATTGCCGCGTTTCCTACATTATAATTTTTTTTTTTAAGAACTTCATTGGCTGTAACAATAAGTTAGTCTGACACCAGCAGGGAGACTGAGCTCCGTGCCAGGATTTTGCCAGGTAAGAGGTGAGTGAAAACATTTCAAGGATCAATTTGATATTAAGGGCCAATACAAGAGAAGCATCTTTGTTTGATGAAGGCAGTTATATTTGTATAGTGGCTAATCACGCTTCAAAAATATTTCGAAACGATTATGAATGAGCATAAACTTGGAGCATGGACTTGTTGGGCCAAATGGCCTGTTTCTGTCCTGTAAATACTATGTAATACAGGTGCAGCGTCAAAAATACGGAGTTCCGGGATCTGGACCCATCGGTGGCAGAGTCGTCCGGAATCCGTAAAATGTTCCGGAATCCGGACCCGTCGACCTTGGGGCCCTGCCGCTGCCCGACCTCGGGCCTCGCCTGCCTCTGCCCTTACCTCTCCGCCGCTCGCCTCCTCGTCCGAACACCTCCTCCTTGGCGGGGCCCTGCCCGCGGCCTCATCGATGGGGCCAACTGGCTTGAACAGCTCCTCGGCGGGGATCACCCCCCCCCCCCCCCCCACCACCAACCCCACCTCCTTCTGACATTCTGAATTCCGGAACTAGCTGAACCTGGACGATCGAAAGTCCAGAAAGGCCGGAATCGGGAATGGCCTCAGTCCCGAGGGTTCCGGATTCTCGACGTTGCACCTGTACTACGAATTACTCTTAAGCACAGTGACTATTGTTCTGTAAATGAGGCCGTCATTTTACAAAGAGCAAGGTCCCACAAACAATGGGAGGAAATATTAATGTGTTGTTAATGGTGTTGGTTGAAAGAGGAATGTTGGCCAGGAGACCAGGAGAACCTTCTGAGCTTCTCTGACGAGAACCATGGGATCTTTAAGGTCCAATGAACAGGCAGCTGGGTAGCTTGGTTCACCATCTCAGCTAAGGGCACAGCACCTCTGACAATGAAGCACTCCTTCAGCATTGCATGGCAGTGTCAGCGGCACTCTATTGGCTCAACCTCCAGCAGTTTGAACCTCTCAGAGGCGAGACTGCTACCAACTGAGCAAAGCCACGCTACACCCGTCCTAGGAATATCTGACATGCACTCTTAGCAGAAAAAGAAGCAAATTATGTGGATAGCTTGCATAGGCTAGGCTTGAGTAAGATTAAGGGGTGATCTAATTGAGGGGTTTAAGTTGATTAAAGGATTTGATTGGGTAGATAAAGAGAAACTATTTCCTCTAAGTACAGAACAAGGGGGCACAACCTTAAAATTAGAGCCAGGCCGTTCAGGCGTGATGTCAGGAAGCACCTCTTCACTCAAAGTGGCAATCTGGAACGCTCTCCCCCAGAAAGCTGTTGAGGCTGGGGGCCAATTGAATATTTCAAAACGGGGATTAATAGATTTTTGTTGGGTATGGATATTAAGAGTGGATGGAGTTAAGATACAGATCAGCCATGATCTCACTGAATGGCGGAACAGGTTTGAGAGGCTGAATGGCCTCCTCCTATTCCTATGTTCCATTCCTCAGTGCTAACATCCTTTGTCTTGCTACGTGTAACCCCCAATTCAGTGCATTTAATGATCATGGCATAATCACTGCAAGTTCATCAAGTGATAACCGACAGTTAATTACTAGGAAATAACACAATCAAATCAGATTTTAAATTAAAACCTAAAGGAAAAATGGCTCCAGGGCAGGAAAGCACCACGGTTGAGGAGAATACGAGAGGCGATGCAGTATGTCAAGAGGATCTACATTCCTACTCGGCACAAGTACATAAAAATACTAAGAAATGACAGCATGGTAACAGGCCTTTCAGCCCAACCAGTTCGTGTTGGTGTTTACCCAACCACTCGAGTAAATTGTCCCAATAACATTTACCCGCCTTGCTCCAGTTTCCCTTTATCTCCTTCATCCAGTCCAATCTTTCATGTTGACATCATTTCTGCCTCAACCACTCATCCTAGAAATGAATTCCGCAGACTCCCGACTCTCTGTGAAGAGGTTTCTCCAGCCATCTGTTCTAAATCCCTTGCATGTAATGGATGAGTGCAGCTCCAAGAACACTCAAGAAGCTCAACACCATCCAGGACAAAGCAGCCCACTTGATTGGCACCACACCCCATTCACCGCCTTAAACATTCACTCCCTCCACCACCGGCGCACCGTGGCTGCAGTGTGCACCATCTACAAGATGCACTGCAGCAACTCGCCAAGGCTTCTTCGACAGCACCTCCCAAACCCGCAACCTCTACCGCCTAGAAGGACAAGGGCAGCAGGTGCATGGGAACATCACCACCTCTAAGTTCCCCTCCTAACTTGGATATATATTGGCCGTTCCTTCATCGTTGCTGGGTCACAATCCTGGAACTCCCTCCCTAACAGCACTGTGGGAGCACCTTCACCACACGGACTGCAGCGGTTCAAGAAGGCAGCTCACCACCACCTTCTCAAGGGCGATTAGAGATGGGCAATAAATGCTGGGCTTTACCAACGACGCCCACATCCCAGGAACGAATAAAGAAAAAAAAAATCTTGTATCTATGGCCCGTCGTTCTGATCCCCTCGACACAGTCTGCTTCCATCTAACCTGTCCCATCCCTTCATAATTGTAAACACTTCTATGACCTATATTGGCTTCTGGTTAAGCAACGCCTCGATTTCAAAATTTTCATCCTTATTTTCAAATCGCTCCATGGCCTCACCCCTCCCTATTTCTGATCTCCTCCAGCCCCCCCCCCCCCGAGATCGCTGCGCTCCTCAAATTCTGCCCTCTTGAGTATCCCTGATTATAATCGCTCAACCATTGGTGGCTGTGCTTTCAGCTGCCTGGGCCCCAAGCTCTGGAATTCCACCTCTCTACCTCTCTACCTCTCTACCTCTCTACCTCTCTACCTCTCTACCTCTCTACCTCTCTACCTCTCTACCTCTCTACCTCTCTACCTCTCTACCTCTCTACCTCCCTTCAAGACGCTCCTTAAAACCTATCTCTTTGACCAAGGGTCACCTGCGCTAATTGCTACTTATACAGCTCGGTGTCATTTTTATCTCATAACACTCCTGTGAAGTGCCTTGGGACGTTTCATTCCGTTAAAGGCGCTGTATAAATACAAGTTGTTGTTCTATCACATCACCCATACCCTGACCTGTTCTAATGGAAAAAAGTCCAATTTTCAAGCCTTTGTATTTGTTTATCCTCATCCTGTGAATCTGCACTGTCCCCTACAAAGCCTCAATAGTCACCCAACAGTGTGCAGCCCAAAACTGCAAACAGTGCTCTAAAAATATTAAAATAAATATTTTACAACGGAGTAATAACACTGCAGCATTCCAGCTCATCATTTCAACAAATAAAACCGAACACTGAAAACTGACTGATCGTGATATTTGATGGTTTTTGATTTAAAAGCCAGCACAGGTTTCACATCATCATTTTGGTCTCTTTAAATGTTTTATGAGGTTAGAAACTCAGCATGTTCACATCAATGCCTCCAATTACTTTACATATTTCAATCCTCCAAACACTGTGGTTACGTTGTTAAAGCAATTTTTAAAAAAAATTCAGAACTATTAAAAAAAATTTTAATTCATGAGATGCCAGACATTAAGGAAACAACAACAACTTGCATTTATATTGCACCTTTAACGAGCGTCCCTCCAATTCTGGCCTCTTGTACATCCCCAATTTCCCCTGCCTGGGCCCTAAGCTCTGGAATTCCCTCCCTGAACCTCTCCGCCTCTCTCTCCTCCTTTAAGATGCTCCTTAAAACCTACCTCTTTGACCAAGCCCTGCCCCAATATCTTTTCCTGTGGCTCGGTGTCAATTTATGTTTGATTTACACTCCTGAAGTGCCCTGGGACGTTTCACTACGTTAAAGGAGCAAGTTGTTGCTGTTTGGGGGGAGAAGAGGGGGAGAAATGGGGATAAAAGCTGTGCTCTGTGGTAGACCCAGCACAGTGCATTTGGTGCTCATAGCTTGTTTCAAATATATAAAATATCCCCACAGCAACGCAGCACTCGTAAGGTTAATGGTACAGCCAATGTAGGCCAACAAAAGAGGATCTTTGTACAAATTATCTATATTAAAAATCACATCCTGTTAGTTTTTTTTCTGCAGTTCCAAGACTGATGAAGAGAAAAAAACCCTCAGTCTTTACAGATACAATCAAGTCCTGTTTAAGGTCACGCTGTACGTCAGTGAAATGGAAGTTGATCTTATCGGGGAACAAGGCGGTGGTTGGTACAAATGGGAGCACAACCACATTGAGAATTCAATGTTAAATTGCTGCTTGTTGCATTAAACTGACGATGTTATCAGGATTCAACAGTACTGGGAATTGAACCACTTTCCTTTCCCTTTCTTTGTAAAAGACTAGAATCTTTAATCGCATTTCTCTTGTGCCGAGGCAGAGCTGGGCTGCTCTTGATGTTGGGTAGCTGAGAATGCCTGAGCGATTAGAAATCGGTAATGTGATCAAGCCAGCACAAGGGCTTTATTCAATCGTCTCCACTCAGACCACCCACTGTCTCCTCTCCCTCAATATTACTTTTTAGTCCCTGTAGGTTCTTGTGTTTCAGCAATAATAACATTTAATTCCGCATTCTTTTTCCCAATCAGAGGGTGGTATTATGACTGTGATTTACTAAATTACATGAGCATCGGTGAAAGAGTTGAAAATTAAAAATTACACACACAGGCGAGAGCAGACGACCAATAATATGCTTAACCCTCGCAGCACCACAAGCTCTGAACAGATGGAATCATAGAATGATACAGCACAGAAGGCCATTCGGCCCATCATGTCAGTGCCGGCTCGTTGAAAGAGCGATCCAATTAGTCCCACTCCCTTGTTCTTTCCCCATAGCCCTGTAAAGTTTTTCCCTTCAAGTATTTATCCAATTCCCTTTTGAAAGTTATTATTGAATCTGCTCCCACCGCCCCTTCAGGCAGCGCATTCCCGATCACAACAACTCGCTGCGTTAAAAAAAAATTCTGCTTGTCGCCCTTGGTTCTTTTGCCAATCACCAATCTGTTTCTTCTGGTTGTCAACCCTTCTGCCACTGGAAACAGTTCCTCCTTATCTACTCCATCAAATTCATTCATGATTTTGAACAACTCTATCAAATCACCTCTAAACCTTCTCTGATCCAAGAACAACCACCCCAGCTTCTCCAGTCTATCCACGTAACTGAAGTCCTTCATGCCTTTGTAGTAAATCTCCTCTGCACCCTCTCCAAGGCCTTGACATACTTCCCAAAGTGTGGTGCCCAGAATTGGACACAATGCTCCAGACCTCTGGGCATGAACATTCGGTTGGCTGTTGCGAGTCTGTTTTTTCTCATCCCTTCTCTGGAAGATGCTGGGGTACAACTACGCCCTGACATCTCGCCCAAGCGGCCATTTTTCCCTGACAGAATCTGAACCGTACGTGTGTTTTGGCAAATGATTCGATCATGTATGGCACAAAGCCAATCGTTTCCTCACCCAATATCTACATAGAGACACACACCTTTCATCAGGACAGACATCAGGAGCAGGAACCCTGGCTGAAACATAGAAACATAGAACATAGAAAATATGTGCAGGAGCAGGCCATTCGGCCCTTCGAGCCTGCACCACCATTCAATATGATCATGGCTGATCAGGCAACTTCAGTACCCCATTCCTGCTTTCTCTCCATACCCCTTGATCTCTTTAGCCGTAAGGGCCATATCTAACTCCCTTTTGAATATATCTAATGAACTGGCCTCAACAACTTTCGGTGGTAGAGAATTCCACAGGTTAACCACTCTCTGAGTGAAGAAGTTTTTCCTCATTTCGGTTCTAAATGGCTTACACCTTATCCTTAGACTGCGACCCCTGGTTCTGGACTTCCCCAACATAGGGAACATTCTTCCTGCATCTAACCTGTCCAATCCCATCAGAATTTTATATGTTTCTATGAGATCCCTTCTCATTCTTCTAAATTCCAGTGAATGTAAGCTGATTTCCTCCTCTCTCTAACCCAGGGGGTCACTGGGCAGTGATCAGGAGCAAGAACCCTGGCTGATTTCCCCTCTCTCTAACCCACGGGTCACTGGGCAGTGATCAGGAGCAGGAACCCTGGCTGATTTCCCCTCTCTCTAACCCTGGGGGTCACTGGGCAGTGATCAGGAGCAGGAACCCTGGCTGATTTCCCCTCTCTCTAACCCACGGGTCACTGGGCAGTGATCAGGAGCAGGAACCCTGGCTGATTTCCCCTCTCTCTAACCCACGGGTCCCTGGACAGTGATCAGGAACAGGAACCCTGGCTGATTTTTTACGTTCTTCTGCTCATCCTCTCTGTATAGCTATGGCGCAGTGGGCAGCACTCTCTCGCCTCTGAGTCAGAAGGTCATGGGTTCAAGTCCCACTCCAGGGACTTGAGCATATAATCTATGCTGACACTCCAGTGCAGTGCTGAGGGAGCGCTGCACTGTTAGAGGTGATGTCTTTTGGATGAGATGCAAAATCGAGGCCCCGTCTGCCCGCTCAGGTGGATATAAAAGATCCCGTGGCACTATTTCGAAGAGCAGCGGAGTTCTCTCCAGTATCCTGACCAATATTTATCCCTCAAAGAACATCACTACAAACAGATCATTTATCACATTGCTGTTTGTGGGAGCTTGCTGTATGCAAATTGGCTACCACGTTTCCTACATTCTAACAGTGACTACACTTCAAAAGTACTTCACTAGCTGTAAAAAGAAAGAAAGACTTGCATTTATATAGCGTCTTTCACAACGACCAGACTTCTCAAAGAGCTTTACAGCCAATGAAATATTTTTGGAGTGTAGTCACTGTTGTAATGTGGAAAACGCGGCAGCCAATTTACGCACAGCAAACTCCCACAAACAGCAATGTGATAATGACCAGATAATCTGTTTTTATTATGTTGGTTGAGGGATAAATATTGGCCCCAGGACACCGGGGATAACTCTCCTGCTCTTCTTCAAAATAGTGCCATGGGATCTTTTATGCCCACCTGAGAGAGCAGACGGGGCCTCGGTTTAACAGCTCATCCGAAAGACGGCACCTCCAACAGTGCGGCACTTCCTCAATACTGCACTAGAGTATTAGCCTAGCTTTATGTGGTCAAGTCCCTGAAGTGGGCCTTGAACCCACAACCTACTGACTCAGAGGCGAGTGTGCCACAGCTGATAAGCGATTTGGGACATCCTGAGATTGTGAAAGGCACTGTATAAATCCAAGTCTTTCTTCTTTTATGTAGAACTCCGAGAGAAGGGAGTTGAATCAGGGTCAACTGACACCTTTAAAAGAAGCTGCACTAATATCGGTTGAGAAAACGGATTAAGTTCTAATGGGGTCAGGGACAATGCCCAAGATTTACCTCCCAGGAATTTGTGAACCCTTTGCCTTTAACCCTGGAGTGCTCCAACCCAACTGTGTCACCTCAATATTGGATACTAAGGGAACCATGGGATATGGGGATTGGGTGCGAAGGTAGGGTTAAGGTCGAAGATCAGCCTTGATCTTATTGAATGGTGGAGCAGACTCGAAGAGCCGAATGGTCTACCCCTGCTCCTGTTTCTTAGGTTCTTATGTGGTGTTTTCTGGGACAGTTCCTGGTGAACACCGCATAATATTACCTACATAGGAATAGGAGGCGGCCATTTGGCCCCTCGAGCCTGTTCCGCCATTCAGTTAGATCATGGCTGGTCTGTATCTGAACTCCATCTACCCGCCTTGGTTCCATATCCCTTGATACCCTTACCCAACAAAAATTTCTTATGTTCAAATAGCAAGTGTGGTAACTGTTTCTGACTTAACAACGACAGTTGCTTGATCCGTCACTGTTAATATCAGTACTCAAAACACATTTTACTTGCCAATTTTTCTCGCAAACCTGTTCTTCTCTCAAACCTGTTCTTCTCTCCTGACTCCTTGCTGGGCACAGTTCCAGAGTCTTCCTCACCATCTCATCCAAATGAACAGTGTGAGCTTTGACAATGAGTGTCCCACAGAATATTCAACCACAGGCAGCATTGCAGACAAGGGATCATCAACAACAACTTGTATTTATATAGCACCTTTAACATGGTGAAACGTCCCAAGGCGCTTCACAGGAGTATTATGTGATGAAAATTTGACACCGAGTAAGTAGAAATTTGGGCAGGTAGCCAAAAGCTTGATCATCATCAACAACAACTTTTACTTATATAGCGCCATTAACGTAGTAAAACGTCCCAAGGTGCTTCACAGCCGTGTTACAAGACAAAACAGCTAAATTTGACACTGAGCCACAAAAGAAGAAATTAAGGCAGATGATGAAAAGCTTGGTTAAAGAGGTATGTTTTAAGGTGCACCTTGTAGGAGGAAAGAGAGGTAGAGAGGTAGAGAGGTGGAGAGGTTTAGGCAGGGAGTTCCAGAGCTTGAGGCAACAGAAGGCACAGCCACCAATGGTTTAGCAGTTATTGCAAAGTGCTGCAGTACAGCGGGACCTGGGGGTACTTGTGCATGAAACACAAAAGGTTAGTATGCAGGTACAGCAAGTGATCAGGAAGGCCAATGGAATCTTGGCCTTTATTGCAAAGGGGATGGAGTATAAAAGCAGGGAAGTCTTGCTACAGTTTTACAGGGTATTGGTAAGGCCACACCTGGAATTCTGCGTGCAGTTTTGGTTTCCATATTTAGGAAAGGATAGACTTGCTTTGGAAGCAGTTCAGAGAAGGTTCACTAGGTTGATTCCACAGATGAAGGGATTGACTTATGAGGAAAGGTTGAGTAGGTTGGGCCTCTACTCTTTGGAATTCAGAAGACTGAGGGCTGATCTTATTGAAACATATAAGATTATGAGGGGGCTTGACAAGGTGGATGCAGAGGAAATGTGATGGGGGAGACTAGAACTAGGGGGCATAATCTTAGAATAAGGGGCCGCCCATTTAAAACTGAGACGAGGAGACATTTCTTTTCTCAGAGGGTTGTAAATCTGTGGAATTCACTGCCTCAGAGAGCTGTGGAAGCTGGGACATTGAATAAATTTAAGACGGAGATAGACAGTATCTTTACCGATAAGGGAAGAAGGAGTTATGGGGAGCGGGCAGGGAAGTGGATCGGATCAGCCAAGATCGTAAAAAATGGCGGAGCAGGCTCGAGGGGCCCTATTTCTTATGTTCTTACAATCAGGGATGCTCAGGAGGGCAGAATTAGAGGAGCGCAGATATCTCGGGAGGTTGAAGGGCTGGAGGAGATTACAGAAATAGGGAAGGGCAAGGCTGTGGAAGGATTTGAAAACGAGGAAGAGAATTTTGAAATTGAGGCATTTTATCTGTTTTTTTGCCTCTCCCAGGAGATCGCATGGCTCCAGTTGGGGTGGAGTGTAAAATGTTGCGATGCATGGGGTATCACAGTTGTGTGGGGCGGACTGATTGGGTCAGATGCTTTTTACCTTTCCGCCATTGTTCATTGTTCATAGGTTTATATGTAACCTTCAGGGCTGCTGACTGAGAGCCATGTGGCTCTTTGTCGGCCGGCGCGGACACAATGGGCCAAAATGGCCTCCTTCTGCGCTGTAAATTTCTATGTTTCATGTTCTATGTTAACCGGAAGCCAATATAGGTCAGCGAGCACAGGGGGTGATGGGTGAGCGGGACAGTGCGAGTTAGGACACGGGCAGCCGAGTTTTGGATCACCTCAAGTTTACGCAAGGTCAGCAGATAGTTGGAGGAATTGGGGGGGGGCGGGAACCCGTTGGAATAATCACACACGAAGCAGGCTAGATAAGCCAAATAGGCTTCCCTGGCTTCTGTTTGTAACGTCGTTCATGGTTACGGTTTGATTTATTCCTCACTTTATAAAAGGATGCCCTTTAAAAACAGAGTGATGCGAATGATTGCAGGACTAAGGAGAATGAGTTATGGGGAAAGATTTAGGGAAGCTCAGTCACTACAGTCTAAAGAGACGACGGTTAAGGGGGATTTAGTTGCAGTATATAAAGTATTGAATTGCTTAGATAAGGAAAATCCTAAATATTACTTTACAATACGGCAGGATGATAGAAGCAGAGGTCAAATTTGAAACTCGGGAAAAATAAATTTTGGTCGGATTGCAGAAGGAACTTCATCACGTAGCGGGTGATAAATGGCTGGAATAATCAGCCAGGCTATGCAGTAAAGGCAGGCACACAAATCACAGTTGGATTCCAAGGGAGTAGAGAACTTATCTTAGGTTCAAACAATCATCCCTCTTTAAAGGGGTCCTTCTGGTAAAATTTCCCCTTTAGTGTTTTGGTCTAGTGGCCTGATTTGGCTGCTGGCATTTGTAACTCTCATCCATGCAATTCATTATTTCCAGACTTGACTATTCCAAAAGCTCTTCTGGCTGGCCTCCCACCTTCCACCCCCCGCAAACTTGAGCTCATCCAAAATTCCTGCTGCCCGTGTCCTAACTCGCACCGAGTCCCGCTCACCCATCACCCCCTGTGCTCGCTGGCCTACATTGACTCCCGGTCCAGCAATACCTCGAATTTTAGAATTCTCGGCCTTGCTTTCAAATCCCCCATGGCCTCAGCCCCTCCCTATCTCTGTAACCTCCTAGAGCCCTACAACTCCCCCCCCCCCCACCCCACCGACCGAGATCTCTGCGCTCCTCCAATTCTGGCCTCTTACATATTCCTGATTTTCTTCGCTCCACCACTGGTGGCCATGCCTTCAGCTGCCTGGGCCCTAATCTCTGGAATTCCCTCCCTAAACCTCTCCACCACTCTACCTCTCTCGCCTCCTTTATGTCGCTCCTTAAAACCTGCCTCTTTGACCATCTGTCCTAATATCTCCTTATGTGGCTCGATGTCAAATTATGTTTGCTAACGCTCCTGCGAAGCGCCTTTTACTACCTTAAAGGCGCTATATAAATGCATGTTGCTGTAGTCAGCAAATGGATAGGCTGGGGTTGTTTTCTTTGGAACAGAGGAGGCTGAGGGGAGATCTTATTGAGGTGTATAAAATTATGAGGGGCCCAGATAGAGTGGATAGGACGAACCTATTTCTCTTAGCAGAGGGGTCAACAACCAGGGGAAATAGATTTAAAGTAATTGGTAGGAGGTTTAGAGGGGAAATTTCTTCACCCAGAGTGTGGTGGGGGTCTGGAACTCACTGCCTGAAAGGGTGGTAGAGGCAGAAACTCTCACCATATTTAAAAAGTACTTGGATGTGTACCTTGAAGTGCCATAACCTACAGGGCTACGGAGCAAGGGCTGGAAAGTGGGATTAGGCTCTTGGTCGGCCGGCAGAGACGCGATGGGCCGAAATGGCCTCCTTTCGTGCTGTAAATTTCAATGATTCTATGATCAGGACAGGAGATCAGATTGAAAGGAGAGAAGAAACACAAATATTAATGTGTATATGTATCGGGCGTTTCAGGTTTCCCTGTGTTTGTGCCTCCATCTCTCTACCTGCAAGATGGGCAGCCTGTCCCAGACTACTACGGAGAGGGTGCAGCAGCACAGCCGCTGGATGAAGCAGAGGAAGACTCCCACGATCCGCCAGCAGAGGGAGCGGACCAGGAGGAGCAGGATCCACAGTTTTATACAGGTGGGTCTTACTGTCCCAAAACAAGGGTGGCTTCATTATTTCAATCTACAACCAACCCACCTACCACCAAAATGATAAATTATTTAAACTTCAAATGGAAATTGTTAATTTAATGATTGTAGGAAATGTGATTCTTTGCATTCCATTGCCAACAGTGGTTAACAGGAAGAATGTTTGTTTAAAAAGCAGAATTTTGTAAGATACAGAAAAAAAACTAGGGAGGAGGACCTCTCACTAATGGCTATGTGGGTGAATACTCGACATGGCACTGAGCTATACAGCCCAGGAAGGTCCCAGATTCAATCGCTAGTCTGTGCCAAGCGAAAACTGGCCTCAGGGTGTCCACAGCTCTCAATGACTCCTGCTGGATGTGGACATCAGCCGAGGACAAGGTTGGGTTTGAGCGCGATGCCCCCCCCGTTCACTGTCCAGGCTCACAATGAGGAGCGGCCCCTCAGATGGTGGCCATGGGAAAGAGGTTTCTCATTCCTATGTCAGCCGTGGCTCAGTGGGCAGCATACTCGCCTCTGAGTCAGAAGGTTGTGGGTTCGAGTCCCACTCCAGGGACTTAAGCACAAAAAGCATCTAGGCTGATGCTCCCAGTGCAGTACTGAGGGAGCGCCGCACTGTCGGAGGGAGCAGTACTGAGGGAATGCTGCACTGTCGGAGGGGCAGTACTGAGGGAGTGCTGCACGGTTGGAGCTGCTGTCTTTCGGATGAGATTTTAAACCGAGGCCACGTCTGCTCTCTCAGGTGGATGTAAACGATCCCATAGCACTATTTCGAATAAGAACAGGGGAGTTAGCCCCGGTGCCCTGGCCAATATTTATCCCTCAATCAACATAACAAAAAACAGATTATCTGATCATGATCACATTGCTGTTTGTGGGAGCTTGCTGTGTGCAAATTGACTGCCGTGTTTCCCACATTACAACAGTGACTACACTCCAAAAATACATAATTGGCTGTAAAGCGCTTTGAGATGTCCGGTGGTCATGAAAGGCGCTATATAAATGCAAGTCTTTCTTTTTTTAATGTGGGCAAATGCCAGAGCAGTGTGTCTGGAGATTCTGCAGCTCTGTCCCTGGCAGGTATAACCTTCAGCAACAGGAGGAAGCCCTTCAGCCCCTCGAGACTGGTTCCTGAATCCAGCCCAAGAATGCTTGAGGTTAAGTGCAGCAGCCCAGCTGTTGCCCTAGCTGACACCAGATAACTGTAAGTGTCCAGTACAGAGTGAGTAGGAACATCGGAACGGGGGAGGCCATTCAGCACCTCGAGCAAGCCTGTTCCGCTATTCCATTAGATAATGGCTGATCTGTATCTTCACTCCATCATCCCACCTTGGTTCCAGATCCCTTAATACCCTTGACCAACAAAAATCTTCCAATCTCAGTTTTGAAACTTCCAATTGATGCCCAGCCTCAACAGCCTTTTGGGGGAAGAGAGTTCCAGATTCCCGCTCCCTTTTGTGTGAAGAAATGCATCCCGACATCATCCCTGAACGGCCTCACTCCAAATTTTAAGGTTTTCCTATATTACAACAGTGATTACAGTGTACATCCATTGGCTGTAAAGTGCTTTGAGTCGTCCGGTGGTTGTAAAAGGCACTATATAAATGCAAATCTTTCTTTATGTCACCTTGTTGTGGCGACAAGAGGAAATAATTTCTCTCTCTATCTACCCTTTGCTTTGTTTGGCTGTGGTTGGAACACCAATCTTGCCGTGGCCCAAGTGAATATCTTTGCACCCCACGGTCTGGCCGCTGACCGATCCACTTTCGTTCCAGGCGCAGCCGTGTTCCCACCGGTGCCCAGTGGTCAGCGTGGGCAGTGGCGGGCGGCGGGAGCTGGGTCGTCCGACAGCTCCTCCGACGAGATGCCAGCAGCGCGCCCCCTGGTCCAGCAAGATGTGGCCACTCAGCATAAACCCAAGCGAATCAAGCAAGAGGAGGTCTTCCCGCAGCCAGGCCACAGCTGCCAGTTTTACACAGGTGGGTGCTACTTGGGGCAGCATTGCCAAGAGCAACCAGAGCACGTTGCCAGAGCCCGGGGTCAGGGGTCAGGGACTGAGCTCTCATCATCTGCTTTGCTGATGATAAAGAAATTACATCGTGTACAGCACAGAAACAGGCCATTCGGCCCCACGGGTCCATGCCGGGGTTTATGCTCCACACCAGCCTCCTCCCATCCCCTGCGCCCCCATCAGCATATCCACCTAATCCTTTCTCCCTGATCTACTTATCCAGCTGCCCCTTAATGCATCTACATTATTCACCTCAGCCACTCCCTGTGGCAGCGAGTTTCCACATTCTCACCACGTTGGACAAAGAAGTTCCTTCTTAATTCTCTGTTGGATTTATTAGTGACTATTTTATATTTATGGTCTTTAGTTTTGGATCCCCCAGAAGTGGAAACACTTTCTCTACGTCTACCCTATCAAACCCCTTCATAATTTATCAAGTCACCCCTAGAGAAAAGAGCTCCAGCCTGTTTAATCTTTCCCGATGGTTATAACATCTCAGTCCTGGTATTATCTTTGTAAACCTTCTCCAGTGCGTCTGTATTTTTTGTATAAAATGGAGAACAGAACTGTGCGCAGTGCTCAGAGTGCGTTCTGAATTAACCAAAACCCTCAAGAGCAGGACTCCCCGGGTCAGTTCAACGAGTTCACCCAGTGAGTAGAGTGAAGCTCACGGTCCAGTTCGGTCCCAGACTCCAACTCCGGGCTGTGCTGGGTGAGCTGATCTCCGATGGGGCAGAGCGATAGATTCGGGTTGGAGAGAAGAAAAAACGATCACCGTTCCCGACATTCCCCCTCCTGACCCCACCCCCCCAACCCCCATCATTTTAACCCCCAGGTTTTCGGGAGTGGGGACTAAAGCCTTAACCCCTCTAATATCCACATTAACCTTCAGTAAATTGAATTTTGTTCCATGGATCTCCCTATTTCGCGATTACTCTTGATTTTTGCAACAAGAGACATGGTTGAGGAACGAGGGCAGACAGTAAACGGGTTTAATTCGCTTCTAATTCCAATAATGAACCTCAATGTATCGGTAGCAACCCCCCGCCCCCCGTAATGTACAGTGGGCACGTTTTATGTAACTTCACCGATGCTGTGTCTCTTAGCACAGCCACTCCCTCACCATACATTGTGCGAGACACAAAATGATAAATTTCCCAGCTGGGCTGTGCGATCAGTACACAGACCTCTTAAATGGAGAAAAATAGGTACTTGGGAGTGTTTACAAGGCATTAATCTAATCGGGGGCGGGGGTGTCAAATGACATTTCGAAACAGGAGAGCACAGCAAGAGCAGTTTATAACAGTCATCTGAACTCTCAGATTAGATTACACAGTTTGTAATCGCTCCTTGGAATCGGCTGGTGTTTTCAACTACATAGCTTCAATTTTATTTGGGGTGGGGAGGGGGGGCATTGGTTCAGTTCTAAGTCAGCTTCTGTGCCAGCGATTGCTGTCAATTTCCATTGTGCTAATGCAGAATGACATCCACGTTAGATGATTAACGATTGCCGTGTTATCGCTGCAAGTTTAATCAAGAAATAATGCGACGATTTTTCACTCACTACTCCCTCCTCCCGCCCCCCCTCCCCTGTTTACATGGCCAGTTAAAGGAGTCAGTGTTATGTGTATGAGCCACACAGAGTAGAAAGGGTCCAGGCTCAAACCCTGTTCTGGGCTAAGTTAGATGATCCCAGGCAGTAGTTGTGTCACAATTGGCTTCAGTGGTCCTGGGTTTGGGAGGAGGAAATCAACCCGGGTCTTTGCTCCTGATCACTAGCTCGCAGCCGCTGCTATGAGGGCATGTGTCTGAACAACAATTGGTATTTATATAGCGCCTTTAACGTAGTAAAATGTCCCAACACGCATCACAGGAGTGTTTTAAGACAAAACAAATAAATTTGACACCGAGCCACACAAGAAGAAATTAGCGCAGGTGAGCAAAAGCTTGGTCAAAGAGGTGGGTTTTAAGGAGTGTCTTAAAGATGGAAAGAGGTAGAGAGGCGGAGAGGTATAGGGAGGGACTTCCAGAGCTTGGGGCCCAGGCAGCTGAAGACACGGCCACCTATGGTTGTGCGATTATAAAAGGGATGCTCAAGAAGCCAGAACATGGGGTAGGGACATGATCCGGCTTGCCTGTGATCTGTGATGCGCTTTGCATTTGAATAGAGTGCCAGCACTCATTGTCTGTGTTGGCTGTTGGCATATGAAGAATAGCCAGTATGAATTGACACCTTCAGCAGGGACAAGTAACGAGACCATCGGAAGGGGTGGGTAACTGCTTTGGGGTACCATTCAGCAATATGGAACTGGAACATCCCAGGATTAATCTCTCCTCCAGGCATTAAATAAAGTATTAGTCATATAACAATGCTAGAGAGATCCTCTTTCAATTTCAAGAGCTCCTTTCAAAATATGTAGCTTTGGATCAGGATAATAGAAGGATGGGAAGGAAATGGATGAGAAGGGATGGGATGGGATGGATGGAAAGGGGAAGAGGGGAATGAGAAGGGAAGGACGCAGAAGGGGGGAAAGAAAGGAAGGGAGGGATAAAGGGAAAGGAAAGGAGAAAAGAAGTAAAAATAGAAGGGAAAGGATGGAAGAGAGGGTGGAGTGAAGCAAAGGAAGGAAGGGAAAGGTAGTTACGAAGGATGGAAAGAGAAGGAAAAGGAGGGAGGGAATGAAGACTTGCATTTATACAGAGTATAATCACAGAAACATACCAATGTACGCCACATACCTTAAGTTACTCCGAATTGCAATCGCTGTTATGAAGACAAACATGGCAGGCACTTTGCATGCAAGATCCCACAAATAGCAATGAGATGAATGATCAGTTTATCTGTTAGTTGGTGTTGTTGGCTGTGGGAGGTATGTTAGCCAGCTCTGGGGAAACAGTGCCCTGGGACCTTCACCATCCATCCCTGCAAAAGCAGGACTGACAGACATGGCCTTGGTTCAATCCAAAGTATAGCGTCTCTCTGAGCCATTATTAAGGAAGCAGTAGCAGGACATTTGGAAAAGCAGAATTCAATCAAGCAGAGTCAGCACAGTTTTATGAAAGGGAAATCATGTTTGATAAATTTGCTGGAGTTCTTTGAGGATGTAACGAGCAGGGTGGATAGAGGGAACCAGTGGATGTGGTATATTCGGATTTCCAGAAGGCATTCGATAAGGTGCCACATAAAATATTACTGCACAAGGTAAAAGTTCACGGGGTTGGGGGTAATATATTAGCATGGATAGAGGATTGGCTATCTAACAGAAAACAGAGTGTCGGGATAAATGGGTAATTATCCGGTTGGCAAACAGTAACTAGTGGGGTGCCGCAGATTTTGGTGCTGGGGCCTGAACTATTTACAATCTACATTAATGACTTGGATGAAAGGACCGAGTGTAATGTAGCCACGTTTGCTGATGATACAAAGATGGGTGGCAAAGCAAATTGTGAGGAGGACACAAAAAATATGCAAAGGGATATAGACAGGCTAAGTGAGTGGACAAAAATTTGGCAGATGGAGTATAATGTGGTAAAATGTGAGGTTATCCACTTTTTACAGAAAAATAGAAAAGCAAATTATAATTTAAGTGGAGAAAAATTGCAAAGTGCTGCAGTACAGAGGAACCTGGGGGTCCTTGTGCAAGAAACACAAAAAGTTAGTATGCAGGTACAGCAAGTAATCAGGAAGGCAAATGGAATATTGTCCTTTGTTGCAAGGGGGAATAGAGTATAAGAGCAGAGAAGTCCTGCTACAACTGTACAGGGTATTGGTGAGGCCACACCTGGAGTACTGCGTACAATTTTGGTCTCCGTATTTAAGGAAGGATATACTTGCATTGGAGGCTGTTCAGAGAAAGTTCACTCGGTTGATTCCGGAGATGAGGGGGGTTGACTTATGAAGATAGGTTGGGTCTATACTCATTGGAATCCAGAAGAATGAGAGATGATCTTATCAAAACATATAAGATAATGAGGGGCTCGACAAGGTGGATGCAGAGAGGCTATTTCCACTCATAGGGGAAACTAAAACTAGGGGACACAGTCTCAGAATAAGGGGCCGCCCATTTAAAACTGAGATGAGGTGAAATTGCTTCTCTCAGAGGATTGTAAATCTGTGGAATTCTCTGATCCAGAGAGCTGTTGAGGCTAGGTCATTGAATATATTTAAGGCGGAGATAGACAGATTTTTGAGCGATAAGGGAATAAAGGGTTATGGGGAGCGGTCAGGGAAGTGGAGCTAAGTCCATGATCAGATCAGCCATGATCTTATTGAATAGTGGAGCAGGCTCGAGGGGCCAAATGGCCTACTCCTGCTCCGATTTCTTATGTTGATGTGCTCAAGTGGAGTTTGAATGGGTCAGGATTGAGAATGAATTCCTACTCTGCAGATCTCTACATACCTGCCTTTCAGGACTGAGAGTAACGTGTATGTGCACATGCCGTTGTTACCTCTAGACTCGACTATTCCAACGCACTCCTGGCCAGCCTCCCACCTTGCATCCTCCGTAAACTTGAGTTCATCAAAAACTCTGCTGCCCGTATTCTAACTCGCACCAAGTCCCGTTCACCCATCGCCCCGTGCTCGCTGACCTTTTTCAAGTTTCAAATTCTTGTCCTCGTGTTCAAATCCTTCCATGTCCTCCTCGCCCCTTCCTATCTCTGTGACCTCCTCCAGCCCTAAAACCCTTAGATCTCTGCGCTACTCCAATTCTGGCCTCCAGTCCATCCCCGATTCATTCCTTCCACCATTGGCAGCCATGCCTTCAGCTGTCGAGGACTCGGAATTCCCTCCTTACACCTCTCCACCTTTAAGACGTCCCTTGAAACTTACCTCTTTGACCGAGCTTTTGATCACCTGCCCTAGTAGCTCCTTATGAGGCTCGGTGTCAAATTTCTGTTTGGTAACAGTCCTGTGAAGAGCATTTGGGACGTTTTAGTACAGTAAAGGCGCTATATAAATGCAAGTTGTTGTGGATACAACACCGCTTCATGAAACTGCATGTGTTTATCCCTTGTAACTGCACCTTCCCAGCACCGTTAGATCTGCGAAGTCAACGAGAAATGCCCGGGACCTCGAACGAGACTCCAGTAACAGGCAGCCAGAGCACGGGCGAGCGAGTCAAGACAGAGGAAGATTCTCGCAGCCACACCTATCAGTTTTACAAAGGTAAGAGCTTCCCATTCAACAAGCAAATCGCTGGCAGGAGAGTTTCTGACCTCTCTCTAAAGTACATGGCAAATGTGAGGTCAGGTGTTAAACTGGGCCCCGTCCCTGCAGGACTTGGATCAGGATGAGCAATAACTGCTTGCTGACTCGTGGGTGCACAGACGATGGGAGGGGCAGGACATCTCTTCAGGTCATTGCTGGAGTTAATTTAATTCCTTCTAAAAAAAATTAATTTGCACCCAACATCAAGAGTAAACGATAACAGAAAATGACTGTCAATGGCTCACAACAACAACTTGTATTTATATAATGCCTTTAACATAGTGAAACATCCCAAGGCGCTTCACAGGAGTATTATGCGATAAAACGCGACACCGAGACACTTAAGTAGAAATTAGTGCTAGTGACCAAAAGCTTGGTCAAAGAGGTAGGTTTTAAGGAGCATCTTGAAGGAGGAAAGAGAGGTAGAGAGGCGGAGAGATTTAGGGGTGGGGGGGGGGGGGGGGGGGAGTTCCAGAGCTTGGGGCCCAGGCAACAGAAGGCACGGCCACCAATGGTTGAGTGATTATAATCATGGATGCTCAAGTGGGCAGAATTAGAGGAGCGCAGATATCTCGCGGGGGGGGTTGTGGGGCTGGAGGAGATTACAGAGATAGGGAGGGGCGAGGGCCATGGAGGGATTTGAAAATAAGGGTGATGTCGTGTATCTTACATTATTATATATAACTGTATCCTAACATGCTATACATGACTGTAATAAGATATGACCTGTAACCACCAGCATACCTTACCACCAGGGGTGCACTTGCAAGAGACAGGTATATAAGGATAGGTCTCAGGCAAGTGCAGCATTCCAGAGCTGTGAAATAAAGGTGCAGGTCCAGAGTGACCTTGACTTCACTACATGCCTCGTGTGAATCTGTACTGAGGGGACAGGACTTTACAGTGACGACAAGTTATGGGATTACAGAATCCACAAAATAGCGAACAATGGATCAGATGAAAAGTACAATGCGGGAGACAATTGGGAGGACTTTATAGAAAGGCTCCAGCAAAGCTTTGTAACCAAAGACTGGTTAGGTGACGATACGGCAGACAAGAGAAGAGCCCATCTCTTAACCAGCTGTGGCTCGAAAACATATGCTTTAATGAAGGATCTGTCAGCACCCGAGAAACCAGCAAGCAAGTCGTTTGAAGAATTGAGCACACTGGTAAGAGACCACCTGAAGCCAGCGAGTAGCCTACACATGGCCAGACACAGGTTCTACAACTACAGACACTGTGTGGGCCAGAGCATACCCGACTTCGTGGCGGAACTTCGGAGGTTGGCTAGTTTATGTGAGTTCTCCGATGAACTGAGGAGAGAAATGCTGAGAGACTTTTTCATTGAAAGAATAGGCCACGCAGGCATATTCCGAAAGCTCATAGAGACCAAGAACCTGACCTTAGAGGCAGCAGCACTGGTTGCACAGACATTCTTGGTTGGGGAAGAAGAAACGAGGTTGATTTACAATGCAGGTACAACAACTAATGAAATATCGGAACAAGAAGTTCACAGCACTAAACAAGCTGCTACCCCCACACACAGACAAAACCGGGAGAACAGTCTCTCGACAGCAGGCAGAAGCCATCAAGGGCCACAGGAACGGCCGTTCACACCTCATCAACCCACAATGCGAGCAATCAACTACAAACTGAGAGAAGCTCAAGAGAGATCAGCCAGACGCAGCTCATTCTTTGGGAACACTTTGAACAATGGAACAGATCTGTGCTGGAGGTGTGGGGGTGGGCACTCGTCAAGGGGATGTCGATTTCAGCAGGCTGTTCGCAGAAATTGTGAATATACAGGGCATTTGGCCTGCATGTGCAAAAAAACGGCAGCTCGGCTGGTATACGAATTGGATGGGTCGGAAAGCGGACCAGAAGATGGTGGGAACAGTACCCGGGACACCGATGTACAGCGGGTCAACACGATCAATGGCCGCTGCTCCTACAACAGGACGCCTCCTATAATGATGCGGGTCCTACTCAACGGGATATTTGTCAACATGGAGCTGGATACGGGAGCGAGTCAATCTCTCATGGGCGCTCAACAATTTGAATAACTATGGCCGCATAAAAGAGACAGACCAAAACTCACAAGGGTCGACACCAAACTAAGGACCTATACCAAAGAAATCGTACCAGTCCTCGGCAGCGTCATGCTCTCTGTCACACACAAAGGGACAGTAAACCGACTTCCCCTGTGGATTGTCCCTGGAGACCCCCCCAGCACTGCTGGGGAGAAGCTGGCTGGCAAAACTAAACTGGAAATGGGGTGATGTCCATGCCATGTCATTAGAGGAACGGACCTCCTGCTCAACAGTTATAAAGCGATTTGAATATCTCTTTCAGCCAGGTGTGGGCACTTTCAAAGGTGCCAAAGTCAAAATCTACATCACACAGGATGCTAGATTGGTCCATCACAAGGCCAGAGCTGTACCCTATGTGATGAGGGAAAAGATTGAACACGAACTAGACAGGTTCTGCGGGAAGGCATTATATCACCTGTGGAATCTAGCGACTGGGCAAGTCCCATCGTCCCAGTCATGAAGCCTGATGGATCCGTACGAATCTGTGGGGACTACAAATCTATCATAAACAGAGTCTTTCTACAGGACCGGTACCCGCTGCCCAAAGCGGAGGACTTATTTGCCACATTGGCTGGAGGTAAACTTTTCTCAAAATTAGACGCAATATGACGCAAGAATTGACCGAGGAATCCAAGCTACTCACCACCATCAACACATATCGAGGCCTTTTCATGTACAATCGATGCCCATTCGGCATCAGGTCGGCAGCTGCCATATTCCAGCGCAACATGGAGAGTCTGCTCAAGTCCATCCCGGGGACGGTTGTATTTCAAGACGACATACTTATCACGGGCAGGGACACCGACTCCCATCTCCGTAATTTGGAGGAAGTACTAAAGTGGTTGGATCAGGTAGGCGGACTTGGAGCTCTGCGTCCAAAGGTGCACCATTTGTGCCCAACTCAGCAATGCTCCACTGAGCCCCAGGCCCTGGCCTACCAAACCGTGGTCGCTGGTGCACGTAGACTATGCAGGCCTATTCATGGGCAAAATGTTCCTCGTAGTTGTAGATGCATTTTCAAAGTGGATCGAATGCACCATTTTAAACTCGAGCACAACCTCCACCACTGTGGAGAGCCTCGCAACCACGTTTGCAACGCACAGAATCCCTGACATATTGGTCAGTGACAATGGTCCGTGCTTCACCAGCGCAGAATTCCAAGACTTTATAATTGACCACGGCATAAATCACGTCAAGACGGCATCATTCAAGCCGGCCTCCAACGGCCAGGCGGAGAGAGCAGTGCAAATCATTAAAGAAGACATGCTTAAAATCTAAGGTCCCACGCTGCAGGATCGCCTGTCCGCACTCATTGACTGGGATCCCCCCCGCGCAACTGTTGATGAAAAGGACTTTAAAAACAAGGCTCTCATTAATCCTCCCAGACATGCACAAAATCGTTGAGGCAAAGTGCTGTAAGCTGACAGTACCATGACAGAAATTCGAGGGGGAGATGGAATGAGATAGGGGACAAAGTGTTTGTACTAAACTATGGCAGGGGTCCCAAATGGCGTGCAGGGACAGTAACGGGCAAGGAAGGAAACAGGCTACTGGTAGTACAAATGGATAATGGCAAAACCTGCCGGAGGCATGTAGACCAAGTCAAAAGCAAACTTACCAACAACACTGCGGAAACCAGAGGCAGACTACAATGTGGAACTCGCACCACACCTGGTGGACAGACAGAGGGAACAACCTGAGGAAAGGGCAATCCCAACGGACAGCCCAGGTGAGTCAACAACAATCACACCAATCGAAACAGACAGCCCAGGCGAGATACCAGCAACCACACCCAAAGAAAAACAGACACCAAGGCAAACAACTGAACCACAACTCAGACGCTCCACGCGAGAGCCTAGACCACCTGAACCTATAAAGACAATAAGACCTTGGGGGAGGGTGATGTCATGTATCTTACATTATTATATATAACTGTATCCTAACATGCTACACATGACTGTAATAAGATATGACCTGTAACCACCAGCATATCTTACCACCAGGGGTGCACTTGCAAGAGACAAGTATATAAGGACAGGTCTCAGGCAAGTGCAGCATTCCAGAGCTGTGAAATAAAGGTGCAGGTCCAGAGTGACCTTGACTTCACTACATGCCTCGTGTGAATCTGTACTGAGGGGACAGGACTTTACAGTTTAGAGGTGGGGGGGGGGGGGGGCGGGGCGAGTTCCAGAGCTTGGGGCCCAGGTAACAGAAGGCACGGCCACCAATGGTTGAGCGATTATAATCAGGGATGCTCAGGAGGGCAGAATTAGAGGAGCACAGATATCTCGGGGGGGGGGGTTGTGGGGCTGGAGGAGATTACAGAGATAGTGAGGGGCGAGGGCCATGGAGGGATTTGAAAATAAGGATGAGAATTTTGAAACAACACGAAGTGCGGCGAGATGTGGAACTGGGTCACACAGAACAAGCTGGCATTTTTGGTGCCTGGTCTGCGCTAAGCTGATCTCAGCTGTGGGACGTAGAAATTGGCCTCAGTGTGCTTCGAAGATGGAGGAAGTGGGGTGGGAAAAAACAATCAACTGGGGTTTCTCAATCGTGACCGACGTTCAGGGACGCCTCCTGGTGTGTGCATGGGCATGTGTCAGATGGGAACAGGATCATGTTCAGCTGCGACGCCCCTTTGAGTTCAATAGCCTGCTGATTTTCGTCTAGATTCACACGTGAAGAACAGCACCTGGGTGCGGTATCAGAGGATGAATGATGCCCCTGTATGATTCCAGTTTCCAAGAAAGATTTGGATTTATATAGCGCCTTTTATGACCACTGGACGTCTCAAAGCGCTTTACAGCCAGTGAAGTACTTAAAAAAAAAAGTGTAGTCACTGTTGTAATGTGGGAAACTCGGCAGCCAATTTGCACACCGCAAACTCCCACAAAGAGCAATGTGATAATGGCCAGATTATCCATTTTTGCTTTGTTGATTGGGGGATAAATATTGGCCCCAGGACACCGGGATTAACTCACTTGCTCTTCTTCAAAATAGTGACATGGGATTTTTTACGTCCACCTGAGAGGGCAGACAGGGCCTCAGTTTAATGTCTCATCTAAAAGACGGCACCTCCAACAGTGCGGCGCTCCCTCAGTACTGCCCTTCCGACAGTGCGGCACTCCCTCAGTACTGCCCTTCCGACAGTGCGGCGCTCCCTCAGTACTGCCCTTCCGACAATGCGGCGCTCCCTCAGTACCGCCCCTCCGACAGTGCAGCGCTCCCTCAGTACTGCCCCTCCGACAGTGCGGCGCTCCATCAGTACTGCCGCTCCAACAGTGCAGCGCTCCATCAGTACTGACCCTCCAACAATGCGGCGCTCTCTCAGTACTGACCCTCCGACAATGCGCCGCTCCCTCAGTACTGCCCTTCCAATAGTGCAGCGCTCTCTCAGTATTGACCCTCCGATAGTGCGGCGCTCCCTCAGTATCACCCCTCCAACAGTGCAGCGCTCCCTCAGTACCATCCCTCCGACAGTGCGGCGCTCCCTCATTACCGCCCCTCCGACAGTGCAGCGCTCCCTCAGTACCATCCCTCCGACAGTGCAGCGCTCCCTCAATACTGCCCCTCCGACAGTGCAGCGCTCCCTCAGTACTGCCCTTCCAATAGTGCAGCGCTCCCTCAGTATTGCCCCTCCGACAGTGCGGCGCTCCCTCAGTACCACTCCTCCGACAGTGCGGCGCTCCCTCATCACTGCCCCTCCGACAGTGCAGTGCTCCATCAATAGTGACCCTCCGACAGTGCAGCGCTCCCTCAGTACTGCCCGTCCGATAGTGCGGCGCTCCCTCAGTACTGTACACAAATGTCGGCCTGGATTTTGGAATGCGACGAACCCAGTCAGAGGTGAGAGTGCTACCCACTGAGCCACAGCTGACACCTGTATGATCTTAATTTTGAAGGAGTCATTATGGGCTCTTTGAACTTTCTAAAGCTTGTGGCAGTCAACCACTTTTTATTTCTACCAAAAATTCCTTCAGACCAGCAGGATCAGCAGTTTACCTCAGACTCGTCGGACACCTCATCCGATGAAGCCACATTAACGCAGCCTGCTATTCTTCATGCAGCAAGCACCCATCACACTGCAAAACGAATCAAGCAGGAAGAGAGCCCTCAACAGTCTGGACACAGTTACTCGTTCTACAGAGGTGAGGTCTTTTTGTCTACCTCTCTGTACTCAGAGCAGCTCAGCCCTAACTATCGATCAGAGCTCTCTCACTGTTTCTGCTCATTCATTGTCTCCTGTTAATAAGCTCAGTGTTTTGGCTTGTTTGAATTACAAAAGCAAGGAAGTTATGATGAACCTGTATAAAACACTGGTTCGGCCTCAACTGAAGTATTGTGTCCAATTCTGGGCACCGCACTTTAGGAAGGATATGAAGGCCTTGGAGAGGGTGCGGAAAAAATTTACAAGAATGGTTCCAGGGATGAGGGACTTCAATTACGTTGATAGACTGGAGAAACTGGGGTTGTTCACCTTAGAGCAGAGACGGTTGAGAGAAGATTTGATCGAGGTGTTCAAAATCGTGAGGGGTCTGGACAGAGTAGATCGAGAGAAACTGTTCCCATTGGTGGAAGGACCGAGAACCAGAGGACACAGATTTAAGGTGATTGGCAGAAGAACCAAAGGCGACATGAGGAAAAACCTTTTTATGCAGCGAGTGGTTAGGATCTGGAATGCGCTGCCTGAGAGGGTGGTGGAGGCAGATTCAATCATGGCTTTCAAAAGGGAGTTGGATAAGTACCTGAAGGAAAAAAAATTGCAGGGCTACGGGGAAAGGGCGGTGGAATGGGACTGGCTGAGGTGCTCCTGCAGAGAGCTGGCACGGGCTCGACGGGCCGAATGGCCTCCTTCTGTGCTGTGACCATTCTGTGATTCTAATGTGGGAATAGTGACTTCTCGGGATTAGCAGCTCCTTAGAACCAAGGTCACTGTGTTCATAGGGAAACGTGTCGGAATCATGAAATCAATCCTCAACACTAATAAAAACCCCAGAATTTCCATCTATTGAAGTGGAATTTGACGTTTTCATCCACAGGATAAACCAGAGGCCTCAGATACTGTCAATATGCCAACTAGGAAAATGCACCAGCAACAATGTGCAGTTATATAGTGCCCTCAACATAGAAAGATGTCCCAAGGTGCATCACAGAAGCGTAACAGAAACGCAGACGGTTGGCCAAAGAACGAGAGATTAGAAGCGGTGATCAAGAACTTGGCCAAAGAGGGTTTTAAGGAGGGTCTTGAAGGAGGTGGAGGTTTAGGGAGGGTAATACTGTGTTTGGGGACAGAAAAAATGACCCCCACTAGTCGGGCAAAAGGAGGAGGGGACTGCACAAGGAGTCAGAGTCAGAGGCACAGAGAGTTCCGAGGGTTGTAGGGATGGAGTAGTTTACAGAGATAGGGAGGGGCAAGGTCATGGGAGGATGAGAATTTTAAAAACAGGCTTTTGATGGGGACTAGGAGCCAACTTGGTCAATGAGGTCGGGTGGGTTGGATGAGCAGGACGTGGGTGACAACAGGATACAGGCAGCAGAGCTTTGGATGAACTGAAGTCTACAGAAGGTGGAAATGGGAGGTTGCCCAGGAAAGCGGTGGAGTAATCGAGTCTGGGGGTAACAAAGGCATGAGTGAGGGTTTCAGCATCAGATGGGCAGAGGTTTGGCTCGGTGCGCAAGGAGGAGGAAAACAGCAGAGACAGCTGAACGAAGGGTCTCTGTCTTGATGACAAAGACATCCATGAGTTCCTGGCATTTGTTAGTGATGAGGGGGCAAGGTAGGTGAGGGGGGCAGGGTAGAGAGGTTGCAGGAGGTGGCTGGAGACAGAGAAAAGGAGCCTCGAATTATCTTTGCCATGTCATCTTGCATTCCACCTGACAGGGCAGACGGTTCAAAGTCTCATCTAAAGGACAGCACTCCCTCACTACTGCATTCACCTGTCAGCTTAGATTATGTTCCAGGCTCTCGTTTGGGGCTCCACAACCTTCGGACTGAGAGCAAGAGTGCTGCCACTGATCCAAAGCTTATATGGATGGAGGGATGGAGGGAGAGAGGGAGGGATGGGTGGATGGAGAGATGGAGAGATAGATAAATGGTGGGGATCCCTACAAACTAGGTTAACACAGTTTTCCAGGCTGTGGAAAGCAAAAATTAGCACAGATTCCTACTTCTGCTTTCCAGTGACCTCTCTCAAAGCCTGTGGGTGTGCAATTGCCTTGTGAGGGAAGGACTGGATTTGGCTGTGAACGCCAATACTCGCTGTCTGGCTCAAAAGTGAAGAATTGGTGATTTGAGTAAGGTAGCAGAGGGACGCTGATGCCTGTGAAAGTGTACCTCAGAAAGAGTCAGCTCCCTCAGGAGAGGAGAGGGAAAGAGAAGGAAGCTGGAAAGACGAAATTCCCAAGTGTTAATATTCTCGGCTGGTCACCATTGTCGAGGGAAAAATTCAGGTAGAATGGGCAGTAATTCACCCACCTGTAGACAACCACCATTCAAATGTAATTGTGTTCTGTCTGACAGGGCCGGAAGAGTTGCCAGACCACAGACACAATCCCTCAGACAATCCCTCGGAGGAGATCATGAGGACCAAGACCCCAATTTATCGCACCATTGCTGTGCGCAACAGGCATGAGCGGATATTGCAAGAGGAAGAGTTTCTGTCCAAAGAGCATCAGAGCCAAAGCATTGCTTCTTACAAAGGTATGGTCACTGTACAGACCCGCTTACAGTAAACTGTAAGCCTTTCTCCTGTGGTTCAGCCGTGGCTCAGTTTAAATCAGCAGCATTGAGATAGGAAAGTGAAGGGAGAAGAGAAAAATATGAACTATTTGATGCATTCTTCTCTCTCTCAGGGAAGCAGACATTGGCACAAGTGCTTCAGCAGCTGGGGGCTCAGCGGCCCTTACGAAGCTCGTACAGCGAGCTCCCAGGGTCACACTCCTTCGATCCGGCAGCAGAACTTTCTTGCAACCAGTACGGAGGGCAGGCGAGGGAGGACTCCACGCCCAAGAGGAGAAGTCAGTTTTACAAAGGTACGTTCACATGGCAGAGTTTCAATGAAACTTGAAGCATTCGGCCAACCAGTGCGGGAAAAAAAAGAAAAAACTTGCACCTTCACGACCTCAGGACGTCTCAAAGCACTTTATCAGCCAATGAAATACTTTTGGAGTGTAGTCACTGTTGTAATGTGGGAAACGTGGCAGCCAATCTGCACACAGCAAGATCCCACAAACAGCAATGTGATACTGGAGTTTAGAAGAATGAGAGGTGATCTTATTGAAACGTATAAGATTCTGAGGGGGTTTGACAGGGTAGATGCAGAGAGGATGTTTCCCCCTATGGGGGAATCTAGAACTAGGGGACATAGTTTCAGAATAAGGGGTCGCCCATTTAAGACAGAGGAGGAGGAATTTCTCCTCTCAGAGGGCCGTGAATCTTTGGAAATCTCTGCCCGAGGGAGCTGTGGAGGCTGGGTTTTTGAATATATTTAAGGCAGAGATAGACAGATTTTTGAACGATAAGGGAGTCAAGGGTTATGGGCAGCGGGCAGGGATGTGGAGTTGAGGCCAAGATCAGATCAGCCAGGATCTTATTGAATGGCGGAGCAGGCTCGAGGGGCCAAATGGCTGACTCCTGCTCCTATTTCTTATGTTCTTATGTTATAATCTGGAACTCTATCCCCAAATGTCTGTGGGTGCCGGGCGTTAGTTGATATGGATCAAAGGTGGGTAGATGGAGTTGGAAGTGCAGATCCAGCCATGGATCTAATTAAATGGCCGACCAGGCTCAAAGGGCTGAATGGCTGCCTCCTGTTCTTCAGACAGACAGCAGCTAGAGTAAAAGTGCCGGGGCTGGGGGTGTTGTAATTAATTCTGGGCTCTGTACTCATTAAGTCTAAATATGACGTCTCCTTGACGATTCCATTGAGTGCTGGTACTGCTTGCTGCAGTGAAATGCCACACAGTTCAGAACGTCCCAGGCTCGCTTCACAGTTTGTGTGGCGTGAGAGGAATTTTCTAGATTTAGGGTTTTTCCGCCTTTCCTAATTACTGTTATTTTAATTTATTCACAGGATGTGAATTTATTTCCCATCTCTAATTGCTCTCGAGAACTGAGTGTCTCCTGGGCCATTTCAAAGGGCAGTTAAGAGTCAACCACGTTGCTGTGGGTCTGGAGTCACATATCGGTCAGACCGGGTAAGGGCGGCAGATTTCCTTCCCCAAAGGGCATTAGTGAACCAGTTGGGTTTTTACGACAATCCGGGGGTTTCATGGTCACCATTACTGATACTAGCTTTTTATTCCAGATTCATAAATTAACGGAATTTAAATTCCCCAGCTGCCGTGGTGGGATTTGAACTCATGTCTCGGGATCATTAGTCCAGGTCTCTGGATTACTAGCCCAGTAACATAACCACAATGCTACCGTTCCCACATAATGAGGTGCGGAGTGACCTGCATGGAGCATCACAACTGTATAGGACAGGCTAGATGGTCTTTTCCTGTCCGACACTTTCGTATGTATGTTCGTATGGTAACTTCCTTAAAATGAATGGGTTACCATCAGATTTAATACAATGCAGTCACCTTGGGCAAGGCCACACAAGGCATCCAACGCACATGGAACCTGCAGCACATCACGAGGCAGAATCTCTCTGACGGTTTTAACTGTATGTATTTTCCATTCTGTTTTAACACTTAGGTGAGAACAGTTACAAAGGAGGCTTGCAGTCTGCCAAAAAGAGCACCACTACAGTCAAGGTCCAAGAGGAATCCCTTAAAAAGTTGGAGCAAACGGCAACGTGCATTCTTCGCAATGTGTATTTTGCAGCCAAAGAGATGATCCCCAACTCCTCAACAGGAGCTCTGCACGAGCTGTGCTTGATTCAGGGTCTCACTGACCTGGCTGGGCTGCAGTCGGACAAGCTCGTCTCCTACCAGGACGACCAGTCGATCGAGGATTTCCAGCAGGCCATCGCTGAAGTGATGGACGAAGGAATCCTGAAAAGGGCGCGGTCCAGTAACTGCTTCAGCATCCTGGTCGATGAGTCCGAAGACTGCTTCACCGAGCCATGTCTGTTCCTGTACCTGCGAATCATCGAGCACGTTGCGGGAGGTTACGAGCCCAAAACTTACTTCTTGGCGGTCAAAAGACTGCGGGCGGAGGTCACGGCGGAGAAGATCGCGGCAGAGTTAGCCGACGTGCTCAAGGAGAAGGATCTAGACATGAAACAGATGTGCGGGTTTGCGATTGACGGGGCTGCGGTCACAGCTGAATGCAAGAACGGTGTGGTGACTCAGTTAAAGGCACAGGCACCCGGTCTCTTATCTATTCACTGCATTGCTCATCGACTAGCCCTCAGCAGCATGTCCGCGGCCGACACCGTCCCTTACCTGGTGAAGTACCAGCAAATCCTCGATTCTGTTTATAAATACTTTGTTGACTTGCCGAAGAACAGGGAGGGGCTCGAGGCCATGCAGAAAATACTCAGGGACACACACAAACAGAGCAGCCCGTTCAAGGATATCTTTCCATCTAGGTGGCTTACAGTTAGAGCGTCGGTTGAAGCAGTGATCCGCAATTTTGGCAATCTGGTCTCGGTGCTCCAGGACAGTCGTTCGGCCAGAGGTGCCGGACTAGCAAAGACTATGTGCACCTACAAGTTTTTGCATTGCAGTCATTTCCTGGCTGACATTCTCCACCAGCTCTACATTCTGTGCAAAAGTTACCAGACCTCCAATGTGGATTTCTCAATCGTGCACCCACTCTTGAAGTCGACAGTCACGACGATTAACAAGTTGAGCGCTGAAAGGGCCGGCGAGATGCTCAAGAACCTCCTGGCCGCACTGCCGCCCAACATGTGGGACGAGGGCCTTGCCGACTGCTCCTTCACGTTTCAGAACCACCGGATAAAAGGGGGTCGGCGCCAGCGGACGGAGGCGGAAAGCACCTGCAGAATCTTCCTCGAGAATCTCACGCGTGACCTCAAGGCCAGGTTCTCGGAAGCCAAAGACGCGGCCACCATGACGGCCATGACTGCGATATTCGACCCAGCGCACGCCCCCGACTCCAAGAGTAGGCACATCCAGACTGTGACCGACTACCTGTCCGCCCTCTCCGACGAGGGCGACAAGGACGATTTCGAGATGAGCTGCAAGCAGGAGCTGGTCAGCTTCATGAACTTTGTGGAGTCGCGGCCGGGTGTCCACGCGCTCACCAGCGCCAAGGACGTGTGCGAGCTGGCGCTCAAGCAGAAACTGATGTTTCCCGTCGTCAGCTCGCTGGCGGAAAGATACCTGGTCCTGCCCATTCCCACGGCGGACCTGGACGGCCCGTTCGGCAGGCAGCACTCGCTGAGGACCAAGCTCGGGAACTCGCTGACCAGCAGGTCGCTGGAGAACCTGATCAAGATCTCTATCCATGGGCCGCCAATCAAGGAGTTCAACTTTGTAGCCGCCTACTCCAAGTGGGCGTCCATCAAAGCCAACGGGGCACATCAGCAAAAGAGTTAGAGGCTTTCAGAGACTGGAACTGGTTCTTGGGTTTCTGTTGTTGCTCGTTATAAGCGAGAAGAAAAAGAAGGGAAGCCTATCTGCTGTCAAAGTCTGGGAATCCCAAAAATCGACACGGCTTCTCACTGAAACAGGAGCTTACTGGTAGCCAAAATGTAGAGACTCTGGCCCAAAAAGAATCTGACCAAAAACCTTCCCCCTCCTCACTTTTTGTTCCTAAAATTCGACACTAGTGATAATCAGTTGTGCTGACTTTGCCATTTCTGATAATCCTGTCGCGCCCCCCCCCCCCCGCACCCCCAAACCCTACCTCCATTCCTGGGGTGGTATCGAAGTGACCAGGGCAGGCTCCTTGCATCTCTCAGAATCACCGCAAAGCGTTTCCACAAACAAGAAACTGCTTTGTAGTGCAAGACTTGTTCTTGTGCACGCAACCACAGTAGCCATTTCGCCTACAGGAAGATCCCACAAACAGCCATGAAACTAATCATTGGTCGAGCGAGAAAAGCTGGCCAGAAAAATTGATGCGAGTAATTCATTGCAAAGCTGGTCTGTGTTCCCTTTTTTTTTTTATTCGAAAGCTCCCAGTTTCTAATGTATTTAACCCGTCTCTTTGTTGGGCCTCCCTGCATCACACACAGGCTTCCTCCCTCTCCCACAGCCAATGAAGTGCTTTTTGAAGTCACTGTTATGTAGGAAATGCGGCAGCCAATTTGTGCACAGTAAGCTCCCACAAACAGCAATGATCAGATGATTGATAATGACCAGATAATCTGTTTTAGTGATGTTGGTAGAGGGATAAATAGTGGCCCCAGGACACCGGGGTTAACATCCCTGCTCTTCGTCGAAATAGTGCCGTGGGATCTTTTACGTCAACCATGGGGAGCAAGCTGGGCCTCGGTTTAACGTCTCATCCGAAAGACGGCTCCTTCGACAGTGCAGCGCTCCCTCAGCACTGGACAGAGTGTCGGCCTGGATTATGGGCTCAAGTGGAGCCTTAAGCGCTGTTTCCTGTATGATTGACCAAAACTAATCGAGTGCTCTGCTGAATCTGAAGCATTTAACGTCCGCTTTCTGTTAAATTTGTGAATTCCAATCACACACTTGTATCTCTTCACTGTTTTGTGGGGTTGTTTTTATAAAATGGGGAGAATGCCTTTGATCTCTTACTAAATTTACATAATGGTATATCACAAGTTACAAGAATATGAAAGGGTTTTGAGGGGAGCTGGATGCCCGGGTGAGTTGGAACATTGGCCTTTTGTCTCTGGGACCATAGTTCAATCACAGCCTGGACTGAAGGGAAAGCCTGCTCCCTCTGCTGGCTACAAGGGTCACAGAATCATACACCACAGGAGGCCCACAGCAATTGGGTGGTGTCCCACAGCACAAAAAGTGCCCCTAATTTGGCAAACGCACCCAGAGGCTGGTGTCAGGAGTGGAAGACGATGCTTCAGATCTTAGGCAGTCCCTCGGAGTCGAGGGTGACTTGCTTCCATTCGAACATGAGTTCTAAGGTGGCTGATGAGTCCAATGTGGGAACTAGGGTCTCTGTCACAGGTGGGTCTGTCGCTGTTGGGGTTGTCCATGAGGGTCCAGACGTTCCAGATCCCGAACTTCATTTTAGAGGGTGGAAGATGCCTGTACGTGAATTCTTTCAACGTGGGGTGGCCATTGCACACCAACTACCACATGAACTTAACAGAGCAAGGTCTTGGTCCAATGACAAGGGGACCCAAGACCCTTGGAGACCATGGGCCTAGCACACACACGCGCGCACACACAATCCTCCCTCCCTCCCTCAGGTCCTCTCTCCCTGGGTTTTCAGGGATCGCAATGAAATGAAGGTATACTGTCGAAGTCACAGTAAAGGGAACTTTACGGCATTGTACCTGAAATTGAACCTGCCCCATTCTGCCTGCAAAGACGTCTTTCGCCTTCATCAGCTCAAAATTTACCCCAAAATATAGAAGTTTTCTTGGCTTGCTAAATTATTCCCAGCTGCATCCCGCTGCACAGAGGCAGTGGCGAGGGGGATGGCCCGATCACAGGTCTCTCCCACGGCCTGGGGAGTGGGCTGGAGCGGATCTGGCTCGCTTTCTGCGGAGGAAGCTGGCTCCCACTCTGCCTGGCAGCTTCTCAGGCAGTGAAATCGAGAACTCACCGCTCGGGAGCACGGGGCATGGATGGGCCCTGCAGCAACCTAGGACTGTTGTGAAAATATCGTCATTTTCGATTTTACCACAAACTGCAGAAGGTCTGCGTTGCAGAGTACTCTGCGGCCAGCTCCCCCTGATGGCTTAGTGGGTAAATGCCTCAACGTGGCATGGGACTGAGTCATGCCGAATAGATCGCACAAGTTTGCATCCCTGCTAAACAATTGCCCCACAAGATGGAGATTTCCTTTGGGGGCACATTGAGAGCAGAAAGGAAAAAAAAAAGTAACAGAGTCAGAAATTCAACCTCCACTTCAAGAGGTTTCCATCACTCCCAGAGCTCCTCATCTTGGCCGAGGATGTGAATAGGCCAGGGATGAGGTAACCCGAGTCAGTCCTTTACACTGCACAGCAATGCTGGCAGAGGCTTAGCCAGCTAGAGACTGATGCGTGATGGCAACTTTTATTTTTAAATCTTGCCAGTTAAGTCATCATTGCCGGTTAAGTACATTTGCGATGTAGTCAGTGTTGTAATGTTGGAAACGCTGCAGCCTATTTACACATAACAAGCACCCACAAACAACAATGAGATAATGAACCAAAAGTCTATTTTTTAGTGATGTTGGTTGAGGGATAAATGCTGGCCAGGACATTCACCTCTGTTTAAAAAAAAAAATAGGATTGTGTGCATCTTTAATGCAGGCATTCAATGTTAAAATGATTGAAGTATTGTGTGTTTCACGTACTGTGATGCTGTGATGCCCCTACCAAGCCCAAGTCCATGCTGATCATAACTGGACAGAAAACATTCTTCAGATTTAATAGGACTCAACCAGAGCACCCCCGCTGATTTTATCCACTCATACGTGACGTACATGGATTGCCGAAAGACGGTCGGCAAAGTGCCACCTAATAGGCTTGCTGGCAAAGTTGAAGCCCGTAGAATAAAAGGGACAGTGGCAGCCTGGATACGACACTGGCTAAGTGACAGGAAAGAGAGAGCAGTGATGAACGGTTGTTTCTCGAACTGGAGGAAGGTATACAGTGGTGTTCCCCAGGGGTCGGTTCTGTGGGAGGGCAGGTTGAGAAAGCAGTTAACAAGGCTTACGGAATCTTGGGCTTCATAAACAGAGATATAAAGTACCAAAGTGTGGAAATTATGAACCTGTATCACACACACACACACACACTTATGAGGGGTTTTGATAGAGTAAATAAGGAGATACTGTTTCCAGTGGCAGAAGGGTCAGTAACCAGAGGACACAGGTTTAAGATAAATTGGCAAAAGAACCAGAGACTTTTTTTTCGCAGAGTTGTTGTGGAACACGCTGCCTGAGAGGGCGGTGGAAGCAGATTCAACAGTAGCTTTCAAAAGGGAATTGGATACATACTTGACGAGGAAAGATTTGTGGGGTTTTGGGGAAAGAGCAGGGGGAGCGGGACTAATTGGATATCTCTTTCACAGAGCCGGCACAGGCACGATGGGCCGAGTGGTCTCCTTCTGTGCTGCAAGATTCTAGGATTCGATTAGGGTAAATGAAAACCTGCAACAACTTGCATTTATATAGCGCCTTTAAAGTAGCAAAACATTCCAAGGTGCTTCACAAGAGCATTATCAATCAAAATTTGACAGCGAACCACAGAAGGAGATATCAGGACAAATGTTGGTCAAACAGGTCACCGGTTTTAAGGAGCATCTTAGAGGAGAGAGAGGTGGAGAGGTTGAGGGAACTAATCTTCAGTATCTGGACTCAAGCCACAGTCCCTCCCCTTGTCCAGTGTCGGACTTGGTAAAAGGCACAGCTCATAAACCTTCAGGTTCCTGATAGCAGTCATGGCACGAGGGATTGCATCTGGGTAATCTCCTCCAGCCCCACAATCCCTCGAGAGATCAAAACTCCTCTAAATCTCCTGAGCATCCCTGCTTACAGCTGCTCAACCATTGGTGGCCATGCCTTCTGTTGCCTGGGCCCAAGCTTTGGAACTCCCTGCCTAAACCTCTCTGCCTCTCTACCTCCTTGAAGACGCTCCTTAAAACATACCTCTTTGACCAAGCTTTTGGTCACCTGCCCTAACTTCTACTTATGCAGTTCGGTGTCAAATTTTTAGCGCATAATACTCCTGTGAAGCGCCTTCATATCATAGAATCATAGAAGTTTACAGCACGGAAGGAGGCCATTTCGGCCCATCGTGTCCACGCCAGCCAACAAGAGGCCATCCAGCCTAATTCCATTAACCCTGCAGGTTACGGCAGTTCAGGTGCACATCCAAGTACTTTTTAAATGTGGTAAGGGTTTCTGCCTCTACCACCCTTTCAGGCAGTGAGTTCCAGACCCCCACCACCCTCTGGGTGAAGACATTTCCCCTCAAATCTTCTCTAAACCTTCTACCAATTACTATAAATTTATGCCCCCTGGTTGTTGACCCCTCAGCTAAGGGAAATAGGCCCTTTCTATCCACTATATCTAGGCTCTTCATAATTTTATACACTTCAATGAGGTCTCCCCTCAGCCTTCTCTGTTTCAAGGAAAACAAATCCGACCTATCCAATCTTTCCTCATAGCTTAGATTCTCCACTCCAGGCAACAAACTTTCAAAGCTGCAAAACCCTTTACTACCTCCTCTCTCACTATGTTTATTTCATCTAATATTTCACACTCCTCCTCCTCCTCCTCGATAGCAGTGTCTGCATCGCCCCTCTCTTTTGTGAAAACAGAGGCAAAGTATTCATTAAGAACCGTACCCACATCTTCCGCCTCCACACACAGATTACCCTCATGGTCTCTAATAGGCCCTACCCTTTCTTTAGTTATCCTCTTGTTCTTAATATATTCATAAAACATCTTTGGGTTTTCCTTGATTTTATTTGCCAAGAATGTTTCATGCTCTTGCTTTGCTTTCCTAATATCCTTTTTAATTTTACCCCTGGACTTTCTATAGTCCAAGAGATTCTGCAGTATTGAGCCCTCGGTATCTGTCACAAGCCTTCCCTTTTCTCTTTATCCTACCCTGTATGCCCCGCGACATCCAGGGGGCTCTAGATTTGTTAGTCCCAGCCTTGAGACGTTTCACTACATTAAAGGCGCTATATAAATACAAGTTATTGTTGCTGTTGGGTTTGGGGGGGGGGGGGCGGGGGGGTAGGAGGGAGCAGAGGTCTGTGTGGACCTACAGCGGACGGGGGCGGGGCGGGAACAATACTGAGTGGACAACCAGTTCTACGCTGCTTTCCTGATCCCCCCCCTGGCAGTCAGTTTACAGGCGAGTAATTGGCAGACATTTGGGTCAAGTCATAGCTGGCTGGCATTCACCTGGGGAAACAGTGAATTATGGGAGGCAAACGGGGGTGGGGGGGAATATAGTTTATTACTGTGGATCCAACAACTGAATACAGGGGGCTGAAAGTCCAGGGCCAGGGACAGTGTCGGGCGGGAGGAATGCCCATCGCTCATTGGTGCTTTAGCCAGCTGTGCCACTGACACTGTCTAAAGAGAACTGTCAAGATAACAACCTGTATTTATATAGCGCCTTTCACATAGTGAAACGTCCCAAGACGCTGCACAGGAGTATTATGCGACTCGCTGTTATTTTTATCGCATCATCATCATAGGCAGTCCCTCGGAATCGAGGAAGACTTGCTTCCACTCCCAGTGAGTTCTCTGGTGACTGAACAGTCCAATACGAGAGCCACAGACCCTGTCGCAGGTGGGACAGACATTCGTCGAGGGAAGGGGTGGGTGGGGCTGGTTTGCCGCGCGCTCCTTCCGCTGCCTGCACTTGGCCTCTTCATGCTCTTTGCGTTGAGACTCGAAGAACTCATCGCCCTCCCGAATGCACTTTCTCCACCTCGGGCAGTCTATGGCCAGGGACTCCCAGGTGTCAGTGGTGATGTCGCACTTTTACCAGGGAGGCTGTGAGGGTGTCCTTGTAACGCTTCTGCTAAAAATTAGCGCTGGTGACCAAAAGCTTGGGCAAAGAGGTAGGTTTTAAGGATCGTCTTGAAGGAGGAAAGAGAGGTGGGGAGGTTTAGGCAGGGAATTTCAGAGTTTAGGGCCCTGGTAACAGAAGCCATGGCCACTGGGGAGGGGAGGGGGTTGGGGTGGGGTGGGGAGTCAGTCAGTCTCGAAGGGCCAAATGGCCTCCTTCTGTGCTGTAACCTTTCTATGATTGTAAAAGCCCCTTGCTCCTTCCAGCTCCTGTGTGTTTTTCTGTACTTCCCATGAAGGCTTTGACACAAAAACAGCGCAACGCAGACAGCCTACTCGAGAGTTTGCCAACTGCCTTTATATGGAAAGAAATATTCCAATTTCCTGGACTTTCACATGAAACTGCAAGGCTTCCAGCCAAGATCACTGATTTACAGGAACTGGATAAAGTCAAATTTAGTTTTTAATTGCACGGGATTCCAGGATTTATTAATTGGAGTTTTGGGGCTGGCATTCCGTCATTGCATGAAAATATAAAATCAGAGGTCTTGCTTCAACAACAACGACTTGTATTTATATAGCGCCTTGAACGTAGTAAAACGTCCCAAGGTGCTTCATATATTAGTGTTATAAGACAAAACAAATTTGACACCGAGCTACAGAAGTAGAAATTAGGGCAGGTGACCAAACGCTCGGTCAAAGAGGTAGGTTTTAAGGAGCGTCTTGAAGGAGGAAAAAGAGTTGGAGAGGTTTAGACAGGGAGTTCCAGAGCGTGTGGCCCAGGCAGCTGAAGGCACGGCCACCAATGGTTGAGCGATTATAATCAGGGATGGTCAGGAGGGCAGAATTAGAGGAGAGCAGACATCTCGGGGGGTTGTGGGGCTGGAGGAGATGATTCTTCTTGGGCAGTTGCTCGAATCGAGGATGACTTGCTTCCACACCAAAAAAGGATGTGTTCAATGAGCTCACAGGTGGTTCAATGAAGGACCCAATATTCCGGATCCCGAACTACATCCTGAAGGGTGGAAGATGCCTGTGCGTGGATTTTTTTAACGTGGGGTGGCCGTTGCACATCAGCCACCACACGGGCTTGACAGAGCTAGGTCTTGGTCCAGTGGCAAGGATTAACCAAGACAACTGGAGAACAGCTCTGCTGCACGGACCTAGTGCACACACATATCGCAGTGTGGGCTGGCCCGTGCTGCCCCGGGCCCTCGTCTCTTCTGGGCTCCAAAACCACGCCTCTCTCTCGCCGCTCCTTCGGCCCGACCTCGCCGCTCCTGCTGTACCTGCCCACGCTCCAAACAGTGACCTAGGTTATGGTGACGTCCAATCCAGTCGCCCTCTTCACTGCCGTCGCCCTCCTGCACCAGCTCGCGCTGTTCCGCGGGGTGGTATTCTCCTTTTAAGCGTGGCAGCTCCGACCTGCGAGAGAACATCTGCGGCAAGTCGGGGCCTTAAAAGGAGCGGCGAGCGGCGGCCTGGGAGCAGCATGGAGGAGATTACAGAGATAGGGAGAGGCGAGGGCCATGGAGAGAGTTGAAAATAAGGATGAGAATTTTGAGATCGAGACATTGCTTAACCGGGAGCCAATGTAGTTCAGCAAACGCAGGGGTGATGGGTGAGTGGGACTTGGTGCGAGTTAGGACATGGGCGGCCGAGTTTTGGATCACCTCTAGTTTACGTAGAATAGAACGTGGGAGGCCAGCCAGGAGTGCGTTGGAGTAGTCAAGTCTAGAGGTAACAAAGGTTTCTGAATTATTAACTGGGCTTTTGTCTCTTCAGATCGGACGTGTATTTCCAGCACTTATTTTTTGTTATTTCTGACTTCCAGCATTCACAGCTTTCTTTCCATCTGATTTGTCTTGCTGCTAATTAATCGAGCCTCAATCCTTTGCTGCAGTTATTTTGCTCCCCTTTACAAAATATAGATTCCACTTAAAGGCTAAACGCACGGGGGTTTTTTTCCTCTCTCCACAATTTAACAAATAAACCATTTCAGATCGCGGCTGGGTGTTGTGGACTGAGGTCGAGTTTCTTGCCTTTCCATTCCGTTCTAAAAATGATCATTACCTCGGCTTACCGTTAGTTTCTTTTGTGTACTCGCACATGAATGAACCCCCCGCTACCGTAACTCCCAGCCACTCCCCCAACGCACATGACCATCGCTTACATATTCCCCCACCCCCCGCCCAATCTTTGGGCAAAAAGCCAAAAATCCCAGTCCCCATGGCAATGATGTCAAGTGCAGAGTACGCAACGAAAGGCATTCACCTGCTGCTAAACATCACTGCCAGTGTGACGGAGGCAGTTTCCTGCCGACTGCGTACTGGTAGAGAAATAATGTATGGTGGCAGTCCACACATATGCTCTGTACACATGGATTAAACAGAGGTAAGCCCCCATTCTACCCTCTTAATGGCTCGTGTAAGGCAACTGGGCTCCACGAATAATATGACGCGTGACATACCATTTTTGTTAAATCACTGCGTTGTCACTTTTTGGCAGCACTCTTGGCTCGGAGTCAGAGGTTGTGGGTTCAAGCCCCACCCCAGGGACTTGAGCACATAATCTCGGGCTGTTCTCCAAGTGCAGTACTGAGGGAGCGCCGCGCTGTCGGAGGGGCGGTGCTGAGGGAGCGCCGCGCTGTCGGAGGTCCCGGCCTTCAAGCGAGCTGATAAACCCGAAGCTTCGCCCGACTGTTCGGGCGGATCTTAAAAGGTCCCATCGCACGATTCGAAAAACGGCAGGAACTTCTCCCCGTGTCCTGGGCCCCATCGGCCACACAGCCGCTCATATTATTGCCATTTGCGGGATCTTCCTGTTCACAAATGGCTGCTTCATTGGCCTATATAACAGGTCACTGCACCTCAACATAACTAATTGTACGTGAAGTACTTCCCGACATTGCTGAGGGGGGCAGTGGCGGGTCTCAGGAGCAGCATGGCGAGGGGTTGCCAACACTCCAGGAGTTAAAGATCGGATAAACGCAGGAGAAACATTAAAATTTAAAAAGTGTGTTTTTATACATTATCTTTGAACACTTTTATTAGTGGTAAAAATATTGGAGATCGATGAAATAAAGACTGGCAGGGGAGGATGGGTGGAGAATGGGGGTCATGAAAGAAAGACTTACAGATTTGCATTTATATAGGCCTTTCACGATCATCGGACGTGTCAAAGCGCTTTACAGCCAATGAAGTTCTTTTGGAGTGTAGTCACTGTTGTAATGTAGGAAACGCAGCAGCCAATTTGTGCACAGCAAGCTCCCACTAACAGCAATGTGATAATGACCAGATATTCTTTTTTTGTTATGTTGATTGAGAGATAAATATTGGCCCCAGGACACCGGGGATAACTCTCCTGCTCTTCTTTGAAATAGTGTCGTGGGATCTTTTACGTCTACCTGAGAGTGCAGACCGGGCCTCGGTTTAACGTCTCATGCGATAGACGACACCTCCAACAGTGCAGCATTCACCCAGCACTGCACTGGAGTGTCAGCCTAGCTTTCTTTGTGCTCAAGTCCCTGGAGTGGGACTTGAACCCACAACCTTCTGACTCAGAGGCAAGTGCACTACTCATTAAGTCGCGGCTGACACTGTGAGATGACACGATATGAACCTCCAGGAATATGCTCAACCAGAGTTGGCAACCCGAGGCATACTCTTCATTCTGTGCACAATGCAAACATTAGACTGACCCATGCAGGTCAGGGCAACCCCGACTGCAATCCCTGGTCTTTACGGAGTTAGTCAAGCTTAGGGGGCCGCCCATTTAAAATGGAGATGAGGAGGAATTTCTTCTCTCAGAAGGTTGTAAATGTGTGAATTCTTTGCCCCAGAGAATTGTGGAGGCTGGGTCATTGAATACATTTAAGGCAGAGATAGACAGATCTTTGAGCGATAAGGGAGTGAAGGGTTATCGGATCAGCCATGATATTATTGAATGGCGAAGCAGGCTCGAGGGGCCAGGTGGCCTACTCCTGCTCCTATATCTTATGTTCTTAGCTGGGGTGCTCATACAGGCTGCACCACTGGCATTAATACTTCTGTGATAGGGAAGGGGAGTGGCGGGGGGAAAATCAGCCAGGATTCCTGCTCCTGATCCAGCTACAACTGTTGGCAAGGGCATGTGTGGTCATCAGGTAATGAAGCAAGGAACAACTCAATCAATCGCTTGATACAACAAACTGTGCCTCTTAATCCAATGCATGCGTTTCCCCCGTTGAGCCTGGTGCAAATGGGGTCAGTTTGCCAAGTCACAAGTCACAGTTGAATTTCCTCCATTCACACTTCATAAAAACGACTTGCAAAGAAAGAAAGAACTTGCATTTCTATAGCGCCTCTCACAACCCCAGGACGTCCCAATGCGCTTTACAGCCAATCAAGTACTTTTTGGAGTGTAATCACTGTTGTAATGTAGGAAACGTGGCAACCAATTTGCCCACAGCAAGCTCCCACAAAAAGCAATGTGATAATCTGTTCTAGTGCCGTTGATTGAGGGATAAATATTGGCCCCAGGACACCGGGGAGAACTCCCCTGCTCTTCTTCAAAATAGTGCCGTGGGATCTTTTACGTCCACCTGAGAGGGCATCCGAAAGACGGTAGCTCCCACAATGCAGCACTCCCCCAGTACTGCCCCTTCCACAGTGCAGCACTCCCTCAGTACTGCCCCTCCGACAGTGCAGCACTCCCTCAGTACTGCCCCTTCCACAGTGCAGCACTCCCTCATTACTGCCCCTCTGATGGTGCGGTGCTCCCTCAGTACTGTCCCGCCGACGGTGCGGCGCTCCCTCAGTACTGCCCCTCCGACAGTGCGGCACTCCCTCAGTACTGTCCCGCCGACAGTGCGGCGCTCCCTCAGTACTGCCCCTCCGACAGTGCGGCACTCCCTCAGTACTGCCCCTCCGACAGTGCGGCGCTCCCTCAGTACTGCCCCTCCGACGGTGCGGCGCTCCCTCAGCACTGCCCCTCCGACAGTGCGGCGCTCCCTCAGCACTGCCCCTCCGACAGTGTAGTGCTCCCTCAGACGGTGCGGCGCTCCCTCAGTACTGTCCCTCCGACAGTGCGGCGCTACCCCAGCACTGCACTGGGAGTGTCAGCCTAGATTTATGCGCTCAAGTCTCTGGAGTGGGACTTGAACCCACAACCTTCTGACTCAGAGGCGAGGGTGCGACCCACTGAACCACGGCTGACACTGACTTGTAGTATAAACGTTATAAATTATTGGTCTGCATTTGTTTTTAAATCAGAGCTAAATAAAGGCAGGCCCTACAGTGGGTGACTGCCACAGGGGCAGAACTCCTGAACTTCAACTCCCACTCGGATTAAGAGCTTGAACAAAGGCAAACGGAAATGCTAAACTGTTGCTCAAAGTCTCAAACAGAATTTTTTTAATACACAATTATTTTTAGCACTGTTTGCAATCTGCAATGATCTTGGTTTTAAAACAGCAAGGCAACAGAGTTTAGACCTGGAGCCCAAACCTGACCTGTTGCTGTGAGTGTGAGTCAGTGATACCAGAATCTGCCACTAGATGGTGCCCCAAACAACAAATAAAACTCTTCAATTCGCCGAGTTTGTTTTAAAATGGCAATGCAATGAAATCCCAACACACCCTCCCTGGTACCAAATCAGTAACAGTGCAACTAGAGAGGAGGTTTAATTTCTCCAACATAGAAGTGGTGCTGTAACAGAAGCAGGAGATGTGGCCCCTGAAATTACTGGGTCTAGGAGCGAGGATGTGGAGGCGGGGGGAGAAGGCAGTTGGGGTTGGGGGGGGAAGACAGAGAAAGGCGGGGTGGTATTCCCCTGGGAACGGGGCTATAATCTGGGTCTGCACCAATGTTTCCAGTAATTTTTTGAGAGTGCGCGGCCCCTTTAAGTGGCTGGGCGGCCAGTTCAAATGTTCACGCAGGCTCGGTTATTCTGATTGATAAGCGGGTTAACAGTCTGCGCGGAAACTCCAGACTGCCACGCGGCTTCAAAGGAATACGTGTCGGCACCCAGTTCCAGCAAAGCAGCACCTTCTGTATCAGCAGGCTGTGTCTGCTTCGGGCCAGATGCAAAGTGCCGCCGGACATTCCAGGCATCCAAGGGAGGAACCTTAAATACCATGGGCACCAGCCCCATTCACGCTAATATCACCGCCTCTGGGGAGTCGGGACAGTGTCAATGTCCGACAGAGGACCACAGCAGTGCAGGCTTCGACGCATTCAATCGCCGAATAAAATATCAAACGAGCGCTCACTTTGAATTCACCCAGAGAATGTCCACTTCAAGTAACTGCCACTTTGGCTCAGTTGGTGTCACTTTTGTTCCGAGTCAAAGGTTGCAGATTTAAGCCACTGTCATCAGTCACCCCCCCAAACCTCGTCTCACCACTGTTCCTTACTTAAACCTCTGTGATGTGCATCGGGATGTCTTACTATGTTGGAGTATTACTTTAAATTAAACTGATCGTCACCCCATCCACCACCTTCAGCATTCACTGCCTCCACCACCGGCACACCGTGGCTGCAGTGTGTACCATCTACAAGATGCACTGTAGCAACTCGCCAAGGCTTCTTCGGCAACACCTCCCAAACCCACGACCTCTACCACCTAGAAGGACAAGGACAGCAGGCGCATGGGAACACCATCACCTCCACGATCCCCTCCAAGCCACACACCATCCTGACTTGGAAATATATCATCGTGGCTAGGTCAAAATCCTGGAACTCCCTCCCTAACAGCACTGTGGGAGCACCTTCACCACACAAACTGCAGCGGTTCAAGGCGGCTTCTCCAGGGGCAATTAGGGATGGGCAATTGCCAGCGACACCCACATCCCAGGAACTAATTTTTTTTTAAATTGGGGCAATAAGACAAGGGGGGCACAGATTCAAACTAGTAAAAGACAATTTTAGGATTGCTATCAGAAAGTTCCTCTTCACACAAGGAGCGATCGACATATGGAATTAACTCCCAGAGAGAGCAACGGAGGCGAAAACCCTGGAATTATTTGCGCAATGATTGGTTGCTGCAATAGGGGAAATGTAGGATCTCTAGATGGATTTTTTAAAATGTATTCGTTCACAGGATGTGGGCGTCGCTGACATTTATTGCTCTCTCAGGTGGACATCCCATGGCACTATTTTGAAAACGGCATTATCCCTAGTGTCCAGGCCAATATTTATTCCTCAACCAATATCACAAAATTCTGGTCATTATCACATTGCTGTTTGTGGGAGCTTGCTGTGCGCAAATTGGCTGCCGCGTTTCCCACATTACAACAGTGACCACACCCCAAAAAGTACTTAATTGGCTGTAAAGCGCTTTGGGACGCCCGATGGTCATGAAAGGCGCTATATAAATGCAACTCTTTCTTTTCTTTGGCACAACTCACACGTGAAGAACAAGTGAAATCTGTGCTTGCCTGTGGAATCAAACCCTGCCACAGAGGGGAAACATTGGAAATAAAAGTACTGACCCTTGACAAGATACACGCACAGCTGCTGTCAAATATAAATCCGGATTATATTTAAGCGCCATGACGCTGACACAAAAGGACACTCAAGAGAGTCTCGGCAACACAAACTAAATCAGACATCATTGCTCTCCGCACGCGACACTTACTTTTCCAGGAACTGTTGCAACCCCTGTCGCCTTCTCTCGATACCGTCACTGTTGTTCACTTGGAAAAATGGTTTCTTGCCCGGCAGCTCTGGGGGAGACCTGCGCAAACAAAAGCAAAGGGGAATTCAGTCTACGGTGGCACAGGGGACCATAAGAACATCAGAAATAGCAGGAGTCAGCCATTTGGCCCCTCGAGCCTGCTCCGCCATTCAATAAGATCACGGCTGATCTGATCTTGACTTCAACTCCACTTTCCCGCCCGTTCCCCATAACCTATCACTCCCCTGTAGCTCCAGAATCTGACTATCTCCACCTTAAATATATTCAAAGACCCAGCCTCCACAGCTCTCTGGGGCAGAGAATTCCACAGATTCACCAGAAGAAATTCCTCCTCATCTCGGTTTTAAATGGGCGACCCCTTATTTTGAAACTCTGCCCCTAGTTCTAGATTCCATCACGAGGGGAAACATCCTCTCTGCATCTACCCTGTCAAACCCACTCCAAGTCTGATATGTTTCAGTAAGAATGTGGCACTTGTGTTGATTCATATACTAATATCAGTCATCATCATCATCATCAGTACGTCCCTCCCAAACAAGTGGTGGGAGCGGGGCCAGACACACATCACAAAGTGTTATTAGAGAGGATGTTTCTATTCTAAAACATGAAAGTGTAACAGAAGCAGGAAAGCCCCCTGAAATTACTGGGTCTAGGAGTGGGGAGGGGGAGGGGGAGGGGTGGGGTGGAGATGGATGGTGTGGTGGTATTTCACCAAGGGGGCCTGTAATCTGGGTTGGCACTAATGTTCCCTCTAATGTTCTTTTGGGTGCATGGCCCCTTTAACAGGTTGCATGGCGCATTCCAATTCCAGCGTGTGTACGGTATTTCCATTTAAGTGCCGGTGAGCTTAACGAGGACGCTGCTCGGCACACTGTTCTACCAATGCAGATAAGCTTAAGTCACAAAGGTAATTATTCAGTTTCCTGCCATCCCTTGGCTCAGTGGGCAACTCTCTCACCGCTCAGTCAGAAGGTTGTGGGTTCAAGTACCGCTCCAGAGACTTGAGCACAAAAACGCAACCCGACACTCCAGTGTAGTACTGAGGGAGCGCTGCACAGTCAGAGGGGTAGCACTGAGGGAGTGCTGCACTGTCAGTAGGGCAGTACTGAGGGAGCGCCGCACTGTCAGTAGGGGCAATGCTGAGGGAGTGCCGCACTGTCAGTAGGGGTAGCACTGAGGGAGCGCCGCACTGTCGGAGGGGCAGTCCTGAGGGAGCGCCGCACTGTCGGAGGGGCAGTCCTGAGGGAGCGCCGCACTGTCGGAGGGGCAGTCCTGAGGGAGCGCCGCACTGTCGGAGGGGCAGTCCTGAGGGAGCGCCGCACTGTCGGAGGGGCAGTCCTGAGGGAGCGCCGCACTGTCGGAGGGGCAGTCCTGAGGGAGCGCTGCACTGTCGGAGGGGCAGTCCTGAGGGAGCGCCGCACTGTCGGAGGGGCAGTCCTGAGGGAGCGCCGCACTGTCGGAGGGGTAGTGCTGAGCGAGTGCTGCACTGTCGGAGGGGCAGTACTGAGGGAGTGCTGCACTGTCGGAGGGGCAGTACTGAGGGAGCGCTGCACTGTCGGAAGTGCCGTCTTTCAGATTGAGCTGTTAAACCAAGACCCCATCTGCTGTCTCAGGTGAACGTTCAAGATCCCATGAGCACTACCAACTGAGCCAAGGCTGACACTGTCAGGCGTCAAGTGAGGTATCCAGCGGGGTCTGCAGCGGCCGGCGGGGGCAATCCCAGATTTACGGCCGTTTCAGAGGACTCAGTTTCAAACATCCTCCAGCGTGTACGTGTAGCTCAGTGTCGTTACTAGCAGTGTGAGCAGCAGCCGCATTGCGAGCTGTACTTACATCAATCCGGCATTCTTCTGGAGCTGTCGCCTCAGCCACACAAACTCCCGATACCGCCGCCGCACACAGGACGTCTTCACAGTGAAAGCCTTACTGTTCGTCTGAAAGAGTGCAGCAAATGGTCGGTCAGTTAAGACATAAGAACATAATAGGAGCAGGAGTCGGCCATTTGGCCCATCGAGCCTGTTCCACCATTCAATAAGATAGAAACATAGAAAATAGGTGCATGAGTAGGCCATTCAGCCCTTCGAGCCTGCACCACCATTCAATGAGTTCATGGCTGAACTTGGTCTGTTTTCATTTTAAAACTATTTTTATAGGGAGGGGTCTAATTTGGAAGACAGTTATCGCTATCTGTCCATTCCTTGTCTTCCATCGATCCATCAAAATTAATTTAAATAGACTTAGTGGTTTATTTTACTTTCTATGTAAACTTAAATATGTTTTATTAAAATGTCATAAAAACCAATGATAATTTAGTAAAATAAATTTTAACTTTCCACACAAAGTAAAATATTAATTCATGTCTTTAATAATATTAATTAATACTTTATTATGTATTATCAAAAGATGAGTGCCTAACTATAACCGCAGTATAAGTTTTGTTTTGCTTTTTGTAGCCTGCATCAAGGGATTAAAGCGAGACACCATCACGGCTGATCTGATCATGGACTCAGTTCCACTTCCCTGCCCACTCCCCATAACCCTTCACTCCCTTATCATTGAAAAATCTGTCTATCTCCACCTTAAATATATTCAATGACCCAGCCTCCACAGCTCTCTGGGGCAGAGAATTCCACAGATTTACAACCCTCAGAGAAGAAATTCCTCCTCATCTCAGTTTTAAATGGACGACCCCTTATTCTGAACCTAGTTCTAGATTCCCCCACAAGGGGAAACATCCTCTCGGCATCTACCCTGTCGAGCCCCCTCAGAATCTTATACGTTTCAATAAGATCACCTCTCATTCATCTAAACTCCAATGAGTACCTAGTTGATTTTAACTAGCAAACAGTAACAATCTGTGTTCCCTCTCGAGGGATTTAGTGGCCCACTCCCTCATGGAATGATACTGCACAGGAGACTATGCTGCTTCTTTGGTAGAGCTATCCAATTAGTATCACTCCCCCCTGCTCTTGTCCCACATCCCTGCAAATTTTTACCTTTCAAGTATTTATCCAATTCCCTTTGGACAGTTACTATTGAATCTGCTTTCAGGCAGCGCGTTCTAGATCTGGCTGCGTAAAAAAATTCTCCTCTTGTCGCCTCTTGTTCTTTTGCCAATTACCTTCGATGCCAACGTCCTTGATAAATGTCCTGCCCAGTATGGTACTGAGCTCCACATAGAGCCGCAAGGTTCCACATTCGATCCCTGCTCTGTACTGAGTCAGCTGATCTAAGCTGGGGCAGGAATAGGGGCAGGATAATTAACCCCAACACCACTGGCTTGGAAAACAGGCCGTCGTTCCCGCCCCTGATCGCGGGCCAGTGACTCCTGCCGGGGAGAGCGCTGTGCCAGTGTGGCGAGGGCAGTACCGGCTCCAGCTGCTGCCCCTACCCCACGGACACGGTGAACACTCACTGTCGAGGCTCACATCCAAGGATCCACTGCTTGGATGACGTACTGATGGTACCTGCCGTCTATGGAAACGTGGCATAGCAAGAGTCAACGCCTGCTTGGGAGGCGCGGGGAGGGGGAAGGGAGAAGTGATACTACATGTTGGAAGACTAGGAAGCGGAGTCAATGGAGTCGACACAAGCAGCTTCTGTCCCTGCTCAGCTACGTTTCTGTACGCAGAGACCAGAGCAGCGTCACTCGGAGTGCTCAGAGTAGACATGGAAGCATTCATGGAGCAGAGAGGCAGTACTGTATCATGCAGTGACGGGACACGGGTTGTAAAAGTCAGATAGCCAGGAGTATAGAATACGAGAGCCTGGACTTTAATTGTTTACAAGCCTTTATTTGGAGACACACATTACATACAGTGAACCCCCAAGATAAGCTTTCCCTCCCCCCCCATCTCCTCCCACATATATGAATACAAGAGATTCCCCAATACCCACCACCTGAATACAATTAACATCGGCTTGATTCCCTGCCCTGAATGAATGGCAGTGCTGCTGGGACGAGGAACCAATCAGAGGCCCACTGGTGCCCCACAATGAGAAAAAACCTCACAGGTGTCTCAGCTCTGGGCTGCACTTGTTTACCTCCTAGTGGCCAGCTTGCAACACGGTAGGGACCTGGGACCCAACCACACATTCCACTGTGATTGATGCAAGGTCAGGGTTTAGGGATGGGAGGGGGGGGTTCACAAGGAACATAGAAACAGGAAGAGGCTATTCAGCCCCTCGAGCCTGTTCAGCCATTCAATCAGATCATAGCTGATCTGTACCTCAACCCCATTTTCCCGCTTTTGCTCCATATCGCTTACGTAACAGCCCTGCAAATTTTTACCTTTCAAGTATTTATCCGATTCCCTTTGGACAGTTACTATTGAATCTGCTTCCTCCGCCCTTTCAGGCAGCGCGTTCCAGATCTGGCTGCGTAAAAAAATTCTCCTCTTGTCGCCTCTTGTTCTTTTGCCAATTACCTTCGATGCCAATGTCCTTGATAAATGTCCTGCCCAGTGTGGTACTGAGCCCCACATAGAGCCGCAAGGTTCCACATTCAATCCCTGCTCTGTACTGAGTCAGCTGATCTAAGCTGGGGCAGGAATAGGGGCTTAAACAATTAAATTGAGCCCAGCATCCACAGTCTTTTGGGAAGAGAGAATTCTGGATATCTATTGTGTTAAAAAGTGTTTCCTGACATCACTCCTGAATGACCTGGCTCTAATTTTAAGGTAATGCCCCCTTGTTCTGGAAAAAGTTTCTCTGTATCTACCCCATCAACTCCTTCAATCATGTTAAACACCTCAATAAGATCACCCATTAATCTTCTAAACTCGAGGGAATACAACCGGTCTTAACCTCGGTGCAGTATTAGGCGGTCCCTCGTATCGAGGATGACCCACTTCCACACCAAAAAGGGATGAGTTCACAGGTGTTTCAATAAAGGACCTGACAATCTAGGTCCTGAACTACATACTGAAGGGTGGAAGATGCCTGTGCGTGGATTCTTTTAATGTGTGGTGGCCGTTGTACACCAGCCACCACACGAGCCTGACAGAGCTAGGTCTTGATCCAGTGGCAAGGGTTAACCAAGACGACTGGAGACCTGCTCTGCTGCACGGACCTAGTGTGCACACATATCACAGTGTGGGCTGGCCCGTGCTGGCCCGTGCTGCCCCAGGCCCTCGCCTCTTTTGGGCCCCGAACCCTCGCCGCTCCTGGGCCCCGATCACGATGCTCCTGGACGTACTATTCTGGTGAACCTGCTCTGACCCCCACCAAAGGCCAATATATCCTTCCTGGGGTGCAGGGCCCAGAACTGAATGCAGTTACCCCAGATGTGGTCTGACCAGAGCTTTATATAACTGTAACACAACTTTAAACACCTACATCATTTCCAAACAAACACACACTGTACTTACGTAAAGGAATATTTTATAATCCACGTAAGAAGCCCAGGAATTCTGATCTTGGATTCTTGGGTCCTGCACTCGCACAGTGATGAATTCCTACCAAAAACAACATTTCAGTGTTAAACACGTCACATACAAACCAGACTGGCTTTGTACAAAGCTGCCATGCTGTGGGTTTCTGCTACTTTCGACCTCTGCGACATCGTCCATCTCCACCCCTAACTCGGCTCATCTGCTACTGAAACCCTCATCTGTCGCTCTGTTACCTCTCGACTCAACTATTCCAAAGCTCTCCTGGCCGGCCTCCCACCTTGCAACTCTATAAACCTGAACTCGTCCAAAACTCCTAACTCGCACCAAGTCCCATTCACCAATCACCCCTGCGCTTGCTGACCTACATTGGCTCCCAGTCCAGCATGCCTCGCTTTTAAAAGTCTCATCCTCGTTTTAAAATCCCTCCATGGCCTCCTAGCCCTACCCTATCTCGGTAACTTCCTCCAGTCCTACAACCACCCCTCCCCCCCCCGCCCCGCCCCGTCCCTCCCCCTCAAGATCTCTGCACTCCTCCAATTCTGGCATCTTGAGCATCCCCAATTTTCATCACTCCACCATAGGCGGCCGAGGCCCAAAGCTCTGGAATTCCCTCCTTAATCCTCTCCACCTCTCTATCACATTGCTGTTTGTGGGAGCTTGCTGTGCGCAAGTTGGCTGCCACATTTCCCACACTACAACAGTGACTACACTCCAAAAGCATTTCATTGGCTGTAAAGTGCTTTGAGACATCCGGTGGTCGTGAAAGGCGCTATATAAATGCAAGTCTTTCTTTCTTTCTCCTCCTTTAAGACACTCCTTAAAACCTACCTCTTTGACCAACTGTCCCGATATCTCCTTATCGTGTCAAACTTTGTTTGATAACGCTCCTGTGGAACGTTTTATTAATTGAAATGTGCTATATAAATGCAAGTTGTAGTAGATCTAATGAATGCAATGAATGTGGCCTTTTTAATACCTGCTTTCCAAAACATTTCTCCTTTCTTCAGTTAATCCTCAGGATATTTGCCATTGTCCGGTTGAGTGGAGCAGGAACTGCACTGCCACGATCCTGTCAAGGCTGCTGTAACCTGCAGCCCGGAGGGGCACTAAAGCCTAAAAATGCTGGAAATATGCAGCAGGTCAGGCAGCATCTGTGGGGAGAGAAACAGTTAAAGTTTCAGGTCGATTACCTTTCATCGGAACGGTTCTGGTGAAAGGACATCGCCCTGAAACATTAGCTCAGTTTCTCTCTCCACCTGACCTGCTGAGTGTTTCCAGCATTTGCTGTTTTTATTTCAGATTTCCAACAACCGCAGTATCTTGCCTTTGTGTACTAAAGCCACCAGGCGAGTTAATAATTCGATTTTTCCCACACTCCCAATGGGCAAATATTGCCTGGCACCTCTCCATGTCAATACAAGATCGGAAACTTGACCCACGCAATATCACAAACACAAACATAACAAATGCTGTGTACAGTATACACTGCAGCAGTCTAAAAGCCACATCCACCTTCACCACAAGTAATAAATAAAAATGATAATTTATATAGCAAGTTTCACAACCTCAGGACGTCCCAAAGCACTTTACAGCCAATGAAGCTTTTTTCTGGTGTAGTCACTGTTGTAATGTGGGAAACGCAGCAGCCACTTTGCGCACAGTAAGCTCCCACAAACAACAATGTGGTAATGACCAGATAATCTGCTTTTTTAGTGATGTTGATTGAAGGATAAATATTGGCCCCAGGACACCAAGGATAACTCCCCTGCTCTTCTTCAAAATAGTGCCATGGGATCTTTTGCGTCCACCTTAGAGAGCAGACTTATCCTCGGTTTAACGTCTCGCCCAAAAGCCGGCCCCTCCGACAGTGCAGCACTCCCTCAGCACTGCACTGGGAGTGCCAGCCTAGATTTTTGTGCTCAAGTCCCTGGCATGGGACTTGAACCCACGACCTTCTGACTCAGAGGTGAGGGTGCTACCCACTGAGCCACGGCTAACACTATCGCAACGTTCAGAGCGGATTCTGGAAATTGAGAGGAGTAATGTCCCAGTTTCTGCTCAAGCCCCATTTTCTGACCATTTCCTGTGTTCTTGTGAGTTGTACGAGAAACAATTACGACATTCGTTGAAACACAACGTTTGGGGGGGGTTGGAATCCTGAAATGACAAGAATTAAAATATGGAAAGTAACAATTTTTTTTCAACGCCTACAACTAAAATGTAACTAAAAATTGGATACAAAAGAAGTCAACTTTCTTCTGAAGGTAACAGAGAGAATCAGGCTGGCCTTGAGGTCCTGAAGAGACAAAAAACTAAATTTCTTCTCGGGCTAAAGCGACATTGCCATCAGTCTTATGTGTGAGAAAATCTTTACTTGAGACAATGGAAAATTACGAAGTGGGAGGCATTCTGAGCAGTCTGGTAAATCTGCAGCGAGGTGGGTTTCTGCAGCTAGGGTTGGTGATGGACAAGAGGCAGGCATCACTTAAGCAGCAATGTGGGTGGAAAATTTGTGATTCTAACCTGTCCAGTCACAGATTTAGGTTTTTGCGTTAATCACAGAACGGTTACAGCACAGAAAGAGGTCATTGGGCCCGTGCCGGCTCTCTGCAAAAGCACTTCAGCCAGTCCCACTCCCCCGCCCTTTCCCCACTGCCCTGCAATTTTTTTTCCGTCACGTGCTTATCCAATTCCCTTTTGAAAGCCACGATTGAATCTGCCTCCACCACCCTCTCAGGCAGCGCATTCCAGATCATAACCACTCACTGCATGAATCTCAGTCTTTGATTGTGTTTGGGGGGGGGGGGGGGGGAGAGGTGGGGGCCAAACATGAACTTGATAAATACATTCACCTTACAACAACTTGCATTTATATAGCGCCTTTAATGTAGTAAAATGTCCCAAGGTGCTTCACAGGAGCGTAAAAAGACAGGAGCCACACAAGGAAATATTAGGACAGGTGACCAAAAGCTTGATCAAGGAATTAGGTTTTAAAGAGCACCTTAAAAGGAGGAGAGAGAGGCGGGGAGGTTTAGGGAGGGAGTTCCAGAGCTTAGGGCCCAGACGGCTGAGGGCAAAGGCCGCCGAAAGTGGAGTGATTATAATCAGGGATGCTCAAGAGGCTAGAATTGGAGGAGCGCAGAGATCTCGGGGGGGTTGTGGGGCTGGAGGAGATTACAGAGATAGGGAGGGGGCGAGGCCATGGAGGGATTTGAACACAAGGATGAGAATTTTGAAATCGAGGCGTTGCTGGATTGGAATCAAATGTAGGTCAGCAAGCACAGGAGGTGATGGGTAAACGGGACTTGGTGCGACTTAGGACATGGGCTGCCGAGTTTCAGTCCTTACCTTAGTTTTAGCTCTATTGTACGAAATGCGAGATACGTAGTGACTCAGAGCCAGTGAAATAGTTGGGGCATTGCAATTCACCTCAGTGCTGCTGATAGGTAGAGGGGATACAAAACTCAGCGGGGCCCCCGAGTGCTGTCACAGCCGCTGGAAAGTGCATATGCAACATCAAGCAGACACAAGATCGGGCTTGGCTGTTTCCATATAGAACTACACAGTATTTACAGCACAAAACAAGCCATTCGGCACAACTGTGCAGTGTTTATGCTCCACACGAGCCTCCGCCCACCCTATCAGCATATCCTTCTGTTCCTTTCTCCCTCGTGTTTATCCAGTTTCAATCCATCGATACTATTCGCCTCAACCACTCCCTGTGGTAGTGAGTTCCACATTCTCACCACTCTCTGAGTAAAGAGACTTCTCCTGAATTCTCCATTGGATTTATTGGTGACTGTCTTATATTGATGGCCCCTGGTTTTGAACTCCCCCATAAGTGGAAATATCTTCGCTACGTCTACCCTATTGAATTTTAATTACCTCTGTCCGGTCACCCCTCAGCCTTCCTTTTTCCAGAGAAAAGAGCCCCAGAATGTTCCTGCTATCCGCTGTCAAATAGCCTGCTGGCACTCACTAATGAAGGAATAGCCGCTCGGGTGTGGCACTGGAGGGCAGACGCCAGCATCAGTGGGCGCCTGTGAGGGGGAGGACGTTTCAGGAACCAATTCTTACCTCTTCCTCCTGGTCTTTCATCATTTTGTTTTCAGTTGAAGAATCGGGGCACCATCTGTCAGAACACAGACTCACAAATTAAACAGAGCGGATTTTTACATCAGCGCTGCAAGCTCTCAGTGTGTTTTACGATTATAGAATGATGAATCACTCTTACTGAAACACAATTAAAATAAGCTCAGCTGAAAGGAATCTCTTACAGAAACCACCTTTGTAAATCTCCCACCGCATCTCCAACACAAGCTCCATCATAGTCAGCAGAGTAGGACAGAGCTCGGCAGTGAATCTCCGACACTAAAGCAAAATACCGTGGATGCTGGGATCTGAAATACAAACAGAAAACGCTGGAAATACTCAGCAAGTCAGGCAGTTTTGGTGGAGAGAGAGCGAAACAGAGTTAACGCTTCAGGTCAATGTCCTTTCATCGCAAGAGTTCTGGTGAAAGGTCATCAACTTGAAACGTTAGCACCGTTTCTCATTCCACACAGGTGCTGCCTGACGTACTGAGTATTTGCAGCATTTTCTGTCTTTAATCTCCGATACAGAATATTTTGGTGGACAAGGGTCTGAGCTGAGTTAACCGGTCTCCGCACAGACAGCAGTTGTGCAGCCACGATTAGTTTCAACCCCCCTGGGCTAAGGGGAAGAGGGGAGCTAGGGATTTAGACGGGCTTCAGGTCGCTATCTTTTGCCTCGTGCGGGAAAGGGCACCTGTGTGCGGAGTGTTGAGAACCAGACTGGGCAGAGTTCTGACATGTCCCCCCCCTCCCCCCCGCACATGTGCAGCAAATGCCCTGCTGACATTCACTGCTTCGGCTAGCCCGTGAAGAATGTCCGAGCAGGATGATTGCACTGGAGAGGGTACAGAGGAGATTTACGAGGATGTCGCCTGGACTGGAGAATGTTAGCTGTGAGGAAAGATTGGATAGGCTGGGGTTGTTTTCTTTGGAACAGAGGAGGCTGAGGGGAGACCTTATTGAGGTGTATAAAGTTATGAGGGGCCTCGATAGAGTGGATAGGACGAACCTATTTCCCTTAGCAGATGGGGTCGACAATCAAGGGGCATAGATTTAAAGTAATTGGTAGAAGGTTTAAAGAGGATTTGAGGGGAAATTTCTTCACCAAGAGGGTGGTGGGAGTCTGGAGCTCACTGCCTGAAAGGGTGGTAGAGGCAGAAACCCTCACCACATTTAAAAAGTACTGGGATGTGCACTTGAAGTGCTGTAACCTACAGGGCTACGGACCAAGAGCTGAAAAGTGGGATTAGGCTGGGTGGCTCTTTGTTGGCCGACACGGACACGATGAGCCCTGCTGCAAATTTATATGATTCTATGATGAGGCACTCATGAGCTGCCGGGTCCCCACCTTCAGAAAAGGAAGAAGAGAAAAACAGGACGATTTTAAAGGCCTACTTCAGTTAGTAGGAACAGGAGGCCAATCAGCCCCTCGAGCTTGCTCCGCCATTCAATTAGATCACTGCATTTACCCTCCTTTGCTCCGTATCCCTTGATAATCTTACGTGACAAAAAGCTATCAAACTCAATGCAATTGACCCCCAGCATCCACAGCCTTTGAGAGTGTTCCAGATTTTCACTACCCTTTGTGTTTCTTGATTTCGCTCCTCAAGAGCCTGGCTTAATTACAAGATGATGTTCTTGATCCCCTCACCTTATCTCTTTTTAACATTTTAAACACCGCGATCTGATCACCACCTCAATCTTCTAAACTCAACGGAATACAAGCCCAGTTTATGCAACCTGGCCTCATAATTTAACCCTCTGAGCCCCGGTATCATTCTGGTGAAAACAGTGCTGACCAATGTTCCCATTAAACTCTCGTCTAGAGGTGCCACGCAGGCCGCTCACCGGCTTTTACATGGCAGAAATCGCGCGTACACGATAATTTATATAGGCCGTGCAGCCAGTTAAAAGGGCTGTGCACCAAGTAAAAATTACAAGGACCATTGATGCTGACTGCACAAAACCTGCAATAATAATTTTCAGCACAATCACGAATACAAGTACAAATGTGGAAGAGAAACCAGGAGAATATTTTTCATTCTCTACATTTCTTTGACTAAACTAATGATAATCTTACTTTTTATAACACTAGTAACTGTGACTAAGACAGACAAGCAGACGTTATATCTCACCTGCAGGCCTCAAGTTTAATGTTCAGCCAACGATCAGCTTCACAGTTGGTATTCCAGTCACCGGGTTGCTGCCCCGAGTCGCGGCAGCCGAGCTCTCACCCAGTTTCCTCATCTGAGTGACACTGACGGGCAGCAGCAAGTCGAAAGCCCTGTTCAAAAACAGCGCAAAGTTCAGCTTTGCTCACTCCCAACTAGTTATTTCACAACCTGCAGTCTGGGTGTGGGAGTGCAGGCAAGGTGCAGCAGTCTGATGAAACGTCAGCCTGCCTCCCATATCTCAGTTGGCAAAGACACACCATTCTCAGAACTAATCCCCAGCCCGCTGAATTATCCCCGACCGGAAAACTGGAAACACGCAACTATCGGTCTCAGCATTGCTGAGTTCGGGGGAAAATGGGGAGATGGGGAGGACACGAGAATTAGGAGCAGGATTAGGCCATTCGGCCCCTCGAGCCTGCTCCGCCATTCAGTGAGATCATGGTTGATCTTCGACCTCAACTCCACTTTCCCACCCGATCCCCATATCCATCGATTCCCTTAATATCTGGGAGGGGGAACATCCGTGGCCGTTGCTTCCTAATCATTATCCAATGATCGCTGCTGCAAAGTGCAAGTGTGTGGACATCAGCTGAGTAGATTTTGACTTTGTGCGATAGCATCACACAGAATATTGCGAATCGATCTACATTGCCTCCCGGTCCGACAACGCCTCAAACTTAAAATCCTCATCCTTGGTTTCAAATCCCTCCATGGCCTCGCCCCCTCCCTATCTCTAATCTCCTCCAGCTCCACAAACCCCCCCCCCGAGATCTCTGCGCTCCCCCAATTCTGGCCTCTTGCACATCCACAATTTTCAGCGCTCCACCATTGGCGGCCATGCCTTCAGCTGCCTGGGGCCCCAAGCTCTGAAATTCTTCCCCAAAACCTCTCTGCCTCTCTCTCCTCCTTTAAGACGCTCCTTAAAACCAACTTCTTTGGCCAAGCTTTTGGTCATCAGTCCTAATATCTCCTTCTGTGGCTCAGTGTCAAAGTTTGCCTGATAACACTCCTGTGAGTGCCTTGGGACGCTTTACTACATTAAAGGCGTTATATAAATACAAGTTGTTCCCTTTTTGTTGATAGACTGTCTTACATCTCTCCCCGATTTATATTTTGGAAATAATTCTCCGGAGGGATGAAAAACAGGCGGCCGATTCCCTATCACCCATCTCACACCAGCGCACAGAGTCAAGATCTACCCCCAGGTGAGGATCGGATCTGGCTCGGTTGTGATGCTTTCTCTGCCCTGTTGACACTCACTGTCCAAGCTCATACAGCAAGGTCCCAGAGGATGACTGCTACCCATGGAATGGGATCTCAGCCAGAGTCAGCGCCATTAGGAGAGGCAGGGAGAACATTACACATCAACGAAGAAGCAAAGTATCAGCCCACGCCGGTAAATCTTCCCTTGTAGCTGGTGGGAGGCAGCAAAGCCAGTGAAGCACTGGGCAGCAAAGCCAGTGAAGCACTGGGCAGCGGGGAAACGTTTGGGATCATTGGGAGAAGAGCCCAAAGAGAATTGTCACTATTCACTGCGCAGTGACAATAAGAGAATCCAGACATTGTAGCTGTAACTTGGTGTCTGCACCGAGACCGAGACATGGAGAGCATTGCACTGTGACACAGAGACATGGGGAACATAGCACAGAGCCACTGTGACATGGGGAGCATTGCACTGTGACACAGAGACCGAGACATGGGGAGCATTGCACAGAGACACTGACACAGGGAGCATTGCACAGTGACACGGGGAGCATTGCACAGTGACACGGGGAGCATTGCACAGTGACACGGGGAGCATTGCACAGTGACATTCGAAATAAAGTAAATGAGTTGACGGCACAAATCATTAGCTCTTTTGCTCTGTTAATAAAGGATGATATCAGGGCAGTTGTGAAAAACGATATTGGCTCTAATGAACAAAATGTTGAATCATTGTGGGTGGAGATTAGAGATAGTAAGGGGAAAAAGTCACTGGTGGGCGTAGTTTATAGGCCCCCAAATAATAACTTCACGGTGGGGCGGGCAATAATCAAGGGAATAATGGAGGCATGTGAAAAAGGAACGGCAGTAATCATGGGGGATTTTAACCTACATATCGATTGGTCAACTCAAATCGCACGGGGTAGCCTGGAGGAGGAATTCATAGAATGCATATGGGATTGTTTCTTAGAACAGAACCTACAAAGGAGCAAGCTATCTTAGATCTGGTCCTCTGTAATGAGACAGGAATAATAAACGACCTCCTAGTAAAAGATCCTCTCAGAATGAGTGATCACAGTATGGTTGAATTTGTAATACAGATTGAGGGTGAGGAAGTAGTGTCTCAAACGAGCGTACTATGCTTAAACAAAGGGGACTACAGTGGGATGAGGGCAGAGTTGGCTAAAGTAGATTGGAAACACAGACTAAACGGTGGCACAATTGAAGAACAGTGGAGGACTTTTAAGGAGCTCTTTCATAGTGCTTAACAAAAATATATTCCAATGAAAAAGAAGGGCGGTAAGAGAAGGGATAACCAGCCGTGGATAACCAGGGAAATTAAGGAGAGTATCAAATTAAAAACCAATGCGTATAAGGTGGCCAAGGTTAGTGGGAAAATAGAAGATTGGGAAAATTTTAAACGACAGCAAAGAATGACTAAGAAAGCAATAAAGAAAGGAAAGATAGATTACGAAGGTAAACTTGCGCAAAACATAAAAACGGATAGTAAAAGCTTTTACAGATATATAAAACGGAAAAGAATGACTAAAGTAAATGTTGGTCCCTTAGAAGATGAGAAGGGGGATTTAATAAAGTGAAATGTGGAAATGGCTGAGACTTTAAACAATTATTTTGCTTCGGTCTTCACAGTGGAAGACACAAAAACCATGCCATAAATTGCTGGTCACAGGAATGTGGGAAGGGAGGACCTGGAGACAATCACTATCACTAGGGGAGTAGTGCTGGACAGGCTAATGGGACTCAAGGTAGACAAGTCCCCTGATCCTGATGAAATGCATCCCAGGGTATTAAAAGAGATGGCGGAAGTTATAGCAGATGCATTCGTTATAATCTACCAAAATTCTCTGGACTCTGGGGAGGTACCAGCGGATTGGAAAGCAGCTAATGTAACACCTCTGTTTAAAAAAGGGGGCAGACAAAAGGCAGGTAACTATAGGCTGGTTAGTTTAACATCTGTAGTGGGGAAAATGCTTGAAACTATCATTAAGGAAGAAATAGCGGGACATCTAGATAGGAATAGTGCAATCAAGCAGACGCAGCATGGATTCATGAAGGGGAAATCATGTTTAACTAATTTACTGGAATTCTTTGAGGATATAATGAGCATGGTGGATAGAGGTGTACCGATGGATGTGGTGTATTTCGATTTTCAAAAGGCATTCGATAAGGTGCCACACAAAAGGTTACTGCAGAAGATAAAGGTACGCGGGGTCAGTGGAAATGTATTAGCATGGATAGAGAATTGGCTGGCTAACAGAAAGCAGAGAGTCGGGATAAATGGGTCCTTTTCAGGTTGGAAATCGGTGGTTAGTGGTGTGCCACAGGGATCGGTGCTGGGACCACAACTGTTTACAATATACATAGATGACTTGGAAGAGGGGACAGAGTGTAGTGCAACAAAATTTGCAGTTGACACAAAGATTAGTGGGAAAGCGGGTTGTGTAGAGGACACAGAGAGGCTGCAAAGAGATTTAGATAGGTTAAGCGAATGGACTAAGGTTTGGCAGATGGAATACAATGTCGGAAAGTGTGAGGTCATCCACCTTGGGAAAAAAAAACAAAAAAAGGGAATACTATTTGAATGAGGAGAAATTACAACATGCTGCGGTACAGAGGGACCTGGGGGTCCTTGTGCATGAAACTCTTTTAAAGTCTACCTATAAAACATAAGACATTAAACCGTGCCACCCGACCTGGGTGACACACCAGACATTTACAAGGCCCTTTTTTTTTTTCTCCTTTTTTTTTTTGTGTTTTTCTTTTTTTGGGGGGGGTTTTTTTTGGGCACTAAAATCACAATTTTCCCCAGTGCCCCCTATAAAAGGGAAGGGGGACACTAAAAGCACCGGCAATTAAAACAAATTAAACTTTAAAACGTAAAATCAAATTAAAATTTGGTTGCCGGGCGTGATGATGCACTCCAGTCCCTCCGGTGCCCACCTCTCGCGGAAGGCCACGAGCGTACTGGTGGACACCGCGTGCTCCATCTCCAAGGACACCCTGGACCGGATGCAAGAGCGGAAGAGAGGCAGGCAGTCAGGTTTGAACGACCCCCTCGACCGCCCGCTGCCTGGACCGGCTGATGGCACCCTTGGCCGTGCCCAGGAGCAGTCCTACGAGGAGGCCCTCGGACCTACCCCCTCCCCTCCGCACAGGGTGCCCAAAGATCAGGAGAGTGGGACTGAAGTGCAGCCAGAATTTCAGGAGCAGCCCCTTCAAATAATGGAACAGGGGCTGCAACCTCGTACATTCAATAAAAACATGGAACACGGACTCCTCCAGACCGCAGAAATTGCAGGCGGCCTGGGAGTCCGTGAACCGGCTTAAAAATTTGTTGCACGGCACTGCTCCGTGCACCACCCTCCAGGCCAAGTCCCCGATGAATAGTGGGAGGACCCCTGCGTAGAGTGCCCTCCATCGGGGACCCCCGCCTCCTCCAGACGGCAGGATGGTACGCCATGGCGTGTCCGGACGGCAGGCGAGGATGGCAAAGTTGAGAGTGTGCAGGAGCAGCCCGTACAGGAAACCCCTCCGCGCGGAACTGAAGGGCACGGAGGGGATTTCCCCGAGGCGGCTCAAGTTGTGAGGCGCCGGCCCCCGAGGGAGGTTCCGGGGTTTGGCGCCAATGAGGAATTCCGTCCGGACGGGGGTCAGTTCGGACGGGATCTCCCCACGTGCTTGAGCCTCCTCGATGCACCTAACGGAGTCAGGGCCCAGAGCTGTTTTTAGCGAATCCCAAAAAGTTAGTTTGCAGGTGCAGCAGGTAATCAGGAAGGCGAATGGAATGTTGGCCTTCATTGCAAGAGGGATGGAGTACAAAAGCAGGGAGGTCCTTCTGCAATTGTATAGGGTATTGGTGAGGCCGCACCTGGAGTACTGCGTGCAGTTTTGGTCGCCTTACTTAAGGAAGGATATACTGGCTTTGGAGGGGGTACAGAGACGATTCACTAGGTTGATTCCGGAGATGAGGGAGTTACCTTATGATGATAGATTGAGTAGACTGGGTCTTTACTCGTTTGAGTTCAGAAGGATGAGGGGTGATCTTCTAGAAACATTTAAAATAATGAAAGGGATAGACAAGAAAGAGGCAGAGAGGTTGTTTCCACTGGTCGGGAGACTAGAACTAGGTGGCACAGCCTCAAAATACGGGGGAGCCAATTTAAAACCGAGTTGAGAAGGAATTTCTTCTCCCAGAGGGTTGTGAATCTGTGGAATTCTCTGCCCAAGGAAGCAGTTGAGGCTAGCTCATTGAATGTATTCAAGTCACAGATAGATAGATTTTTAACCAATAAGGGAATTAAGGGTTATGGGGAGCGGGCGGGTAAGTGGAGCTGAGTCCACGGCCAGATCAGCCATGATCTTGTTGAATGGCGGAGCAGGCTCGAGGGGCTAGATGGCCTACTCCTGTTCCTAATTCTTATGTTCTTATGACATGGGGAGCATTGCACAGTGACACGTGGACGTGGGGAGCATTGCACGGTGACATGGGGAGCATTGCAGTGACACGGGGACATGGGGAGCATTGCACAGGGACATGGGGAGCATTGCACAGTGACATGGGGAGCATTGCACAGTGACACAGTGACATGAGGAGTATTGCACAGCAACACAGTGACCGAAAGTCGTGCATTTATATAGTGCCTTTCAGGACGCCCCAAAGTTGTTTACAGGCAATGAAGTACTTTTGGAGCGTAGTCACTGTTGTAATGTGTGAAACGCAGCGGCCAATTTGCGCACAGCAAGCTCCCACAAACAGCAATTTGATAATGACTAGATCATCTATTTTTTAGTGATGTTGGTTGAATGCTAAACAATGTTCCCTGTAATTTTTGTTTGGTCCACAAAGCCACTTTAACAGGCTGCGTGGCCCATTCAGAATTCCGCGCTTGCGCAATGTTTTCCATTGAAAAGCCGGCTCACCGGCTGTGCGATGACACTGGAGCTCTCCATGACTGCGCAGCTTAAAAGGAACATTTCTGATAAGTATCGGCCACAACACCAGGGATAATTCCCCTGCTCTTCTTCGAAATAGTGTCATGGTATCTTTTATGTCCACCTGAGGGCAAGCAAGCGCAAGTGGTGTAAGGTATCTTCTGAAAGACGGCATCTCCGACAGTGCGGCGCTCCCGCAGTACTGCCCCTCCAACAGTGCGGCGCTCCCGCAGTACTGCCCCTCCGACAGTGCGGCGCTCCCGCAGTACGGCATTGGAAGTTTCAGCCTAGATTTTGTGCTGATCTCACAACCTCCTGACTGAGAGGCGAGGGTGCGGGCCGGGCCGCAGTTGACTGTACATGGTGAGCACTGCGCAGCAACAATGGGAGTGTCAGATACAGAATGGCCACTCCACCGTGAGACAGAGAAAAACAACTACCTAGTTTTACACAGAGTGAACTCCACTTTCCTGCACTGTCCCCATAGCCCTCGATTCCCCAAAAGAGTGCAAAAATCTATCGATCTCAGCCTTGAATATGCTCAACAACTCAGCATTGTAAGGTTTACACACTTTTACAGAAGGCACAGAAAGAGGCTACGAACCAAAAATGATTTAATACAAGCTTTTGGGATTAACTGGACAAAGGGAGAAAAGCCAGCCTGGTGCAGGCGGCGACTCATCACCAATTAAGAACAATCTCTGCGGCCGAGAGCCAGACATGTTTGTGCATCGAAACAAAGGAATTGATACATTTCATAAAATCCCACAGAAGAGCCCCTGGATTGATTGGCCGGAAGACAATTCTCTCTAGTGACTCCCAGTCTGCAAGAAACCAGGACAACAAAAGGACCCCAAGGTGTACATTTTTGGAGAATGAGGTACTTAAGATAAGGAGTTATCTTTTGCCCTGTAGACACCGTATGCAAATTGGGGACATCCAGGGCCATCATGGCAATCAGTCAAATGGATCACCACAAACAATGAATCAATCCGGACACATTAACGGAAACCGCAGCTCAGCGGGTGATTTATTGATAAAATGGATATATATATACACGAGCTGGGAGCAGCTCGGCGCGAACGAAAAGGAATGGAACGGACAAGGAAGAAACGGAAGAGAATGACCAGAAGAGGGAACATCGAAGAGGAACAACCGGTCACGGGACCAACGACCACGAACCTACAATCTACGGTTGCAGCTACTAACTGGACGTCCTGTTCTGTAGTTTTTAGTTTGTTTTTGCATAATAAAACTGACAATTGGGTTAAGCCTAAACTTTGCATCTCGTGTAGTCCTTTCCTGTAATTCCCGAGGTCTACGAATCAAGGTAGGGTGTAAAACGAACACCCTGCAGCATCCACAGCCCTCTGAGGCAGAGAATTCCAAAGAGGAATTCTTCACCCTCTGAGTGAAGAAATTTCTCCTCATCTCAGCCCTAAATGGTCGACCCCTTACCCTGAGACTATGACCCCTGGTTCTGGACTCTCCAGCCAGAGGAAACAGCCTCTCAGCATCTACTTTTTATATATTTCAATCAGATACTAATTGTCTTGTCACTCAGAGAGACCACAGGACGGCATTTTTGGGCAGCGGAAAAAAGTAACACTGGTGCAGGAAGGTGCTTATCTCAGGACTGAGGTTAATCACGCAGTTGAGACAGCATACAGCTTTACTCTGCGTCTTTTGGATGAGACGTTAAACTGAGGTCCCGTCTGCTCTCTCAGGTGAATGTAAAAGATTCCATGGCACTATTTCAAAGAAGAGCAGGGGAGTTATCCTCGGTGTCCTGGGGCCAATATTTATTCCTCAACATAACAAAAACAGATTATCTGGCCATTATCACATTGCGATTTGTAGGAGCTTGCTGTGCGCAGATTGGCTGCCGCGTTTCCCACATTACAACAGTGACTACACTCCAAAAGTACTTCATTGGCTGTAAAGCGCTTTGAGATGTCTGGTGGTCGTGAAAGGCGCTATATAAATGCAAGTCTTTCTTTCTAATCTCTCCTACACCTGAACGGTGAGCGATTGATGCAGACACTTCCCAGTTCAAAGCCCAATCCAGGACGGGAGTACATACTTCATGCCAATAGTTCAGTGCAGCAGGACAGAGAGTGTTGCAAAGGTGAAGGTGCCACCTCTGGCTAAGATGTTAAAACAAAGGGCCTGTTTTGCCTGTTCAGGCGGATGTAAAAGAACCATGGGAACTTTTTCCAAAGATGACAATGAAGATCCTTGGGTGTCCTGGCCAACATTCCTCCCTCAACAAACATCACCAAAAACAGATTCATCTCATTGTTGTTCATGGGACATTGCTGTGAGCAAACTGGCTGCCACACCTCCTGATAAAAACAGCAGTGACTTCAAAATTAATTCATTGACTGTGAAGCACCTGAGGACGTAAATGGCACTGCATAAACACAAGTACTTTTTTCTTTTCGGCAATCGGGAGTGTATGTGTAAAAACAAAGTGGTATTTCGGAACAGGAGGAAGCCATTCGAGCCTGTTCCGCCATTCAATGCGATCGTGGCTGACCCTAACTCCATTTACCCACCTTGCCTCCATATCCTTGGCTAGCAATCTCAGGTTTATTATTATTAATTGAGCTAACATTTATATAACTTTAATGTAGAAAGACATCTCAAGGCACGTCAGAGAGGAATAGACACTGAACATAATTGGTGGAGTTAGGAAAGGTGCTCGCAGGCATGGCAGAATCGGTAGGTTTTGAGGAGGTGTGTAAAGGCCGAGAGGAAGCAAGACCGATTTTGGGAGGGAGTTCCAGAAAATACAGCTAAGGCGGCTGGTAGCTGTGTGACCTATGGTGGAATAGGGAGTGAGCGGGATTGTGGGATGGACTGGAGGGCAAAGTTGGAAGGACAAAGTGCATAGAGCGCAAATCTGCCTCCGAGTCAAAAGGTTGTGGGTTCCAGTTCCACTCATCTAGGCCAACACTTCAATGTGTCGGAGGGGCGGTACTGAGGGAGCGACGCGCTGTCGGAGGGGCGGTACTGAGGGAGCGACGCGCTGTCGGAGCGGCGGTACTGAGGGGGCGGCGCACTGTCAGAGGGGCGGTAGTGAGGGGGTGCCGCGCTGTCAGAGGGGCAGTACTGAGGGGGCGGCGCGCTGTCGGAGGGGCAGTACTGAGGGGGCGGCGCGCTGTCGGAGGGGCGGTACTGAGGGAGCGGCGCGCTGTCGGAGGGGCGGTACTGAGTGAGCGGCGCGCTGTCGGAGGGGCGGTACTGAGGGAGTTGCGCGCTGTCGGAGGGGCAGTACTGAGGGAGCGCTGCACTGTCGGAGGGGCATTACTGAGGGAGTGCTGCACTGTCGGAGGGGCATTACTGAGGGGCAGTGCTGAGGGAGCACTGCATTGTCGGATGTGCCGTATTTCGGAGGAGATGTTAAACCGTCTCTGGTGGACATAAATAATTCAATGACACTATTCAAAGAAGAGTATGGGCGTTATCCCCGGCATCCCTCAACCAACATCACTAAAACAGATTATCCAATCATTATCACGTTGCTGTCTGTGGAAGCTTGCTGTGCACAAATTGGCTGCCGCATTTCCCACATTACAACAGTGGCTACACTTCAAAAAGTACTTCATTGGCTGTGAAGCATTTGGGGCGTCCCAACGATACCAAAGGCGTTATAGAAATGCAAGTTCTTTCTTTACATCCTGGAACACTTTTTCTGTCACACTTCATTGATTTGCCCGAGCAGAATCTGACGTATTCAGTCACTGTATATCAGCGCTCCTGATAACATATTATGCAGTTAGTGGCAGAGACACCCTGGGTGTTATAAAACAGCGGATTCTCTTGCTCACAGAGAGATCTATTTCAGGTTGGCAAGTGAGGATGACATCGGTTACACCAGATGTCACCAATCATCAACCATTCCCTTTTCAGGAGGGTTGCCATCAAGAAGGAGTGTGGTTGACCCAGCTAAAAGTGAAACCATTTGCAGGTTACACACCTGCCACTTGCCAGGTCAGATCCACGATGCCATGAATCTGTGCAGTGCGCACCGAGTGCGATAGGGGCCCCTCGTGCGCAAAGCCCCGAGGAGGGATCCACCAGTACTATTGCTGAACAGTTAAAAATTTATCACAAATTCCTTGTCCAACACTCCACTTAAATAGGATTGACTCCCTCTAATTATAACAATTGCCAGGTAAGCATTGACTCTCATTCTCTGGAGAAGGAGCACGCAGTATCTGTCAATGCTTGAGGCTTTCCATGACCGGTGGGCACTATAGAGTATATTGCAGACGGTAGGCGACAACATTATTATTTAATTTTATAATTTGCCTTTTTTTAATGATTTCTATCAGTGCTGTGCCCCTATAAAAAGGGGACACTTAAGTTAGGTTTTTCTTGTTTTGTTTAATGACACTTGGGCAATCCATTGTCTCCTTATGGGTTGTATTAGAAAAGGCCCAATCCCTGCTGACAATCAATCCACACAATCAACAACAACTTGTATTTATATAGCGCCTTTAACATAGTGAAACGTCCCAAGACGCTTCACAGGAGTAGTATGAGATTTTTTTTTTTTTTTAAATTGACACTGAGCCGCATAAGTAGAGATTAGGGCAGGTAACCAAAAGCTTAGTCAAAGAGGTAGGTTTTAAGGAGCGTCTTGAAGGAGGAAAGAAAGGTAGAGAGGCGGAGAGGTTTAGGCAGGGAGTTCCAGAGTTTAGGGCCCAGGCAACAGAAGGCACAGCCACCAATAGTTGAGCGATTATAATCAGTGATACTCAGGAGGCCAGAAATAGAGAAGCGTAGACATCTCGGGCAATCTGCTGACAGAGTGCGAGAAGTTGCATGCCCCCTCTTCTGCTATTTGAAGGGGTTGCTCCTCAATTTCAGTCCCCACGCTCCTGAGGATTTGGTCACCAGGTGGGGTGGAAAGGGGTGTAGGCAGGTCAGAGGACCTCCTCGTGGGGTGTGCTCCTGCACCCCCAAGGTGGCCATCAACCAGTCCAGGCTGGGCGCAGCTAAGCCCATGGCCGAGTATCCCTGGAGAGGGAGCTCAGGGTGCCCACTGGTACGCTTGAGGCTTTCCACAACCACTGGGCATCGCAAGCCTGGAAGGCATAGTGGAGACAAGAAACAAAATTATAATTTGATAAGTTTGTCATAATGTAGGAACTTGTAGAAGAAGTACCACTTTAAAAAGGAGGTATTTACAACAACAACTTGCATTTATATAGCACCTTTAAGGTAGTAAAAGATCCCAAGGTGTTTCACAGGAACAAACAAAATTTGACACCAACCATATAAGCAGATATTAGGGCAGGTGAACAAAAGCTTGGTCAAAGAGATAGGTTTTAAGGAACGTCTTAAAAAGGGGGAAGAGAGGCGTTTAGGGAAGGAATTCCAGAGCTTAGGGCCCAGGCAGCTGAAGGCACGGCCGCCAATGGTGGAGCGATTAAAATCGGCGATGTGCAAGAGGCCAGAATTGGAGGAGTGTAGACATCGCGGAGGGTTTCGGGTCTGGAGGAGGTTGCAGAGATAGGGAAGGGAAAGGCCAAGTAGGGATTTGAACACGAGGATGATCATTCTAAAATCAAAGTGTTGTCGGACCGGGAGCCAATGTAGGCCAGCGAGCACAGGGAGTGATGGGTGAGCGGGACTCGGTGCGAGTTAGGACATGGGGCAGCCGAGTTTTGCATCACCTCTAGTTTACGTAGGGTAGAACGTGGGAGGCCAGCCAGGAGTGCGTTGGAATAGTCAAGTCTGGAAGTAACAAAGGCACGGATGAGCTGAGGCAGGGGCAGAGACGGGTGATGTTACGGAGGTGGAAATAGGCGGTCTTAGTTATGGCACTGATATGTGGTCAAAACCTAATTCCTGGGTCAAATATGACACCAAGGCTGTGAACAGTCTGGTTGAGCCTCAGACAGAAGTAAAGCTCTTTGGGACGTCCTGAGGTGGTAGAAGGCGCTGCGGAAAGGCAAGTCCATCTGGTCACACGGCCATCCCCTGTAACCAAGGCCAAAAATCCCTGCGTGACCTGAAGCTTTTGTTTACAAAAAATCATAAAATAAAGCAAAAGGCAGAAGCGACAAAAGTTATGCGAGCAGCAACATTCACCACTGAAAAGCCGGAGTTCTGAGATGCAGCGGTAAATAATAATTAACCGAGTTATTTTATTTGTTGTTTTAAAAAACCCTGGAATTATTTGTTTTTACCTCAGGACAAGTCTGTCAGTCTCAACTTCCGGTGCGCAGCGGCTGGAGCCTTCCCCCCACCCCTTCCGGTCCGACCTGTCCTTATATAGTGCTCCCCGCCCCCCGGGGGAGGGTGTCCGGGTACCCGCCGGTTCCCCGCAGCTTGGTTCCGACTCTCCGGCGGGCGGCCTCCATCTTCAGCGGCAATAATGGGTAAAAGGCAGCGCGTGTGTTTCTCCTCACCCACCTACCTTTCCCCGCCACCGTGTTTTCAAAGCTAAAGCCTGATTTGTGGTGCTGGTATTTGCGGGGCCGCGGGATTGGGCCGGGGGCGATTGGACGGGAGCGGGAGTGGGCGGCCTCGGAGTTTCATTGTGCGGGTTCCCGCCCGCGAGCCGCGAGCCCCCCTGCAGCCAAGCCCCGCGCCCGGCCCCCCGCGCACATATGCACCCGCTTCCCCTCGCTGCATTGGTCGCTCTCCGACCCCTTTTTCTTTTGTTCAATTTTAAAAACCGTATTTTTTTCCAGCTTTTTCTCTTGTGCGACTGGCGCGCATGCGCGGTTTGCAAATGCAAAGAATCCCCCCCCCCCCCCCCCTCGGATGTTTAAAACTCTTCATTTGCAACCGCGCGCACCATGCATTATAACCCCCCGCGCTTTAGTGTCATTTAGCATATTTTTATTTTTATCCCAGCGAATGGGTTTTTCCCCTCCCCCTTTTGTTATTTTCAAACCCCGATGCTGCCGCGGCGCAGCGCGCCACTGCGCATGCGCGGGCCCTTCAACCGCAAAAAATCGTCTCTAAATCCTTCACTTTTTTTTGTTCAAAGTTCCCCCCCCCCGGCGCCCGATGGTCCCGGCGGCGGGTTTGAAAGCTGTTTCTGACTGAATATTGGCGATTTTATGGAGGGGAGGCGGGGTTTATTATTCGCCGTAAAGCCGGGCCCGCGCGGGCATCGTGGGAGCGCGCTTCCCGCGGCGGAAACTACAAGTCCCGGCATGCTCGGCGGGGTCCGCCGCCATCTTGGTCTGTCCAAGCCCGCGCGCACGCGCACTCGGGGAACGATTGGCACAGTGGGCAGGTTGCTGGGTCCATTGAGCCCATGGAGCTTGCTGGTCTCAGACAACAGTTCAAATCCCACCGCGGCAGCTTGGGGAATTTAAATTCAGTTTTTAAAAAAATCTAGAATTAAAAAGCTTGTAAAGGAAGAAGAAACGAGATGTTTATACATTTATGGTTTTGAAACTAGTAATTTTGAGAGAGAAAAATTTGAAAGATGCAGACACGTTTTCTTGTCAACATTATGAAAATATTTTAAATGTTGCATTTAAAATGTTTGTATTTCCAGCAGATGACTGAATAGGGTTTAAATGTTTTTGAAATAAATAAAAGGGTTTGAGAATGACTTAGTTGGCATTTCTGTAGCACCTATTCACGACCACCAGACATCCCAAACCGCTTTGCAGCCAGTGAAGTACTTTTTGAAGTGTGGTCACTATTGTAATGTAGGAAACGAGGCAGTCAAATTGTGCACAGCAAGCTCCCACAAACAGCAACATGATAATAACCAGATAATCAGCTGTGGCTCAGTGGGCAGCACCCTCTCCTATGAGTCAGAAGGTTGTGGACTCAACTCCCACTCCAGGAGCTTGAGAACATAAATTTAGGCTGATCCTCCCAGTGCAGTGCTGAGGGAGTGCTGCACTGTCCGAGATGCCGTCTTTCGGATGAGATGTTAAACTGAGGCCCTGTCTGTTCTCTCTCTCTCTCTCTCTCTCTCTCTCTCTCTCTCTCTCTCTCTCTCTCTCTCTGGTAGACGTAAAAAATCCCATGGCATTATTTTGAAGACGTGCAGGGGAGTTATCCCCGTGTCCTGGGGCCAATATTTATCCATCAATCAATATAAGACAAACAGATTATCTGGTCATTATCACATTGCTGTTTGTGGGGGCTTGCTGTGTGCAAATTGACTGCCGCATTTCCCACATTACAACAGTGCCTACACTCCAAAAGTACTTAATTGGCTGTGAAGTGCTTTCAGATGTCCTGTGGTCATGAAAGGCGCTATATAATTGAAAGTCTTATTTCTTTTTAATTTGTTTTTAGTGATGTTCGTTGAGGGATAAATATGGGGCCCAGGGCATTGGGGAAGATGGCCCTGCTCTTCTTACAAATTGCCGTGGGATTCTTTTCCTGAGAGGCAGAGCGCAGCACTCCCTCACTACCACATTAAAGTGTCGGCCTAGAATAATGGAACTTGTATCCACAACCTTCTGACTCTTGAGGTGATAGTGCTACCCACTGAGACAGTGTTGACACCTTAATCAAAGTTTCTCGTGACCAATGTTCCTGTTAAGCTGCATGGCCGTGCAGAGTCCTTGAAGACTCTTGCAAGCCGCTTGATGGCTTTATGATGGAAAAACCGCCCATGCGCGGAAATTTGAATGGGCCGTGTAGCCCGTTAAACGGACCACCCCATTCCCCCCCAAAAAAATTAGAGGGAACAATGCTCGTGACTTTTCTGCAGCAGAATAACCTTCTGTTGATGTGCTCCGTGAGGTCATGCACCAAAGGTGGGGGTTGCTTCATGTTATTTTAGTAGGATGCTCAGTGCCCTGCTATGCCAGTACTGTGAAACCTTATGTGGTGACATGGCACTGGATCAAATTGAAACCTCTATTTATTTGGTTTTTACTGGCATCACTGCTGTCACATTAACTGGAGTCCAACTACGAAAAACGAGTCTCAAATTAAAATGAACCCTCTGACGCTAAACGTACAAAAGATTTAAACCTTGAAGGAGGAGAAGAAAGAAAGACTTGAATTTATATAGTGTCTTTCATGACCACCATATGTCTGACAGTGCTTTACAGTCAGTGAAGTCCAGGCGAGCATGGGATTTTATTAGTGAGGAATCTGGATGAAGATTGTGGGACTGGGAAGGTGAAGTAATGCTGTTGTTTTAATTCAGATACCAGGAGACCAGGTCTGTGAGCTGGTTGCCAAGGGTTGTGTTAACGCCTGGTTCCACACTGCAGCTGGGATAAGAGAGCGAGGTTGTGTAGTGTCAATATCTGCTCAGAGACACTGGCTTCCCAGACAAGTTATAATGTATAATCCACTTGTGTGTGTCAATAGGAGTCTGTGCAGGTGGGTCGAGGGGTTATCTGGTCGACTTTCACTCCAGTAGTTCCATCTTCAAATTCCACTGCCATTTATGACAATCTTTACTTATGAAACAGGACAGATGTCTGCAGGGCCCACCGCGGGGTGGGGGGCTTGGCTCCAGACCTCCCACTCACACATCCCAGCAGCTACAAGCTGTGCACAGTAGAGCATTTTTTGTTGCATTTTAAATAAGTGTTCTGTGAATCTGTGGTGCGATGTAAATGCTCCACAGAATTAAGTCCTTGCATTTAAAGTCCTAAATTGTCAGCTCATATGCTGCTGAAACCTTCCCCATGCCATTGCTGCCTCTAGTCTTGACTATTCCAACGCACTTCTGACTGGTCTCCCACATTCTACCCTATGTAAACTAGAGATGGTCCAAAACTCAGCAGCCCGTGTCCTATCTCGCACCAAGTCCCACTCACCCATCCCCCCATGTGCTCGCTGACCTACATTGGCTCCGGTTAAGCAATGCCTCGATTTCAAAATTCTCATCCTTGTTTTCAAATCCCTCATGGCCTCACCCCTCCCTATCTCTGTAACCTCCTCCAGCCCCCCCCCCCCCCGGGAGATGTCTGTGCTCCTCTAATTCTGCCCACTTGAGCATCCCTGATTATAATCGCTCAACCACCGGTGGCCGTGCCTTCTGTAGCCTGGGCCCCAAGCTCTGGAACTTCCTCAACCTCTCTACCTCTCTTTCCTCCATCAAGACGCTCCTTAAAGCTACCTTTTTGACCAAGCTTTTGGTCACCTGCGCTAATTTCTACTTCTGCGGTTCGGTGTCAAATCTATTATCGCATACTCCTGTGAAGCGCCTTCGGACGTTTCACTACGTTAAAGCCGCTATATAAATACAAGTTGTTGTTTTGGGATAGAGGCTGTAAATTCCTGAGCTCGCCTGGGACTGAGCAATATTGCAGGTTTGACACAGCAGCCCGTCGGGAAGGGGGCAATCTTTGCGAGGACACAAATGCTCGGCGAGCCTGCTTTCCTCTTGCATCCCCCCGCCTCAATCACCGTCTCTGCCTCGGCCGGCGTCTCCGCGCCCACACCCACGCTACTTTTACCAATTCCTTTTTTTAAGTATCTTCCGTCTCAGGCTAAACCGACCGTCTTAGACCGGTTTTGAAAGAAAAGTTCTAGCCAGGCAATTTGGTAATCGGACACAAAAGCAAAGTACTGCGGATGCTGGAACCTGAAATAAAAACAGAAAATGCTGGAAATCTCAACGGGTCAGGCAGCATCTGAAACAGTTAACGTTTCAGGTCTGTGACCCTTAGAACTGGGAAAGTTTGAGATGTAACAGATTCTTAAGGAAGTGCAGAGGCATTTTTGCCCATCATCCCCTTTTGTATCTTAAATCTCTCCTGCCTTCCACCCTATCACAGACCTTTTGTTCTTCCCCTCCCCTTTCGGTGCCTCCTTGCACTTCCTTAAGAATCTGGTCCATCTCAAACTTTTCCAGTTCTGACGAAGGGTCATCAACCTGAAACGTTAACTCTGTTTCTCTCTCCACAGATGCTGCCTGACCTGCTGAGTATTTCCAGCAAGTTGTGTTTTTATATCGGTAACAGACTGTTAACCGCAGGTGCTGGAACGCAGCAGCGCTCGTGTGAATCTTCATGTTCCACAGTTAGAAACTCGCCGCTCACTGTTGGAAGGGTTTTACAAGAAAAAAACTGAGCATGAAATTTGTTGCTGGCTCAGATTAGGAAGCAGTGCCAGTTTCATATATCCGCAGAAACTGTCAGCACTAAAGCAGGCCGTTCAGCCCCTTGCTGTGTGTCTGTAACCTCAAGTTCCTCACCCTCCAGGACCTGTCCAACTCCTGTGTAAAGTTATTGATGGAATCAGCTCCCACCACCTGGTCAGGCCGAGCGTTCCAGGTCCCCCACAACTCTCCCAGTGAAAACATTTCTCCTCATCTCCCCTCTCGATGTTTTGCCAAGGATCTTGAATCTGTTACCTCTGATTATTGATCCACTCACCAGAGGGAATCGTTTTTTCCCTATTTACTCTATCGAAACCTCCTTTTAATGTCATCGCTTCTTAAAAAGTTATTTTCTGTGAGATGACGCTGAAACTTCAGGATGGGAATGTCTGTGAGACATGTCAGTTCCTTGGCTGAAATATTCAGCACATTCTGGTGGTTCTTTAGACATTAGCTTCACTGTTCAGTGTTGGTCAGCTATTGCCATTCCTCTACGTCAGGGGTGTCAATCTCAAACTTAAGTGATGGGCTTGATCTAATATTCAGAGACTTACAGGGGAGAATTAAGGAAAAAAAGGGACGCTTAGGTCCCATATCAACGGCTAAATACTTTAGAATCTTTAGAGGAATATAGAAAGATAGGAGGTAAAATTAAAAAGGATATTCGGAATGTTGAGAGAGCATGAGAAATTCTTGGCCAGTAAAATTAAGGAAAACCCTAAAATGTTCTATACATATCGTAAGAGTAAAAGGAAAGGGTAGGGCTTATTAGAGACCATGAAGGTAATCTTTGTGAGGAGGCGGAAGATGTTGGTAGGGTTCTTAATGAATACTTTGCATCTGTTTTCACAAAGGAAAGCGGTAATGTAGATACTGCTATCGAGGAGGAGTGTGATATTCTGGATGAAATAAATATAGTGAGAGGAAGTATTAAGGGGTTTAACAGCTTTGAAAGTAGATAAGTCCCTAGGCCCGGATGAAATGCATCCCAGGTTGTTCAGCAAAGTAAAAGAGGAAATAGCAGAGGCCTTGACCATCATTTTCCAGTCCTCTTTGGATATGTGCTGGAGGATTGGAGGACTACTAATGTAGTACCCTTGTTTAAGAAGAGAAAAAGGGATAGGCTGAGTAATTACAGTCCTGTCAGCCTAACGTCAGTGGTGGGAAAATTATTGGAAAAAATCCTGAAAGACAGGATAAATCTGTATTTGGATAGGCAAGGATTAATTAGGGACAGTCAGCATGGATTTGTTAAGGGAAGATCATGTTTGACTAACCTGATTGAATTTTTTGAGGAGGTAACCCAAGAGGGTCAATGAAGGTAGTGCGTACAATGTAGTATATATGGACTTTAGCAAGGCTTTTGATAAGGTCCTGCATGGTAGACTGGTCATGATGGTTAAAGCCTATGGGATCCAGGGCAAAGTGGCAAGTTGGATCCAAAATTGGCTTGGCGGTAGGAAACAAAAGGTAATGATTGATGGATTTTTTTGTGACGGGAAGGATGTTTCCAGTGGGGTTCCGCAGGGCTCCGTACTGGGTCCATTGCTTTTTGTGTATATATCAATGATTTAGATTTGAATATAAGCAGTATGATTAAGAAATTTGCAGACAACACTAAAATTGGCTGTGTGGTTGATAATGAAGAGGAAAGTCATGGGCTGCAGGAGGATATCAATCTACTGGTCAGGTGGGTAGAGCAGTGGCAAATGGAATTTAATTCAGAGAAGTGTGAGGTGATGCACATTAAGCGGTAGGCCACTTAATAGTGTGGATAAACAAAGGGACCTTGGAGTGCTTGTCTAGAGATCCCTGAAAGTAGCAGGCCAGGTGGATAAGGTGGTTAAGAAAGCATACGGAATGCTTGCCTTTATTGGCCAAGGCATAGAATATAAGAGCAGGGAGGTTATGCTTAAATTGTATAATACTTTGATTGGAGTACTGTGTGCAGTTCTGGTCGCCGTATTATAGGAAGGATGTGATTGCACTGGAGAGGGTGCAGAGGAGATTTACTAGGATGCTACCTGGAATGGAGAATCTTTTAGTTACGAGGACAGATTGGATAGGCTGGGTTTGTTCTCATTGGAACAGAGGAGGTTGAGAGGAGACCTCATGAAGGTGTACAAAATATTGAGGGGCCTGGACATAGTGGATAGTAAGGGCCTATTAACATTGGTGGAGGGGGCTATTACAAGGGGGCATAGTTTTAAGATGGTTGGTGGAAGGTTGAGAGGGGATTTGACGGGGGGGGTGCTTCTTTACGCAGAGGGTTGTAGGGATCTGGAACTCGCTGCCTGGAAGAGTGGTGGATGCAGAAACCCTCACCACTTTTTAAGAGATGGGTGGATGGGCACTTAAAGTGTCGTAACCTGCAGGGTTACGGACCTAGAGCTGGTAATTGGGATTAGACTGGATGACCTTTTGTTGGTCGCCACAGATATAATGGTAAGTACTGCAGGGAATCGAATACGGTCAGGGTGATCGCCTGGATGGGTCGGAGAGGAATTTTCCCAGATTTTTTTCTCCCTAAATTGGCCTGGGTTTTTATCTGGTTTTTGCCTCTCCCAGGAGATCACATGGCTCCGGTTGGGGTGGAGTGTAGAATGTTTCAGTATAAGGAGTGTTGCAGTTGTGTGAGGCGGACTGGTTGGGCTGGGTGCTCTTTGGTTTTCCGCCATTGTTCATAGGTTTATATGTAACCTTCAGGGCTGCTGACCGAGGACCATGTGGCTCTTTGTCGGCCGGCGTAGACACGATGGGCCGAAATGGCCTCCTTCTGCGCTGTAAATTTCTATGTTTCTATAATCTTGCAATCAGATGTTATTTCCTGTATTGCAATAATGATTACACGTCAGAAGCATTTAATTGCAAAGTGCTCCTGGACGCCCCGAGGTGGTGAAAGGCACGATCTATAAAATGCAAGTTCTATTTCCTGCTGCTCCCTGATACCCGTCGCTCCTTGGCCAGCTCCCTTACTCTCCCAGGACTGTAGACCCACGTGTTCACACAGGAGCTCTCTCTGTGGGGGGGCATGTTGGGGCTGGGACACGGTCACTATCCGTGGGATCCAGTTTTCCTCTCACACGGCCTTCAGCTACAGGTTTACTGGGCAACTCTGAGCTCGCATGGTTGCAGGGGGAGGGGAGGAGGTGGGGGGGGTGGGGGGAGGAGGAATGGTGCCTGGTACTGGCAAGGCTGGCACTTACTGCCCCACCCCTACTTGCCTTTAAGCAGTTTGATACAATTGTAAGAAAGACTTGCATTATTATATCGCCTTTCATGACAGCGGGATGTCCGAAAGTGCATCACAGTCACTAAAAGTACCTAGTTTTGAAGTGTATTCACCATTGTAATGTAGGAAACGCGGCAGCCAATTTGCACACAGCAAGCTCCCACAAACAGCAGTTTGATAATGACCTGATAATCTGTTTTTGTTATGTTGATTGAGGAATAAATATTGGCCAGGACACAGATGATAACTCCCCTGCTCTTCTTTGAAATAGTGGCATGGGATCCTTTACGCCCATCTGAGAGCAGACGGGGCCTCGATTTAACGTCTCATCCGAAAGACGGCCCCTCTGACGGTGCGGCGCTCCCTCAGCACTGCCCCTCTGACAGTGCGGCGCTCCCTCAGCACTGCCCCTCTGACAGTGCGGCGCTCCCTCAGCACTGCCCCTCTGACAGTGCGGCGCTCCCTCAGCACTGCCCCTCTGACAGGGCGGCGCTCTCAATACTGCACTGGAATGTAAGTCTGGATTTTGTGCTCAAGTCTCTGGAGTGGGATTTGAACCCACGGCCTTCAGACTATTAGGTATTTGGATAAATAATGACTCGCCCCCCCCCCCCCCCCCCCCCCAAAGTCCCACCAGCGAGGTTGAAGTGAATCAGGAAGACTGGAACTGTTTCTCCGTGGAATGATTCCTGTGGTGATCCAAACACAAAAGACCGGCCAAAGATTTGAACAAACAATTGAACTTTTGTTCAGTGCAACACCGAGCGATCAGCAAACCATATCGTGTAATCAGACATGAGGAGGGAAAAACCCATTGAACTCGCATCAGAATAACTCAACAACTGATGAAAACTGGCGCGAGTTGAAGCGGTAGACTCTGGGCAGGAACGCCGTGCAGCATGGAAGGTGGCCAAGGAGCCCAACAGGCACTCAATTGTAAAGTAGCGCATAGTTTTAGAAATAGTTCGGGGGGGGAGAAAAATAATTCCTGTGACCACACTTTAAATGTAAGTTTGTTCCGCAGTGAAACAATTTTGAAACAGCAAAACATGCCAAGTAACTTTTTATAACCTACACTAACCAGATCAACAATTTAAAATGTCAAACTATTTACAACAGATTGTGCAGTTCGAAGCGACCCTCAGGGACAGCTGAGGGGGGAGAATGAGCAGGAGGAACTCGACATTTTCTAAATGGTGAGACCTGTAGAGGAGCAAAGAAATTTGGGAGTCCCAAGTACACAAATCATTAAAAGCCGGAAGAGAGGGACAAAAAGCAATCGGAATGGTTAATGGAATGTTGGCCTTCGTCCGAAGCGGGAGGAGGTGATGCTTCAGTTCTACAGAGCCTTGGTCAGACCCCATCGGAGTAACTGTTCATTTCTGGCCACTGCATCTCAGGAAGGGCCTATTGGAGGGGGTGCGGCTGATAAGAACATAAGAATTAGGAGCAGGAGTTGGCCATATCTCCTAATAGTCTCTTAATCTGAGGAAGGGTCGTTCTTGGTATTGAGGGAGTGCAGCGAAGGTTCACCAGACTGATTCCCGGGATGGTGGGACTGACCTATGAGGAGAGAGAGTGGATCGACTGGGCTTGTATTCACTGGAGTTTAGAAGAATGAGAGGGGATCTCATAGAAACATTTAAAATTTTGACGGGATTGGACAGGTTAGAGGCAGGAAGAATGTTCCCGATGCTGGGGAGTTCCAGAACCGGGGTCACAGTCTTAAGTATAAGGAGTAAGCCATTTAGGACCGAGATGGGGAGAAACTTCTTCACTCAGAGAATTATGAACCTGTGCAATTCTCTACCACAGAAAGTTGTTGAGGCCAGTTCGTTAAATATATTCAAAAGGGAGTTGGGTATGGTCCTTACGGCTAAAGGGATCAAGGGATATGGAGAGAAAGCAGGAAAGGGGTACTGAGGGAATGATCAGCCATGATCTTATTGAATGGTGGTGCAGGCTCAAAGGGCCTACTCCTGCACCTATTTTCTATGTTTCTATATGGCCCCTCAATAAGATCATGATTGATCTTCGACCTCAACTCCCCTTTCTCGCTCGATCTTCATATCCTTTGATTTCCCATTGAGTCCAAAAATCTATTGATCTCAGCCTTGAATATACTCAATGATTCAACATCCACAGTCCTTTGCAGCAGAGAATTCCAAAGATTCACCACCCTCTGAGTGAGGAAATTCCTCCTCATCTCTGTCTTAAACAGCCGACCCCTTATCCTGAGACTGCCCTCTGGTTCTAGACTCTTCAGCCCGGGGAAATAGCCTCTCCATGTCTGATACCAGGGCTTAAAGGGCTAAATTAGGAGGATAGGTTGTATAAACTTTGCTTTTATCCCATTGAGTTTAGAAGTTTGAGGTCTTCGATAGGGTAGATACGGAGAAACTGTTTCCTCTGGTGGGGGGAATCAAGAACGAGGAGACAGCACCTTAAAATGAGAGCCAGGTCGTCAGGAAGCACTTCTTCACACAAAGGGTGGTGGGACTCTGGAACTTCCCCAGAAGGCTGTGGATGCTGGGAGATAGTTGGAGCTTTCGAGACTGAGATGGGCAGGTTTTTGTTGGGTAAGGGTGACGAGCAATGTGGAATAACTAATGGAGTTGAGGTAGAGATCCACCATGATCTCATTGGATGGCGGAGCAGATTCGAGGGGCTGAATGGTCTCTATGACTGGATGCAAGGGGCCACCTTATTCCTTCGTGTACCTGCGCTTCACGCATCCTCTGCTTTGGTTTGTGCGGACTAGGCCGATGCTCGGTCCCCCTCCTCCCCGAGAACTGATGCTTGCATTTATATAGCGCCTTTCACCACTACCAGACTTCTCAAAGCACTTTGCAGTCAATGAAGTATTTTTGAAATGTAGTCACTGTTGTAATTTGGGAAACGCGGCAGCCAATTTGCGCACAGCAAGCTCCCACACACAGCACTGTGACAATTACCAGATAAACTGTGTTTGTTCTGTTGATTGAGGGATAAATTATGACCAGGTCACTGGGGATAACTCCCCTGCTCTTCTTCGAAATAGTGCCGTGAAACTTTTACGTCCACCTGAGAGCAATTTAACGTCGCATCCGAAAGACAGCACCTCCAGCAATGCAGCATTCCCTCAGCACTGCACTGGAGTGTCAGCCTGGATTTATCTGCTCAAGTCCGCGGAGTGGGGCTTGAACCGACAACCTTCTGACTCCGAGGCGCGAGTGCTACCCACTGAGCCACAGCTGACACTTAAACCGCCTTTAATGTAGTAAAATGCCCCAAGGTGCTTCACAGAGCGATTTTTTTTTTTCAAAAACAAATTGAACCCAAGTTACATAAGGAGATATTAGAATAAGTGACCAAAGCTTGTTCAAAGAGTTAGATTTTAAGGAGCGTGTTAAAGGAAGAGCGAAATGTTTAGGGTAAGAATTATGGAGCTTGGGGCCCAGGCAGCTGAAGACACGGCCACCAATGGTGGAGCAAAGGATGTTGGAGGTGTGCAAGAGGCCAGAGGGGAGGGGGGCGGGGGGTTGTAGGGCTGGAGGAGATTACAGGGACAGGTGAAGCCATGGAGGGATTTGAAAACCAAGATGAGAATTTTTAAATCGTGTCAATTCCTCACATCCGTTATCCCCTCCTTGGTGTCTCTCCAAATTCTAAATGTCGTTAACCGTTTTTTTTTTAACAGCCTCAGCCTCGCTTCTGAATTTAAGACTGGACGCGGTGGGGAAAAAGCCAAGCAAGAAGAAAGTGGAGGAGGTTCTGGAGGAGGAGGAGGAAGAGTACGTGGTGGAAAAAGTACTGGACAGGCGCATAGTGAAGGGAAAAGTGGAATATCTGCTCAAATGGAAAGGATTCTCCGAGTGAGTATTGAACACCCGCGATGTCTGGCCGAGCTAAATGCCCGTTCCTCATACTGGCCTTGGGCGTAGTGCAGCGCAGATTCACCAGAATGTTCCAAGGGTGAGATTACAAAAGCGGCAACCCAGTAGCAATGTTTCCCCCAATTCTTTTTTTGGGTGCGTGGCCCCTTTAAGGGGCTGTGCGGCCCAGTCACAGTTTTGCACTGTGCAAAACTTAACATTTAAAAACAAGCCGGCCCCGGGATAGGGTATGTTGCTCAATCTTTGAGGGGCCATACATACAAGATTAAATGTAAGACTTAGAACTCATCCTTGCCCTTGTTACCTCCAGACTTGGCTATTCCAACGCACTCCTGGTTGGCCTCCCACATTCTACCCTATGTAAACTAGAGGTGATCCAATACTCGGCTGCCCGTGTCCTAACTCGCACCCAGTCCCACTCACCCATCAGCCCTTGTGCTCGCTGACCTCCATTGGCTCCCGGTTAAGCAACGCCTCGATTTCAAAATTCTCATCCTTGTTTTCAAATCCCTCCATGGCCCTCGCCCCTCCCTATCTCTGTAATCTCCTCCAGCCCCACAACCCCCCGAGATGTCTGCGCTCCTCTAATTCTGCCCTCATGCCCATCCCTGATTATAATCATCCCACCATTGGTGACCGTGCCTTCTGTTGCCTGGGCCCCAAGCTCTGGAACTCCCTGCCTAAACCTCTCCGCCTCTCTTTCTTCCTTTAAGACTGTGCTTAAAACCTGCCTCTTTGACCCAGCTTTTGGTCACCTGCCCTACTTTCTATTTATGCGGCTCGATGTCAGTTTTGTTTTATAACACTCCTGTGAAGCGCCTTGGGACGTTTTACTACGTTAAAGGCGCTATCTATATGTTGTTGGTTCAGAGGCTGTGGATTCACTTTCAGGGTTAGTGGTTGAAGCAGAAATGTTGTCAACGTTCAAGATTAGATTGAATAGGTGGATGAAGGAAAAGGGATTGAAAAGGGAAATGGGAACAGGGTGAATAAATGTGACTCGAACTATTTATTCACATATAGGGTAACTATCAACACTGACTAGTTGGGCCGAATGGCCTGTTTGCGTGTTATACCTTCCATGTATGTATTCCCTGGAGTACAGAAGGTTAAGAAGTGATTTTGCTTTGAGATTTTTACGATTGTAAAAGGAATCGACAGGGGCAGATGGAGCAACATTTTCTCATCTGGTGGGAGTTGAGGACAAGGAGACACAACCTTAAAATCAGAGCCAGACCGTTCAGGAGAAGTTGGGAAACGCTTCTTCACGCAAAGGGTGGTCAGAGTGTGGAACTCTCTCTCTCTCTCAAAAAGCAGTAGATGCTCGCTCAATTAATCATTTTAAATCTGAAATTGATCAATTTTTGCTAGAAACTGGTATAAAAAGATATGGAGTCAGGTGGGGTAGGTGGAGTTAAGACACAGACCAGCCATGAGCTTGTTGAATGGCAGAACAGGCTTAAGGGACTGAATGGTTTCCTCTTGTTCCTATGAGAGCAGTGAGCATCAGAAGGCTGTTCCGTCATGGGGAGCGTCGCGGCCAAGCTGGGTCCTGTCCTTACTCGAGACCCACAGGACATTTCCCATCCTGGGTCACTGGGTGAGGAGCGGGACAGAGCGAGATTCCTCTTGTCGTTATTTCTAGTAAAACTATCAAATGTGTTGAATCCTTGGAACACTGACATCACTCAAGTGGACAGTCACCCATCCATCCCACTGTCGCCAACACTGCAATCTGATTTCATCTTGCCTGTCTCTCTGTCTCTCACTCTCTCTCTCTCTCTCTCTCTCTCTGCCCTCCCTCCCCCATCTTGCTCTCTGTCCAGCTCCGTACAATTACCCGGTGCATTGATTGACTGGGTTGCTGGGTCACTTTCGCAGTTATTCAATGAGGGTTTATAGGGGAAGAAAGGTTAAAAATGTTGAGAATCGGTAACCTGGGAGATGTTCCCGAGATACAGACATCGCGGCGTTGGGCCACTGGTTTGCTCCTGTGATTTTCCCCAGTCAGTGTCTGACTGTGGACCCACTTTTGGAGGAAAGGAGGCTAAATCCATGTGGATAATGGTGAGTTACTACAGAGTCTGTGCAACATCTGTGTTTGGGCTGCCTCACTTGCAGTGAGGGATGCAGCACACTGTGTCCAGCCTAGCTGTGTTGTTAGAAACTTCACTACTGTGTGTGGAAAGTATGCATTTAATCAAAGGTTCATTGCTGTGCTGAGGAAAGTGAGCTGCAAAATGTAATATAGTTCCAATGTGGATTCACAGCACTGTATGGAATTTATCCCCGCCCTGTAACCCTGCTCCTGTTCAAACCCCCGTCCTCTAACACTGCTCCTGTTCTCCCCCACCCTCTAGCCTTGCTCCTGTTCCCCCTGCCACCGCTCCTGTTTCTCTCCCCGCTTCCCCAACCCTCCACCCTGTAACCCTGCTCCAGTTCCCCCCGTCCCCCACCCTCGACTCTCTAACTCCGCTCCAGTTCCCCCCTACACTCTAACTCCACTCCTGTTCCCTCCTCCCCTCACCTGCTGAACCTGCCTCCTTATCTCTCTCTCTCTCTCTCTCTCTCTCTCTCTCTCTCTCTCTTCACTTTCTCTTGTGCTCTCTCTTTCTCTCGCTCTCTCTCTCTCTCTCGTACACTCTCTCATTCTATAGACTCTGGATCAGTTGCTATGGACTGGAGGGTAGCTAATGTAACACCACTTTTTAAAAAAAAAAAGGTGGGAGAGAGAAAACATAGCCTGACATCGGTGGTGGGGAAAATGTTGGAATAAATTATTAAGTTGAAATAGTAGCATATTTGGAAAGCAGTGACCGGATCGGTCCAAGTCAGCATGGATTTATGAAAGGGAAATCATGCTTGACAAATCTTCTGGAATTTTTTGAGGATGTAAGTAGTAGAGTGGACAAGGGAGAACTAGTGGATGTGGTGTATTTGGGCTTTCAAAAGGCTTTTGACAAGGTCCCACTCAAGAGATTGGTGTGCAAAATTAAAGCACATGGTATTGGGGGTAATGTACTGACGCGGATAGAGAACTGGTTGGCAGACAGGAAGCAGAGAGTCAGGATAAACGGGTCCTTTTCAGAATGGCAGGCAGTGACCAGTGGGGTGCCGCAGGATTCAGTGCTGGGACCCCAGCTATTTACAATATATATCAATGATTTAGATGAAGGAATTGAGTGTAATATCTCCAACTTTGCAGATGACACTAAGCTGGGTGGTGGTGTGATCTGTGAGGAGGATGCTAAGAGGCTGCAGGGTGACTTGGACAGGTTAGGTGAGTGGGCAAATGCATGGCAGAAGCAGTATAATGTGGATAAATGTGAGGTTATCCACTTTGGTGGCAAAAACATGAAGACAGACTATTGGTGAACGATTAGTAAAAGGGGAGGTGCAACGAGACCTGGGTGTCATGGTACATCAGTCATTGAAGGTCGGCATGCAGGTACAACAGGCGGTGAAGAAGGCAAATGGCATGTTGGCCTTCATAGCTAGAGGATTTGAGTATAGGAGCAGGGAGGTCTTACTGCAGTTGTACAGAGCTTTGGTGAGGCCACACCTTGAATATTGTGCGCAGTTTTGGTCTCCTAATCCTGAGGAAGGACATTCTTGCTATTGAGGGCGTGCAGCGAAGGTTCACCAGACTGAATCCTGGGATGGCTGGACTGACACATGAGGAGAGACTGGATCGACTGAACCTGTATCCACTGGAGTTTAGAAGAATGAGAGGGGATCTCATAGAAACATATAAAATTCTGATGGGATTGGACAGGTTAGAGGCAGGAAGAATGTTCCCGTTGCTGGGGAGTTCCAGAACCAGGGGTCACAGTCTAAGGATAAGGGGTAAGCCATTTAGGACCGAGATGAGGAGAAACTTTTTCACTCAGAGTGGTTAACCTGAGGCATTCTCTACTGCAGAAAGTTGTTGAGGTCAATTCATTTAGATATATTCAAGAGGGAGTTAGATATGGCCCTTACAGCCAAAGGGATCAAGGGGTATGGAGAGAAAGCAGGAAAGGGGTACTGAGGTGAATGATCAGCCATGATCTTATTGAATGGTGGTGCAGGATCGAAGGGCCAAATGGCCTACTCCTGCACCTATTTTCTATGTTTCTGCTCCAGTGCCCCACCCTCTGACCCTGCTCGTGTCCCGTCCCTCCCCACCCTCTGACCCTGCTCCAGTGGTTTCCCCCGCCCTAACCGTGCCCCAGTTATATTCATATTGTCCCAGTTTAAGATTCCCAACGGAAAGGAGCTGAGATTTTCCGGGTCATGCCTGTATTAATACAGAGCAGTGTTGATAAACCTAGTGAATGGCAGTGTTTCGGGTCCTGCTGTCCTGCGATCTGTAAACTAAATTATTTTCCAGCGACGACAACACGTGGGAGCCCGAGGAGAACCTCGACTGCCCCGACCTCATCGCAGAGTTCTTGCAGTCGCAGAAAGTAGCACACGATGGCGTCGATAAAACCGAGGGGCCCAAACGGAAAGCGGATTCCGATACTGAAACCGAGGAAAATAAAAACAAGAAAAAGCGAGAGGAGGTGAGTGAATGTTTGCCGTTGCCTGCTCTTCCCTATCCTGCACCGACCCGATTCTCGAACGGAGAATGCACAGAGCTTCAGTAAAGTGTAAAAGCCTAGGCACATTTTCCAAACTTTTCTTGTTGCAATGTAATAAATGGTCTCTGCCGCTTATTGTGACGTGAGTACAGTTTTCTAGAATTATTCTGGTGATAAGAGTTGGTCTGTATCTGCGCGTTCCCTCACTGGTTCTCTGATTGTATCACACAGGGACAGAATCGTGAGCCCCTGCTCTCCACAAGCCCTGTCCCTCGCCGTCCGACGCCTGTCCCACCAATGAGCTGGAATCTGAATCCCCCAGCGGAAAGTCTGCATCTTGTATTAAGTGAATAGAGGCAAACTGCACAGAACAGAAACTTAAACTGCAGTCTCTCGCCGAGAAGCTAGCACATATTGAGGACGGCCGAGGGTCTGTCTGTGCTCAAGGTGCTCTGTAATGGAAGATTCAATCCACCGGCACGTTCATCTCCTCTCATCTTCCACAGTGGCTGCAGCACATCATTTCCCCAGGGGAAAACATTTCAGGGCTGTGGGGAAAGAGCAGGGGAAGTGGGACTGATTGGATTGCTCTTTCACAGAGCCGGCACAGGCACGCTGGGCCAAACGGCGGCCTCCTGTGCTGTGATTATATTCCATGATTTCCCTCTCTCAGCCCCTTGCTGATATCCCGGTCGTTGTTGACTGGTCCGGTCAACCTAGGATGTTTAATGGCCCCTGGAAGTGAGCAAGCTTGGCTCGCAGTGTGTGAATTTCTCAGTGCGACACGGTGATTAAATCTTCCAGGTCAGACACCCCGGCCCACCCACCCCAGGCCCCGCCTTCCCCCAGCCCTCCCCCGCCCCGGTCCATCCTCCACCCTGCCCACTCGAGCGCTAATGTGTTTTTCTTTCAGCAGGAGAAGCCGCGGGGCTTTGCCAGAGGACTGGAGCCAGAGCGTATTATTGGGGCAACAGACTCGAGTGGAGAACTCATGTTCCTCATGAAGTGGTGAGTTCCAGCTTTTAAGGTTTAGAAACATAGAAAATAGGTGCAGGAGTAGGCCATTCGGCCCTTCGAGCCTACACCACCATTCAACAATAAGATCATGGCTGATCATTCCCTCAGTACCCCTTTCCTGCTTTCTCTCCATACCCCTTGATTCCCCTAGCCTTAAGGGCTATAATCTAACTCCCTCTTGAATATATCCAATGAACTGGCATCAACAACTCTCTGCGGCAGGGAATTCCACAGGTTAACAACTCTCTGAATGAAGAAGTTTCTCCTCATCTCAGTCCTAAATGGCCTACCCCTTATCCTAAGACTGTGTCCCCTGGTTCTGGACTTCCCCAACATCGGGAACAATCTACCTGCATCTAAACTGTCCCGTCCCGTCAGAATCTTGTATGTTTCTATGAGATCCCCTCTCATCCTTCTAAACTCCAATATATAAAGGCCCAGTTGATCCAGTCTCTCCTCATACGTCAGTCCAGCCATCCCGGGAATCAATCTGGTGAACCTTCGCTGCACTCCCTCAATAGCAAGAACGTCCTTCCTCAGATTAGGAGACCAAAACTGAACACCATATTCCAGGTGAGGCCTCAACAAGGCCCTGTACAACTGCAGTAAGACCTCCCTGTTCCTATACTCAAATCCCCTATCTATGAAGGCCAACAGACCATTTGCCACCTTCACTGCCTGCTGTACCCGTATGCCGACTTTCAATGACTGATGAACCATGACACCCAGGTCTCGTTGCACCTCCCCTTTTCCTAATCTGCCACCATTCAGATAATCTGTCTTTGCGTTTTTGCCACCAAAGTGGATAACCTCACATTTATCCACATTATACTGCATCTGCCATGCATTTGCCCACTCACCTAACCTGTCCAAGTCACCCTGCAGCCTCTTAGCGTCCCCCTCACAGCTCACACCGCCACCCAGTTTAGTGTCATCTGCAAAGTTGGAGACATTACACTCAATTCCTTCATTCAAATCATTGATGTATATTGTAAAGAGCTGGGGTCCCAGCACTGAACCCTGCGGCACTCCACTAGTCACTGCCTGCCATTCTGAAAAGGACCCGTTTATCCCGACTCTCTGCTTCCTGTCTGCCAACCAGTCCTCTATCTACGTCAGTATATTACCCCCAATACCATGTGCTTTGATTTTGCACACCAATCTCTTGTGTGGGATCTTGTCAAAAGCCTTTTGAAAGTCCAAATACACCACATCCACTAGTTCTCCCTTGTCCACTCTACTAGTTATATCCTTAAAAAATTCCAGAAGATTTGTCAAGAATGATTTCCCCTTCATAAATCCATGCTGACTTGGACCGATCCTGTCACTGCTTTCCAAATGCGCTGCTATTTCATCCTTAATAATTGATTCCAACATTTTCCCCACCACTGATGTCAGGTTAACCGGTCTATAAATACCTACTTTCTCGCTCCCTCCCTTTTTAAATTAGTAACCCTCCAGTCCATAGGAACTGACCCAGAGTCGATAGACTGTTGGAAAATGATCACCAATGCATCCACTATTTCTAGGGCCACTTCCTTTCAGTACTCTGGGATGCAGACTATCAGGCCCTGGGGATTTATCCGCCTTCAATCCCATCAATTTCCCTAACACAATTTCCTGCCTAATAAGGATTTCCTTCAGTTCCTCCTTCTCACTAGACTCTCGGTCCTCTAGTACTTCCGGAATGTTATTTGTGTCTTCCTTAGTGAAGACAGAACCAAAGTATTTATTCAAATGGTCTGCCATTTCTTTGTTCCCCATTATAAATTCACCTGAATCCGACTGCAAGGGAGCTACATTTGTCTTCACTAATCTTTTTCTCTTCACACCTATAGAAGCTTTTGCAGTCAGTTTTTATGTTCCCGGTAAGCTTCTTCTCGTACTCTATTTTCCCCCTCTTAATTAAACCCTTTGTCCTCCTCTGCTGAATTCTAAATTTCTCACAGACCTCAGGTTTGCTGCTTTTTCTGGCCAATTTATATGCCTCTTCTTTGGATTTAACATTATCCTTAATTTCCCTTCTTAGCCACGGTTGAGCCACTTTCCCCGTTTAATTTTTATCCAGACAGGAATGTACAATTGCTGAAGTTCATCCATGTGATCATTGCCTATCCACCGTCAACCCATTGGGCCCAAGTTTCCACATGATTTGCGCCTGATTTTTAGGAGCAACTGGTGGAGAACGGACTATCTTAGAAATCGCAATTCTCCACATTTTTTTTTCTGCAGTTCTAGTCAGGTAGAACAGTTCTACTTTGGAACAGAATTTTTTCTTCAAAAGGGGGCGTGTCCGGCCACTGACGCCTGATTTGAAAGTTTCCACAGTGAAAACGTACTCCAAACTAAAGTAGAATGGAGCAAGTGAAGATTTTTGTAGAACTGAAAAAACCTGTTCTACACATTAAAAAATCAGGCGCAGGTTACAAATTAGGCGTCCAGAACGAGGTGGGGGAAGGAGGGGGGGGGGAAGGGAACTCATTAAATTCTACAATAAATCCTTATTTATACTTCTACAAATATTATACAAATAAATCCAACCTGAATAAACATTTATAAGCCAAGAAAAGATTAAATAAACCATCTTCCTACCTGTGTGAAAGTGCTTCAGCCAGGGAGAATTCTGCAGCCGTTCGTGCCGCTGAGCGGGAGGGGGAGAGAGAGAGAGAGAGAGAGGGAGAGAGGGAGAGAGGGAGAGAGGGAGAGAGGGAGAGAGGGAGAGAGGGAGAGAGGGGAGAGAGGGGAGAGAGGGGAGAGAGGGGAGAGAGGGGAGAGAGGGGAGAGAGGGGAGAGAGGGGAGAGAGGGAGGGAGGGAGGGAGAGAGAGAGAGAGAGAGAGACGGGTCTGGTCGGTGGGGAGGGAGCGGAGGTCTGGTCGGCGGCGGGGTAGGGGAGCGGGTGTCGGGTCTGGTCCAGAGGCAGGGGGGAGCAGGAGCTGGCCGTGGGAGGAGCCTTATTCACGCAGCCCCAGTGAGGCCATTCAGCCAGAGCTAGGGGCTGCGTGCTTCGGGCCCCTCCCACACAGTTTCGGGCGCCTGGAGCTACTGCACTTGCGTGCCGACTGTAGCGCGCATGTGCAGAGGTCCCGGCACTGTTTTCATCGCCGGGACCTGGCTCCGCTCCCCCACAGCTCGTGCTGGCTGCGCCGAGAGCCAGAGGACCTGCATGTAGGTGGAGAATACCGAGGATTTTTTTAGGCGCCGTTTTAGGCGCGAAAAACGGGCGCCCAGCTCGGAGGGGCACCCATTTTTTTTCTTGTGGAAACTTGGGCCCTTTAAGTATCATTTGCCAGTCTATTCTAGCCAATTCACACCTCAAACCATCGAAGTTACCTTTCCTTAAGTTCAGGACCCTAGTTTCTGAATTAACTGTGTCACTCTCCATCTTAATAAAGAATTCTACAATGTTATAGTCACTCTTCCCCAAGGGGTCTCGCACAACAAGATTGCTAATTAGTCCTTTCTCATTACACATCACCCAGTCTTGGATGGCCAGCTCCCTGGTTGGTTCCTCGACATATTGGTCGAGAAAACTATCCCTAATACACTCTGGGAAATCCTCCTCCACTGTATTGCTACCAGTTTGGTTAGCCCAATCAATATATAGATTAAAGTCACCCATGATAACTGCTGTACCTTTATTGCATTCATCCCTAATTTCTTGTTTGATGCTGTCCCCAACCTTACTACTACTGTTTGGTGGCCTGTACACAACTCCCACTAGCGTTTTCTGCCCCTTGGTATTCCGTAGCTCCACCCATACCGATTCCACATCATCCAATCTAATGCCCTTTCTTACTATTGCATTAATTTCCTCTTTAACCAACAATGCCACCCCACCTCCTTTTCCTTTCTGTCTATCCTTCCTAAATGTTGAATACCCCTGGATGTTGAGTTCCCAGCCTTGGTCACCCTGGAGCCATGTCTCCGTGACGCCAATTACATCATACCCGTTAACTGCTACCGGCGCAGTTAATTTGTCCACATTATTCCGACTACTCCTCGCTTGGAGGCACAGAGCCTTCAGGCTTGTCTTTTCAGCAACTTTGCCCCTTTGGAATTTTGCTGTAATGTAGCCCTTTTTGCTTTTTGTCTTGGGTTTCTCTGCCCTCACTTTTACTTTTCTTCTTTCTGTCTTTTGCTTCTGCCCCCCCCCCCCTCCACCCATTCTACTTCCCTCTGTCTCCCTGCATGGGTTCCCATCCCCCTGCCATATTAGTTTAACTCCTCCCCAACAGCACGAGCAAACACTCCCCCTAGGACATTGGTTCGGTTTGTACTGGTATTTCTGAAGGGTTTTTGACCTCTCACTGAATGAAGCCGCAGTGGGGGGAGAGTGAGCGAGCTAGATCTATCGTGTGGACGGTGCTGGGAGGGGCTTAGGTCCACAAAACCACTCCTAACTGGCACAACCAACCCAAAGGTCTGTGAGTGGCTGTAGTGCGGAGTGAGAGAGGGAAATCATGGAATATAACCATACAGCACAGGAGACCATTCGGCCCATCGTGCCTATGCCGGCTCTGTGTAAGAGCGATCCAGTTAGCCCCACTCCCTGTGCTCTTTCCCCGCAGCCTTCTAAATGTTTTCCCTGGGGAGATGCAGTGCAGCCACTGTGGAAGATGAGAGAAGGGGGATTAACACCATCACCTGGGCCTTGCTTGTGCTTTGACAAACACAAGAATTAGGAGCAGGAGTCAGCCATTCGGCCCCTCGTACCTGCTCTGCCATTCAATAAGATCATGGCTGATCATCTACCTCAACTCTACTTTCCCACCCGATCCCCATATCCCTGGATTCCCCTACACTCCAAAAATCTATCGATCTCAGCCTTAAATATATTCAGAGACTGAGCACCCACAGCCCTCTGGGGCAGAGAATTCCAAAGATTCACTACGCTCTGAGTGAAGAAATTCTTCCTCATCTCAGTCCTAAATTGCCGAACCCTTATCCTGAGACTGTGCCCCCTGGTTCTAGACACTCCAGCCCGGGGGAAACAACCTCTCAGCATCTACCCTGTCAATCCCCCTTCAGAATTTTGTATGTTTCTATGAGATCACCTCTCATTCTTTTAAACTTCAGAGAATATGGGCCTAATCTACTCTGGTCTCACTGAGAGTATTTAACAAGGGCAGTGGGACTATTCGAGACACAGCAATGGTTCCTGACCCTGGAGTACACAACATTCGCCCAAAAGGACATGTCTAAACGCGAGTTGATGTAAGCTTTGATAAATTTTGCTGGGTCTGTTATGTAACTGCAACCATGACAACTTGTCTTTATATAGGGCCTTTAACGTAGTGAAACATCGCAAGGCGCTTCACAGAACTATTGAGACAAAAAATTTGACACCAAGCCGCATAAGTAGAAATTAGCGCAGGTGACCAAAAGCTTGGTCAAAGAGATATATTTTAAGGAGCGTCTCGAAGGAGGAGAGAGAGGCAGAGAGGTTTAGGGAGGGAATTCCAGAGCTTGGGGCCCAGGCAACAGAAGGCACGGCCACCGATGGTTGAGCGATTTATAATCATGGATGCTCAGGAGGGCATAATTAGAGGAGCGCAGAAATGAGACCGGGTCGGATTAACATTTGTTCCCAACAACAAACTTGTTTTCTTTCTTCTGTCCGTCCGTCCAGGAGGAACTCTGACGAGGCTGACTTGGTCCCGGCAAAAGAAGCAAACGTCAAGTGTCCCCAGGTGGTGATCTCGTTCTACGAGGAGCGCCTGACGTGGCATTCCTACCCGTCTGAAGAGGAAGAGAAGAAGGAGGAAAAGTAACGGAGGGAGAGGAGCTTGCGCACCTCCCGTTTCACTTTACAAGACCAGAAAACAATCCCAACTTTTTTCACGGTGGTTTTCAGTTGTACAGATGTATAGTTCTCTGGGTGTACCTTTTCTCCACTGCTTTCAGACCCACATCATTGTCTCCGATTGGGAGGGGCGGGGCAGGTTGTGTTTTTAAATGCAGCATGATTTTTTTACGTTTTATTTTCCCTTCAGTTCTCAGATAACAACTGATTGTAGAAGCCAGTGAATTGTAGACTAGTTACCTGGGCTTGTAGCGTAGGGTTTGAGCCCTGGAAGGGGAGAGGAGTCTGTAGGGGCTGATGTACCGGTTCAGTAGGGGCCTCTTTTGATGTGACGTGCAGCGATTTTGGTTGAGATTCTCTCTCCCTCCCTCCCTCGTCTGTTCTAGGTCTGAAGGGCAGCTTGGGTAGAATTCATCTGTGAGGTGGGGGAACTGTGTTATAAACCCCTGAATGACTGTCTGTCTGATAGTTGCAGGAGCACCGTGGTGGTGGGGGATTCAGTGGCTCATGCCCATGAATATCCTGCCATTGGGAGCCTCATTTTACCCACCCCGTCACACGGCAGCAACAAGTTGCGGAACACTCGATAACAAGGGGGCTGCGTGATGGGAGGTTCACTGCCTCCCGCTCCTGGATTTCTGTCTTTGTTTTTAGGTCGTGTTTGAGTTGTAGTGAAACTCTCTCTGGTCGGGCCAACGCAGGCTGCTTTACAATGAAACGACAAGTCCGAGGTGATGGGACAGGCGTTCTTCAAGGGTCAAATACTCCAGGTTGCTGACTGCCTGTAAAATCTGTTGCTCAAGATGGAATCTTCGCACCAGGAGTCGTCTGCTGTCCTTGTGGCATTCCCGATGTTTCGTTTTATTTTACTTTTATTAATAGTTGCTCATTCTTGCAACAAATGAGCTTTCACTGCCCTGAGAGTGAATCTCTGAGCTTGCCTGCTGGCCCGGGACTTTGTGAGGGGTGCAGACAGGGAGCGGCTGGGGGACGGAGAGGAACCTAGTCCATGTCTTTGGCTGTTTGGTGTGTTTTTTAGGGGGTCAGGTAGCGGTGACACCTGAAGCATTAACCCCTTCTGTTCCACTGGGTCTTGCCAGCCGTTTCTGCTAGTCTCTCTCACACATGCAGGTGGGTTCTGTTGGTGCAGGTTGTGAGAGGCTACAGCACCACATCTTTCTCCCCTCCCCCTGTCTGTCTCACCATCTGTGAACCAGCCACCTTTTGAGGCTGAGCATTATCATGCTCTAACTCCATCCCTGGGTCCAGGGAGTTGCACAGAGCAAGGCACCATGTGGTCAGAGATTAGCCACATGAGTGGCGGAGGGAGAAGCACTAAGTCGATGCCAGGAGGAGTAATGCTCACTCTGGCAATGTTGACTGGCTCCCCAAGAGCCAGGAGCTCGTTCAGTCCCCAGATACCTGTTCATTGTCGACTCAGTTGCTTGTGGTTGGTGGAACCTCCTCCCTGGCCTGTACTTTCTGTCTGGGAGGGAAGTTGTGTGATACTGATACCAGAGTGCAGCGCTTGGTCAATGGCTCTCTCTCTCCCAGTCACTCACACACTCCTCCTGCGTTATTGACCTTGGGGATGTCGCAGTCAGCAGACAGCAAGTGAGGGGGATTTATCCTGCCTAAAATAGCCCCACCCCAGTCAGTGGCAAAGTCACAAATCAAACCAAAAAATGCTCACCAGTCTGTCTCTTTTTTAATTTCCCTGTAGGATTGTAACTTTGCTTTGAATACTAGTCGTGCAGGAGGAGGGTGTGAGTAGGTTTTATTTTTCAGGGTGGGTGGGGAAGAGAAAGGGTGCATCGTCCGATTGATAATCCATGGACTGTGAGCCTTGAAAAGGGCCGCTGTTTCCATGCTGCCCATGCCCAACCGGCTGTCCTAATGCAGGCAAAGTATTGATTTGACAAAGTGTTCTTGTGTTACTGGAGTAAGACTAATTATGTTTTCATTAGTAATCTTTTTAAACGGGGTGGGGGTGGGTGGGAGTCTGTCTCCGAGGTATTTGTGGAAGGAATAACAAGCATGGAAACTAAAGTATTAGTGCCACTTTCCTAGTTTTCATACATCGCAGCTCTTCTGTCCGACTCATGTTTAATCATCGAGTGTTGTCTTTTAGAGGGGAGAACTGATTTTAGCTGGTTTAAAAAGAACTGTTTTTGTAGAATTCCTATTAAGTATTGTGATAACTGCTCCTGTGACACTGCACCTTGTGTGTTAGTTAACAGGCGCGCAAATATTGTGTAATAAAACCAAAAAAAAACACTAGCTCTGTCGGAATGTCATTTTATTTCTTTTTAGTAACTGGGCAAACATTAATATGTGATTACTTGCTTCAGATGTGGCAACTGAGAGTGTATGGGGCAAGTGGGACAGTCCTGTGTGGGGGGGGGGGGGGGAGGAGAAATGCAGGGTTGTGTTAAGCTCTTGCCCCTTCCCAAGCTATTCAATTATTTTGGCATCTGTGGAGAGATAACTGAAATTAATTAAGGGTCATCGACCTAAAACGTTAACTCTGTTTCTCCACAGCTGCTGCCTGACCTGAGTGTTTTCTGTTTTTAGTTCAGATCTCCAGTATTTTGCTTTTGTTAAATTGTTTTAATTGGAGGGGAGTGCCATCTTTCACCTCCATCTTTCCGAGCTATGGATAGGTTCACTGGTCTGCTCATTACGCAGTGACCTCTGCTGGGAAGTGGATGTTGTGAGGATTGGATCAGGTTCCTGTGTGTGTGTGTGTTGAAAGAATTAGCGCATAAAACATGTAGATTAGGAAGATTTCTGAAATATTAAACCCAAGTAGTGCAGGATTCTCCTGTGTGGTGTAGATGTCTGCTTGTACAACATGAATGGCAGAGAGAACATCTCTAATAGTTAACGTTGTGTTGCAATACAGTTGATGCCCGAGAGGTAGACCTGTCCCTGTTCAGTCCCACTGTGGAAGATCCTGATTCAGACCGAGAAGAGTAGGGAAGTTCTCCCTGGTGTCCTAGCCAGTATTTATCCCCTCAAACACCTAAAACTGATGATCTGGTCAGTTATTTAATTGCTGTTTGTGGGAGCTTGCTGTGCAGTGATTGCTATAATTTCAACAGTGATTACACCAGAAAAGTATTTAAGTGGCTGTGAAGTGCTTCGAGATGTCCTGGGGTCATAAAAGGTGCTATATAAATGCAAGTCTTCATTGAGTGTTCAGATGTGGAGTAAAGCTCCTTTTACACTGCTGATGAACTCATCCTCAGCCCTGCACCGATGCTGTCACTGATTATATCATAGCTGATCTACTGCTACTTGATTGCAAGGCAGAGGGATGTCTGCACTACAGGAACAGGCAGTGCTCAAAGTGGAGTTGGTGGTTATGCTGGAAATGGGTGCTTCACGGCAATCACCATGGTAACTAGCACTGTACAAGACCAGTTACTCAAGGGCCCTGGGAATTGTGTGCAAATTCACTCCAAGATAGGAGCTATACCTGGCCGCATCTTGGTGTTTCAAAAATCCCCTCCTGGTGTGTGTGTGTGTGTGTTGCAGGTTTTGGTATAAGGAAGCCTGTAATGATGTGCGGCATCAACTGCACTAGAAACAACCTTCACTCCTCGTTACAATTGTATTATCTCCCAGAATGGGAACAGTGCAATAGGATGAAACATTGACAGTACAAATCTGATTGTACAGTATAATCCAATGATGGATTTATCCCTCAGTGTGTAGCACTCTCACCTTGGTGTCAGAAGGTTGTGGGTTCAAGTCCCACTCCAGGGATTTGAGCACAAAAATAATCTAGGCTGACACTCCAAGTGCAGTCCTGAGGGAGCGCCACACTGGCAGAGGGGCAGCCCTGAGGGAGCACCACACTGGCGGAGGGGCAGTCTTTCAGATGAGACATTAAACCGGGGCCCGTCTGCTCCCTCAGCAGGACGTAAAAGATCTCGTGGCACTATTTCGAAGCAGCGCAGGGGAGTTCTCCCCGGTGTTCTGGCCAATATTTATCCCTCAAGTCAACATAACAAAAACAGATTATCTGGTCATTATCACATCGCTGTTTGTGGGAGCTTGCTGTGCGCAAATTGGCTGCCGCATTTCCCACATTACAATAGTGACTACACTTAAAGTACTTAATTGGCTGTAAAGCGCTTTGGGACGTCCGGCGGTCGTGAAAGGCGCTATATAAAATCAGTCTTTCGAATGGAAACGGATCAGGCAAGCAATGGAGTCACCATACAGGTCATTTGGGTACTGAATGTATATGGAGGGGGGGGGAAATGGTGGGTTCAAGATGGAGGAACAGAGAGAGATGGAAATTGAGGGTTCGAGAGTTGAGGGATAAGAGAGTATGAAGGGGTCAAGAGAAAGAGGGGGATATACTGAGAATGCAGGGTGGAGGGTTTAAATTAAATCAACAGTCAAGTTGTCTTTTCCTACAGGTTTTCAGAGAGTTCTCAAGCTCAGCAAAGCTCCACATGCAATGGTTCAGGTACAGAGCAAGGCCTGGGCTCCACACTGGCTGGCCTGGGGAGGACAGGCCTGCCTGAAATCTACAACAGTGGAACTGTGGTAACATATTGTAAACTATTACAGATAAAGGGAATCAATTCACAATTAATCAACAGAAGTAATTTGCATTTTAATAGCACCTTTCACAACCTCGTGTTATGTTACAAGTGACTATATGGCACAAAATACTTCATTGGCTGCAAAACGCTTTGGGACGTCTGGTGGTCACAAAAGGCGCTATAGAAATATGCACGTCTTTCAGGATGTCCAATGCGATTCACAGCCAAATGAAGTACTTTGGATGTGTGCTCATTGCTGCAATGTAGGAAATGCAGAGCCCAATTTGCACACAGCAAGCTCCCACAAACAACAATGCGATAATGGCAGATCATGTTTTTGTTTTTATGAAAAGTGATGTTGGTTGAGGGATAAATACTGGCCAGGGCACGGGGGATAACTCCCCTGTTCTTCAAAATACTGCCGTGGGATCTGGTGTCCACCCGAGAGCACAAGGCAGGTCACAAAAATGTCCACGTCTCCGATCAAATCGATCACCATCGGTTTCCCGCTAACTGCGCTCGATCGCCGCCCTGGAGGACACTCCGTTTTGGCTTTGGCACAAGGACACCAATAGGCAACTTTTAATAGTTTATATATATTAAAAAGTATTTAATTTACTAAGAAACTAGTAAATGGTTCTGTATAGTTTGTTTTAAGTCATTTTCAGTTATTTAAAATAAAGTTACTCACAGGTGGAGGAGATTAAAAATGCTTATTTTTGAGATAAGCCCATTTTCAGCTGTATTACTAAAACTGCACCAAGTCACCGCACCTAAATACATCAAGGAATGTTCTTTCATGCAAAAGGAGGAAAATCCGCCGCCCAATTGCGCTGGTTCATGTGTGATTTTAAGTTTGTGATTTAAACCCACATTACAACAGTGACGGCACTCCAAAAGTTCTTCATTGGCTGTAAAGCGCTTTGAGGCGTCCAGTGGCCATGAAAGGCGCTATACAAATGCACAGCGTTCTATTATGTAAATGAGTTGTGAATCGCAATTTTACTTTGGAAAAACCCAGCGCTATTTACGCCCGGATTGCGGATAGCGTAAACTCGACCCCAACATGGTCATCTACTCGTACCCAAGTCAGTGACATAGTGAGCAGGATCTGTGGGAAGAGGGTGCGAGAGGCAAGAACCTGGGGGTAACTGATTGAAACGGTGATGGAATCACTGCACGATATCTATTGGAGAGGGCACACCGCTAGTCCCAGAAAAAGTCCCTTCCCCACAGTAACTACAAGCTGCTGATACAATGATCACCTCATGCCCACAGCACCATGGCCGAGATCAGGCACTCGCTCCAGGGAGAACACGTCACAACTGACACCCCCCGCCATCCACAAACACCTTCACATCTTCCTGCCTCCAGGCACAAATTAAATCTCATTTTCCCTTTCCCCACCCAAACCTGCCCCTCCCCGCCCCCTCTCCCACCCAAACCCTGCCCCTCCCGCCCTCTCTCCCACCCAAACCCTGCCCCTCCCCGCCCCCCTCCCATCCAAATCCTGCCCCTCCCGCCCTCTCTCCCACCCAACCCCCACACGCAATAGAATTACTTTCACTTTTAGCCAAGAGTTCTGGGAAATAAAAAAATAGGCCGAAAAACATGTGAAAATATAACTAATTTATTGAATTTCCCCATCCCAAACAATCCTGCTTTGCTGCAAGTATCCATATAAAGAAAAATATACAACAGATTTGAGAGTTTCCCTGCCAAGCCAAGAGAAAAAAATCAAGACATATTTGTTACAGGCAACATCAGATATCTGCACAAATCTGACAGGAAACTAAAACAATTAAATAGGAGAGAGAGAATCCGTCATCCATAACTTATATAAATAAGTACAAAAACCAAAAGACAATAGCAGAGATTGCCGGTTATTCTGCAGAGGTGACAGTGATCAGTTTATACACAAGTGAAGGACAGAGCGGGGAGAGCCAGGCTCGGCCGTACCCAGGGCACCCCAGGACCCCACAGCTGCCCACAAACGGTGCAGCGTGCGGATTCCGCTTTAACCATGATTCCTAACACAGTCTCCCCCTGTGAACAGCGGCGGACCAGTGTTATTCCCCGAGCATGGAGCCTGGGAATTGTCCACTCGGGGAATACCGGGATCAGTCGGGCAGGCTTGCACACACAGGCTGGTGCATTCACAACCTTGATTTGCTTTCATTTTTAAGCAAGTGGGGTAGGGTTAGAAATCTGCCTTCGATGCAGGAATAAATGTGAGCAGTGTTTGGGGACACGGTCCCTGACAGACGGGCAAAACCCAGCAACATCACCTGATCACGCTCCTGTCTGCAAGGACCCCCGAGGCTCCCCACCCGCTGGTCCCCTGGACAGTCAGGCCGCTGGACCCCGCCCGCGGAACAGTCACAAACCCAAGTGGTGTCCCAAACTCAGCAACTGCCACCTCAGCCCCAGTGAAGTTGATTAGAGTTCACCACTTGTCGTTAATGTAGATGCCTTTGTGGAGAAGCTGGGCAAGTAGACCAGGGAGAAAGGTACAGGGGGAGGGGCTAGTGTGGGGCAGTCACCCCGACTCGGACCTGTGGGGTCCAGTGGCCTGTTTCTGGGCTGGACACTCGGTGTAATTTTAGGTAATCCCATAAATTGCAGCAGCAAAGATTTAACCTGTGCCACGTCCTCCATTCAGTGTTCCACCCCCTGCCCCACAGCACAGCACCTCCCTGGGGCAGGGGACAGGGGGCAGGCACAGGGTGTGGGGAAAGCACAACTCCAAGCTGGGCCCGCACTCCCGCTTGGTGCTGGACACAGGTTGCGGGTCCAGCTCAGTCACCCCCAGCCCCCTCCCCGCCCCCCTCCTACATTGTCACCCCCAGCCACCCCATGTCCGAGCTGTAAATAAATCGCCTTTTCCAGGTAACCGAGGGTTCAAGTGGATCGTAAAAACTGTGTTCAGGCCAGGAGGGGAAAAAATGTGGTTTGTAAAATGTAATTTAAAATAAGCACAACAGCAGCAGCAGCAGCAGCAGAGGCTCGATACCAGCCCAGCCCAGCCTTTCAGCACATTTTGATCCCCAGGATCAGAGGGCAGAGGTCAGGAGCAGGGGCTGACAGACTTAGTGCTGTGCATCTCACTCAGCAGCCCAGAGATCGACAGAGATTAGCTGTACAATTAAAAATGCAAATTCACACTCACAAATAAGATGTTGCCCTGTGGATAAATTGATAATGTTGGTTATGAACTTCAAATCTATTCACTCAAGTTATCTTTATACACACACACACACACACACACACACACACACGAAGGGAGGGTTAGGCATCTTGGAAAAAGCTACATACTCAAGGGAGTAAATGAAGAGGCGGGAGTGGAAACTGCAACATCGTCTGACCCAAGACTAGTCCTTCCGTGAGAGCCACCGGAGCGTGGTGTGGAGAGTCAGGCGGAGGGCGGCACTTTTCCCTTGGCTTCAGTCTCGCACAAGTCTCCTTTCTTGCTCATTAGTTTTGGCAAAGTGGGAGGAGGACCCGAATCTGGACATCCTGGACCTCAGATACCCGGGAGCGAAAATGGCAGCTATTCCATCCCAGCCTAACATGCCATGCAGGAGTGGCAGGGCCAGTGAGACTATATCATGGTTCAGTCAGTACTGGAGCGTAGGTGTGTCAGCAGCCAGTGTACATGGAGTTGGTGCCAATCTGTCTAAAGATTGTAGGTTCCTCTGTATCTGGAGTATGCACAACAGGAGCTGGAGCCAAAAGCTATTTCTTAAAAATAAATCTCCACGCTATCCTCCGTCAATCAGGATGTCACAAATGCAGCGTCATCATCAGCACAGAAACGGTCACCTTTGGGAGGGGAGGGGGGGCGGGGCTCAAATCAGCCTTGCAGCCAGACCCCGCCCAGACCCTCAGCCACCCACAGCACCAGACCCTTACCTGCCAACAGCGCCCCTCGCCAGACCCTCACCCACTCACCTGACCACACCTCGCCAAACCCTCACCCACCCGCCCACAGCGCCAGACCCCGCCCGCCCCTCCAGACCCTGACCCACCAGCAGACCCCGCCCGCCTACCCCTCCAGACCCTCACCCACCTCCAGACCCTCACCCGCCCACCCCGCCAGACCCTCAGGCATCCACCCGCAGCGCCAGACCCTCAGCCGCCCAAAGCACACACCGCCAGACACAGTAAACGAATCTCTCCTCTATCTTACCCCACCTCCATTCCCAATCAAGAAAATAAAGAAAAACGGCAGAGATCAACAGGGAACGCTTCGATTTTGAAGCAGTGCGTGTGTGTTTTCTGCATTCTCCAGATCGCCATCCTGTTACAGCCCTGAGCTAGTTACAGTTCAATATCACACAGCTTACGACCCAAAAGTACAAAAAGGTTTTCAACTCTGCAAAGCAACAATTCTTCGTATTTGCTTTAAGTGATAACCACAGAGTGAACAGCACCCAGAGTTCCCGGTCCTGATCGCCTGGCAGCTGTCTGAACACCGACTCCCGTCCATAGGGTGCGCCGCTTCCAGTACAGGTGTTCATCCATTTATTTTGCCCTCCGTTAAAAGGGCAGAGTAGGTTGATACAAAAGGGATTAGCATTCAGACAAAATCAGGCTACAATCACCAGGCTACACAATCAGGAAGGAAAATTAAAACTGACTAAAGCATTCATTGCCATCAATTTTCCTTTGCAAGTTTGAAAAATCTGCACTAACCATTTAAAACCATCTGATTGCTGCATTAAAACTAATCTAGAAATTCCCCGCCCCCTTACTCTAACCCCAACGCAGCACATTTCAAAGAGATCTCGAGTCCCGAGTCCTTGTCTTAAATCTCAAACTGGGTGGGAAATCGGAGGGGCGGTGCACACCCAGACCCCCGCATGATGACCCCCTGATCGCAGGGGCAAGGGGACCTGCCGAGAACAGGCACTTTCTCTAAAAAGGGAAGGGGGGGGGGGGTGGATTACAGGGACTCGTCCCAGCAACAGATTACCAGACATGCCCCTGGGGCCCAGAATCCGGATATGAAGGAGAGATGGACACAAGGTTAATACGTCAACGCATTCGTTTCACAGGAATGGGGAAGCCCACGAGACAGCTGCCCCCGCCTCACTAACACGCAGCACACAGCGGGTAGAGGGGAGGGCGAGAAGCGCAGGCTCTCCCTCCCTCACTGCGGTGACTCCCGTGATCCCCAGTTCTCAGCCGCGACCATTTGGGGAAAGCAAAGGACAGCCCATAGTACTCTTCGGAGTCATCAGTTTACGGTGCCATTGAGAAAAGCAGAGGAACAGGCCCCCCTTCCCACACACCAACTAACAATCTTCCACCTGCACCCCCAGAAAATACATTAATTAGGAGCAGGAGTCGGCCATTTGTCCCCTCGAGTCTGCTCCACCATTCAATAAGATCTGATCATGGACTCAGTTCCACTTCCCTGCCCGCTCCCCATAACCCTTCACTAAATACGGTGTTGGGAAGAAGGAGGAGGGTGGGAACAAACAAATTCATCTTGCTTCGTACACCGTACATCATTAATGCCAGTCCTGTGGCCACACACACACAGTATTACTGTCTTGCTCTTTGATAAGTTGGTTAAATAACCTGCACCATGCATTATAGCAAGCGTCCAGACTTGGCTCGCAAATCCCAGTGGTCAGTTGTCCCACCTCAGTCAGGCCGAACTGAGCAAAATGGGGGGTGTGGGGGGGAAAGTGAGGAAAAGTGGGGCAACAATCTCCTGGGCCCCACCTCCACTCGGATTCAAAAGCAAAATACTGCGGATGCTGGATCCACTCTGATCCAGTCTGGATCCACTCTGATTCAGACACAACCTCCGGATTCGGCAAAAGGGGCCGCAGGACTTCTGCTCCTCTACTCCAGGGTGTGTGTGGCGTGCAAGGCCAGGGAGGAATAAAGATTAAAGCACCCCTATTGTCCCCAAAATGAAGAGACCCTTATGACAGAAATAAACTTGCAGTGTTTGACTTCTGCACTAAAAAATAAATATAACCAGTGCGGCGAGGGCTGGAAGTGGATTGTCTCTTCAAACCATGCTAGGAGATTCACCACTTGGCAAACCTGAATCCTCGGAGTGAAGCCAGGCCAGGCTCGGTGCGGCCGCTCAGACAGCAGTGCCTGAGTGGGAGCGCTCTTTATACAACCGTATCTCACCCAACCTCAAAACCGTCTCCTTCACCAACTTTTACCATCTCCATTTCAAATATAAGCAGCCGTTTTATTTAGAAGTTGCGTTGAAACTTTTAAATTTAAAAAAAAAATGCCAAGCGGTGAAGAAACGCCCTCCTCACTTCCCGCATCAAGTCCTCGGTTTAAAAAAAATATCGGGGAATATTCAAGTAACGACTCAGCACCAAGAGAGTCTGGTTTGTGTCTGTAAACTGTGTGGAGCGCGGAGGCGTTATTTTGCCTCTGTTCGTTCGGGCTGAACAGCCACGGAGTCTGGATCGGAGACAGAGCGAGCGTCCTTTCTGCTGCTCAATCCCGAGCCCTTCCACCCGCTCCCTCCGAACCAGACCCCCCCCCCCCCACCGCTACACACAAACACATGCCCATTCTCACACTAGGGACACAACAGGCGTGCGGAGACACTTGTTGATTCTCTAGCTGTGGTCGACAGCAAACTGCCAAGCTCGTGTGAAGCTCTCGCCACCGACCCTTGGGTGGGGGTGGGGGGGGGGGGGAAGCAGGGAAGGGGTGGGAAGGGATGGGGAAACAGTTTTTCCATCCTAACTGACCTGCAGCTGTCAGATTTGCGAGATATTTTCATAAAACGAGAAGGTGCAAATTGTCAGTTGTCTATTTGTAAAAGTCAGCGGCAGCTTCCCCGAGGCACGGCCTCTCGCCGAGACCCTTTCTCTAGTTCGGTTCAAAAGCCAGACACTGGGGCCGGCCACACACATCACTTCTTGCTGCTCTTCTTTTTGTCGGGCTTGCCTTGCTGAGCGATCAGGGCCCGAGGCATGACCAGCACGCTGCCGTCATTGGCGTATTGCAGGGAGTATTGGCTCGGGCAGTAGGGCCTCCCCTCCTCGTCCCGCAAGCGGTCAAACACCTCCTGGTACAGCTCCTGCAGCTTCTGCTTCATCTGGCGCAGGGACTTGACAAACTCCACCTTCTCCTTCAGCAGCCGGGCCTTCTGCTTCTTCAGGTGGTCCACGTCCTGGTCCAGGTTCAGGATGGTGTCCAGCTTGCGCTTGCGGCAGTTCTGCGCTGCCAGCTTGTTCTTGCCCCGGCGCCGGATGTCCCGGATCAGGGTGAGCTGGGCCTCGGTCAGGTGGTACTTGGACAGCAGCTCGTTAAACTCGTCCACGGGCAAGTTAATGATCTTGTCGTTGGAGAAGGGGATCTTCAGCGCCCTGGCCCGGCGCTCGTCACGGCCCAGGTGGATGTCCATGCGACTGCAATGGGTTTCCTTTATCGCCGCTTTCTTCCCAGGGCCGGGGTGGTGCTGCTGAGTGGAGGCAGAGGCTCCGGGGGGGAGGTTGTACGTGTGATTGTGGTTGACTTGGTCCAGGTAAGGCAGCGAGTGGAAATAGCTGGGATTCTGGTAACTCATGCGGCAGAACTTGCTGTACTCGGGCTGGTAGCCTCCCACTGCACCCTCCCCCTCTTCGGAGTCTGCTGCTTCGGAATCTGTGCTATACCCAACTGCCCCTTCCTCGTAGAAGGACGAGGAGGAGGAGGAGGAGGAAGAGGAAGAAGAAGACGACTCTGAACTGCTGGGAGAGACGGGGCTGTGGCTTGAATCGAGGGAGAGGCCGGAATCAGAGTCCAGCTCCTCTTCGATCTGCGAGGCCTCCATCGGACCGAAGCCCTCCTCCATGGCCAGGTCCATCAGGCTGATCTCGTCGAGCATCGCCTCGTCCAGCAAGGTGGCCAGAGGGTCGGGGAAGCCCGAGCTGGAGGTCTCGTTGCTGGTCCCGTTGATCCGCGGCGGGAAGAAGATCCCAGTGAAGTTGGTGGAGCCGAAGGCAGCGTCGAAGTTGGTGGAGTTGGTGGTGGAGGCCAGGCGCAGGAGGCCGGGGCTGCCACCCACCGAGGGGCTCTCCATGCTTGGCGTGAAGAAGGATGGGAACTCCTGGCCGCACGGGGGCAAGGTAGCGTCGTGGAGGCTCACATCTTGATTGATGGCTGTGGCCGGAGTTTGGTTGTAGTTTGTGGACAAGTCGGCGCTGCCATTCCCGGAGTCGTTGCTGTACGACGTCACTGCGCTATTGGTCACTTCCATATCCTGCAAATGAGGAGCAAAACATGGTTAAAAAATTTTAAAGTTGGCTAAAGGGATTTCTAGTATTTAGAACAAGAATTAGGAGCAGGAGTAGGCCCTTCGGCCCCTCGAGCCTGCTCCGTCATTCAATGAGATCATGGCTGATTTTCCACCTCAACTCCACTTTCCCGCCCGATCCCCATATCCCTAGAATCCAAAAATCTATCGCTCTCAGCCTTGAACATACTCAACGACTGAGCCTCCACAGCACTCTTAAACCAGAGAATTCCAAAGATTCACAACCCTGAGTGAAGAAATTCCTCCTCATTTCCTGTCTTAAATGGCCAACCCCTTAATCCTGAGACTGTGACCCTAATTCTTGACTCACCAGCCCGGGGGAAACAGCCTCTCAGCATCTACCTTGTCAATTCCTTTCAGAATCTTGTATGTTTCAATGAGATCACCTCTCATTCTTCTAAACTTGAGAGTATAGGCTCAATCTATTCAATCTCTCCTCATAAAACAGCCCTCTCTCATCCCAGGAATCAATCTAGTGAACCTCCGTTGTACTGCCTCCAAGGCAAGTATATCCTTCTTTAGATAAGGAGACCAAAACTGTGCACAGTACTCCAGGTGTGGTCTCACCAGAGCCCTGAACAATTGTAGCAAGACTTCCTTACTCTTATACCCTTGCAATAAAAGGACATGCCATTTGCCTCCCTTATTGCTTGCTGTACCTGCATGCCAGCTTTCTGTGCTTCTTGCCCAAATCTCTCCGAACACCAACATTTAAAAGTTTCTCACCATTTAAAAAATATTCTGTTTTTCTATTCTTCCTAACAAAGTGAATTTATGAGAGCACGACCTCGGAAACCTGTCGCCATGCTTCCATCAGCGGTGCTCAATAGCCAGTGGGCAACTGGAGAATGCTCAATAGAAGCCAGAGAACAGGTGCCAAAGAATGAGGCCGGACACTTGCCCCTTCAACAGTTTCCCTCCCCCAGCCCTTCTGGAGGACGCATGTCGTTTTAGCCCAGCAGTTCCCCGAGGTGAACAGGAACTCTGCGATTCCAACCAAACTACACTGCATTGGACCCACTGGGAAAACCCAGTGCACATATAACTAGCCTCGCCTCTAGGCATCGACTCGTGTTGTAGCATGGTCCCACGGGCATTGGGTGCCCTCTGCTACCTTGCCCGATTGGCCATACGAGCCTAGACAGCAAGTGTTGCCAGGCTATTTGACCGTGGTGAACATCACCTTTAAGCCCAATCACTCGACATCCACACACACCATCACGAGATATTGCTCAGAAACAGAAACTCTCTCCTTAGTCCAAGGGGCACGGTGATCAATACAGCACTCCTATTGAGCCAGCAGACATAGCTCAGACATTCCTGGCTGTGTCTCACTCAGGAGCACATTGGACACTGCATTAATCCCCAAAGCTATGGGGCAGTTCATTACATACACTGTCTTGGGTAAGCAGGTAGAAGCTGGTGAAGGTTGGATTGTGCCTTGCAACATTGGAACAGGAGGCCATTGAGCCCCTTGAGCCTGTTCTGCCAATGAGATCATGGCTGATCTGCAATCTAACTCCATACACCTGCCTTTGGCCCATATCCCTTAATACCTCTGGTTAACAAAAATCTATAAATCTCAGATTTAAAATGAACAATTGATCCCAGCATCAATTGCCGTTTGCAGAAGAGAATTCCAAACCTCTACCACCCTTTGTGTGTAGAAGTGTTTCCTAATTTCACTCCTGAAAGGTCTGGCTCTAATTTTTAGGCCCCCTAGTCCTAGACTCCCCAACCAGCAGTAATAGTTTGTCTCTATCTACCCTATCTGTTCCCCTTAATATCCTGACAACCTTGATAACATCATCCCTTAACCGTCCAGATTATGGGGAATACAAGCCTAGTTTGTGTAATCTTGCCTCGTAATTTAACCTCTTGGCTACTTGCACTAGACGGAGTGTTAATTAAGAAAAGACCCACCCTCGACCAGCTAGAGCACGGACAATGTACCTGCACACATCGCGCAGAACAGAAGAAACCTTGCGCGCAGTCCGAAACATGCTCACCTGTAGCTCCATGAGGGACAGGAGGTCCTGCCACTGCTGTTCTAAGTCTAAAGGAGTCTCTGGCCTCAAGAGAGGTGGAAGAAGGGTCGTCGGTGAGCCTGCAGTCAGGCTGTCGCTGGTGCTGGGCAAAGCATTGTCTAAAGCCTCATTCAGCTCGGAAGACACTGCTGCTGGAAACTGATAACAGAAGACATGAAATTCAGTCTTGTGCCGTGCCCCATCAACGTATCTCGGTGCGCTCCTGTGCAGCAAGTGTGCACGGAGTGTGACACTCGCCTCTCGGCAGGGGATGCCAGGTCGGGAGGCATTGGTCACGTCACTCGAGGATTGGCTGCATTCACCACAGCAGCGAGCGTTTGACCCTCACGAACCGAGCCTTGAAGTCACAGCCAGCTTAGCATCACGTCACATCAAACAGGCACCCACTGTTGGCTGCTTAACTGCATAGTATACGATGGCCTTGTCCTACCCTACCTCCAATCTCCTCCAGCCCTGCAACTCTCCGAGATATCGGCACTCATCTAATTCTGGCGTCTTCACGATTTTAATCTCTCCACATTGACGGCCGTGCCTAGAGCTACTTTGGCCCCAAGCTCTGGAAATCCCTCCTGAAACCTCTCTTTCCTCCTTTAAGACGCTCCTTATAACCTGCCTCACCTGCACCAAAATCTCCTTATGCAGCTCGGTGTCAAATGTTGTCTGATAACACTTCTTTGAAGAGCCTTGGGACATTTTACAACACTAAAGGCGATATATAAATGCAAGTTGTTGTTGTATCGCTCACTTGCTACAGCTTACAATAACTGTACAAGGATTATTGCCTCAGCGTGAATCTCTACGAGAGCTCAGCTCAGAGATGCAGTGTCCCGGTCTCCAGCAAGATGAAGCACAATCAATGGACCCAACTAAACTTTGAGGACACACACACTGGAGTACGTGTTCCATACATCCCAGCGGGACGCCAAGGCTAATCTACAGGATCCAATGATATTCGGAAGCCACTTGGTGGCGAGTTAGTGTGGAACAAGGAAGACCCCAGCTAATCCAATCTTTGGTCCCCGTATTTCTTCTTTCTGAAGGATTCCAGGGGATTTTGCCTCCATTATCCATCTGGAAATTGGCTCTCCGTGTTAATCACTCTCCCCAGCACCAGTCATTAATTTGTTTCCCCGCTCTACAAATTAACCCTGGACGCCGACTGACTGCCATGGTTTCACCCGAAGCAGTGTTGGGGATGTGCCATTCCCATACGGTTTACAGCGTCAGGGAGCTGAGAGGTCCCGCCCGCTCCTACTGCCAATGAGCAGCCCGAGGGCTCTTCGTTTTTTTTCCTCATTAACCAGCCCTCTGATGCGGAGGCTCAGCTTCTGGCTCATGGCTCTGCTTCCCAGCTCCAATCCCTGATCTCAATCACTAAAACCACTCCTTCCAACAACCATGTACAATCTACGCTAGCGAGCGCCCCCCCGCCCCAGGTGAGATGCCAGCTTTGCAGTGATTGCTAGGTGTCCACCAACTGAAGATACGCAAACCCACAGTGAACATCTAACCTGTGCGCAGTGTGTGTGGCACAACGGTTTATGGTTCCAAGTTAAATCGCGACACGTGACGTTACCGCATGATTCACTGACTGACTCACGCTCGTACCTCAGAATCCTCCGCGAAAGGGAATGTTTCCTCCAGAAGCCTCAAGCATTCCTCGAAGGAAGGTGCTGTCGTCTGTTCCGCCAACTCCGGCACCTGGCAAAACAGCACCGGCTCCGATTAGCATCAGCCATCACAGCGGCCAAAACCGACTTTCAATAAGGAGAAACACAAGCGCACACAAACGACGAGTAAAAAGGCGCCTGGGAAACAATTATAAAACTCCACAGCGGTCAAACTATCAACTGTAAGGCTAAACTTAAAGTTTAAATTTTTAGACAAAAAGTTAAACTGTTTGAGGAGGTCACAAGATAGACAAGGGAGTGTCTATATGGGCATTATCGATATAAACTTCTAGAAAACTTTCCTTAAAGCGCTGCAGAATTATTGGTAAAACTGAGAGGTAGCCTTTTGACTCGGGATGGATATTGTTTGGAGGTAGGTGAGAGAGTGTTGGGATATAAAGGGAACATACTCCGATTGGCACTCATCAGAAATCTGTTCTGGGGCCTCAGCTTTTCATCATATTTATTAATAGAAACATAGAAAATAGGTGCAGGAGCAGGCCATTCAGCCCTTCGAGCCTGCACCGCCATTCAATGAGTTCATGGCTGAACATGCAACTTCAGTACCCACTTCCTGCTTTCACGCCATACCCCTTGATCCCCCGAGTAGTAAGGACTTCATCTAACTCCCTTTTGAATATATTTAGTGAATTGGCCTCAACTACTTCCTGTGGTAGAGAATTCCACAGGTTCACCACTCTCTGGGTGAAGAAGTTTCTCCTCATCTCGGTCCTAAATGGCTTACCCCTTATCCTTAGACTGTGACCCCTGGTTCTGGACTTCCCCAACATTGGGAACATTCTTCCTGCATCCAACCTGTCCAAACCCGTCAGAATTTTAAACGTTTCTATGAGGTCCCCTCTCACTCTTCTGAACTCCAGTGAATACAAGCCCAGTTGATCCAGTCTTTCTTGATAGGTCAGTCCCACCATCCCGGGAATCAGTCTGGTGAATCTTTGCTGCACTCCCTCAATAGCAAGAATGTCCTTCAAGTTAGGAGACCAAAACTGTACACAATACTCCAGGTGTGGCCTCACCAAGGCCCTGTACAACTGTAGCAACACCTCCCTGTCCCTGTACTCAAATCCCCTCGCTATGAAGGCCAACATGCCATTTGCTTTCTTAACCGCCTGCTGTACCTGCATGCCAACCTTCAATGACTGATGTACCATGACACCCAGGTCTCGTTGCACCTCCCCTTTTCCTAATCTGTCACCATTCAGATAATAGTCTGTCTCTCTGTTTTTACCACCAAAGTGGATAACCTCACATTTATCCACATTATACTTCATCTGCCACGCATTTGCCCACTCACCTAACCTATCCAAGTCACTCCGTAGCCTCATAGCATCCTCCTCGCAGCTCACACTGCCACCCAACCCAGTGTCATCCGCAAATTTGGAGATACTACATTCAATCCCCTCGTCCAAATCATTAATGTACAATGTAAACAGCTGGGGCCCCAGCACAGAACCCTGCGGTACCCCACTAGTCACTGCCTGCCATTCCGAAAAGTACCCATTTACTCCTACTCTTTGCTTCCTGTCTGACAACCAGTTCTCAATCCACGTCAGCACACTACCCCCAATCCCATGTGCTTTAACTTTGCACATTAATCTCCTGTGTGGGACCTTGTCGAAAGCCTTCTGAAAGTCCAAATATACCACATCAACTGGTACTCCTTTGTCCACTTTATTGGAAACATCCTCAAAAAATTCCAGAAGATTTGTCAAGCATGATCTCCCTTTCACAAATCCATGCTGACTTGGACCTATCATAGCAGCGCATTTGGAAAATGGTGACATGACATCCTTAATAATTGATTCCATCATTTTACCCACTACTGAGGTCAGGCTGACCGGTCTATAATTCCCTGCTTTCTCTCTCCCTCCTTTTTTAAAAAGTGGGGTTACATTGGCCACCCTCCACTCGATAGGAACTGATCCAGAGTCAATGGAATGTTGGAAAATGACTGTCAATGCATCCGCTATTTCCAAGGCCACCTCCTTAAGTACTCTGGGATGCAGTCCATCAGGCCCTGGGGATTTATCGGCCTTCAATCCCATCAATTTCCCCAACACAATTTCCCGACTAATAAAGATTTCCCTCAGTTCCTCCTCCTTAATAGACCCTCTGACCACTTTTATATCCGGAAGGTTGTTTGTGTCCTCCTTAGTGAATACTGAACCAAAGTACTTGTTCAATTGGTCTGCCATTTCTTTGTTCCCCGTTATGACTTCCCCTGATTCTGACTGCAGGGGACCTACGTTTGTCTTTACTAACCTTTTTCTCTTTACATATCTATAGAAACTTTTGCAATCCGCCTTAATGTTCCCTGCAAGCTTCTTCTCGTACTCCATTTTCCCTGCCCTAATCAAACCCTTTGTCCTCCTCTGCTGAGTTCTAAATTTCTCCCAGTCCCCAGGTTCGCTGCTATTTCTGGCCAATTTGTATGCCATTTCCTTGGCTTTAATACTATCCCCGATTTCCCTTGATAGCCACGGTTGAGCCACCTTCCCTTTTTTATTTTTACGCCAGACAGGAATGTACAATTGTTGTAATTCATCCATGCGGTCTCTAAATGTCTGCCATTGCTCATCAATAGTCAATTTATTAAGTATCATTAGCCAATCTATCTTAGCCAATTCATGCCTCATACCTTCAAAGTTACCCTTCTTTAAGTTCTGGACCATAGTCTCTGAATTAACTGTTTCATTCTCCATCCTAATGCAGAATTCCACCATATTATGGTCACTCTTCCCCAAGGGGCCTCGCACAATGAGATTGCTAATTAATCCTCTCTCATTACACAACACCCAGTCTAAGATGGCCTCCCCCCTAGTTGGTTCCTCGACATATTGGTCTAGAAAACCATCCCTTATGCATTCCAGGAAATCCTCCTCCACCGTATTGCTTCCAGTTTGGCTAGCCCAATCTATGTGCATATTAAAGTCACCCATTATAACTGCTGCACCTTTATTGCATGCACTCCTAATTTCCTGTTTGATGCCCTCCCCAACATCACTACTACTGTTTGGAGGTCTGTACACAACTCCCACTAATGATTTTTGTCCTTTAGTGTTCTGCAGCTCTACCCATATAGATTCCACATCATCCAAGCTAATGTCTTTCCTAACTATTGCATTAATCTCCTCTTTAACCAGCAATGCTACCCCACCTCCTTTTCCTTTTATTCTATCCTTCCTGAATGTTGAATACCCCTGGATGTTGAGTTCCCAGCCCTGATCATCCTGGAGCCACGTCTCCGTAATCCCAATCACATCATATTTGTTAACATCTATTTGCACAGTTAATTCATCCACCTTATTGCGGATACCCCTTGCATTAAGACACAAAGCCTTCAGGCTTGCTTTTTTAACACCCTTTGTCCTTCTAGAATTTTGCTGTACAGTGGCCCTTTTTGTTCTTTGCCTTGGGTTTCTCTGCCCTCCACTTTTCCTCATCTCCTTTCTGTCTTTTGCTTTTGCCTCATTTTTGTCTCCCTCTGTCTCCCTGTATAGGTTCCCATCCCCCTGCAATATTAGTTTAACTCCTCCCCAACAGCACTAGCAAACACTCCCCCCTAGGACATTGGTTCCGGACCTGCCCAGGTGCAGACCGTCCGGTTTGTACTGGTCCCACCTCCCCCAGAACCGGTTCCAATGCCCCAAGAATTTGAATCCCTCCCTGCTGCACCACTGCTCAAGTCATGTATTCATCTGCGCTATCCTGCGATTCCTACTCTGACTAGCACGTGGCACTGGTAGCAATCCCGAGATTACTACTTTTGAGGTCCTACTTTTTAATTTAGCTCCTAGCTCCTTAAATTCTTTTCGTAGGACCTCATCCCTTTTTTTAACCTATGTCGTTGGTACCAATGTGCACCACGACAACTGGCTGTTCTCCCTCCCATTTCAGAATGTCCTGCATCCGCTCCGAGACATCCTTGACCCTTGCACCAGGGAGGCAACATACCATCCTGGAGTCTCGGTTGCGTCCGCAGAAACGCCTATCTATTCCCCTCACCATCAAATCCCCTATCACTATCGCGCTCCCACTCTTTTTCCTGCCCTCCTTTGCAGCAGAGCCACCTACGGTGCCATGAACTTGGCTGCTGCTGCCCTCCCCTGATGAGTCATCCTCCCCAACAGTACTCAAAGCAGTGTATCTGTTTAATGACTTGGATGAAGGAAGAGAGAGTTGTATGTACAAGTTAGCAAACAACACTGAGTTAGGAGGCACAGCAAATTGTGTAAATGGGAGCAGGAAGTTGCAACGCACATTGCCAAATTAAGTGGGCAAAACTATGGCAGATGGAGTTTAATGTGGGCAAGTGTGGACTATGTTGATGGGGTTACATGAAGAGTGGGAGGAGGCTCGAGTGGAGCATAAACACCGGCATGGACCCATTAGGGTGAATGATCTGTTTCTGCGCTTTAAATACTATGCAAGTGTGAGGCCATCCACTAAGGACCCAAGAAAGAAAATTGGGAGTATTTTATAAATGGTGAGAAGCTAGAAACTGTAGAGCAATCTGCTTTCTAAAATCAGTGCCTTATCACTTGGCAATGTGCATCTATTTTTTTTAATTAAGTCTTTTTGCTGGCTCTAACATTCAGGAACAGTACAAATTCAGAGTCTCACTCAAACAAATAACATTTAATCATTCTCATTTTAACTTTCCAATTTTCTTCCGCTTCCACTCCCTCAAGTTCCACTCTAGAGACTGGAGCACAAAAAGAAAGTCTCGACTGACACGCTAGTGCAGTACTGAGGGAGTGCCGCACTGTCGGAGGGGCAGTACTGAGGGAGCGCCGCACTGTCGGAGGGGCAGTACTGAGGGAGCGCCGCACTGTCGGAGGGGCAGTACTGAGGGAGCGCCGCACTGTCGGAGGGGCAGTACTGAGGGAGCGCCGCACTGTCGGAGGTGCCGTCTTTCGGATGAGACATTAAAACGAGCTCTCGGGAGGACGTAAAAGATCCCATGGCACTATTTCAAAGAAAGGCAGGGGAGTTATCCCCGATGTCCTGGCCAATATTTATCTCTCAATAAACATAACACACACAGATTATCTGGTCATTATCACATTGCTGTTTGTGGGAGCTTGTTGTGCGCAAATTAGCCGCTGCGTTTCCTACATTACAACAGTGACTACACTTCAAAAGTACTTCATTGGCTGCAAAGCACTTTGCAACGTCCGGCGATTGTGAAAGGCACTATATAAATCTTTTCCTTTTTCATAATGACAACAGAACCTTCCCTGGACCACAAACTGGGAGCAGCACCAACACTGTTCTGTAACTAGTTACTACAAAGTTTGCAAGCGCCTCCAGCGATTGAATGTTCCTCTTCCTTTTGCCCCCTCTCTTGCCCCCTCCATGGCCCAATGGGGAAGCACCTCCAATGGCAGCCCAGACAAAACTAGAAATGACCATTATTAAGCAAGCAGTAGCAGGACATTTGGAAAAGCATAATTCAATCAAGCAGAGCCAGCAGGGTTTTATGAAAGGGAAATCATGTTTCACAAATTTGCTGCAGTTCTTTGAGGATGTAACGAGCGGGGTGGATAAGGGGGAACCAGTGGATGTGGTGTATTTGGATTTCCAAAAGGCATTCGATAAGGTGCCACATAAAAAGGTTACTGCACAAGATAAAAGTTCACGGGGTTGGGGGTAATATATTAGCATGGATAGAGGATTGGCTATCTAATAGAAAACAGAGTGTCGGGATAAAGGGAACATTTTCCAGATGGCAAATAAGAACTAGTGGGGTGCCACAGGGGTCAGTGCTGGGGCCTAAACTATTTCCAAATCTATATTAATGACTTGGATGAAGGGACCGAGTGTAATGTAGCCACATTTGCTAATGATACAAAGATGGATGGGAAAGCAAGTTGTGAGGAGGACACAAAAAAATCTGCAAAGGGATATAGACAGGCTAAGTGAGTGGGCAAAAATTTGGCAGATGGAGTATAATGTGGGAAAATGTGAGGTTATCCACTTTGGCAGAAATAATAGAAAAGCAAATTATAATTTAAATGGAGAAAAATTTCCAAGTGCTGCAGTACAGAGGGGCCTGGGGGTCCTTGTGCATGAAACACAAAAAGTTAGTATGCAGGTACAGCAAGTAATCAGGAAGGCAAATGGAATGTTGGCCTTTATTGCAAGGGGGATAAAAGCAGAAAAGTCCTGCTACAACTGTACAGGGTATTGGTGAGGCCACACCTGAAGTACTGAGTACAGTTTTGGTCTCTGTATTTAAGGAAGGATATACTTGCATTGGAGGCTGTTCAGAGAACGTTCACTAGGTTGATTCCGGAGATGAGGGGGTTGACTTATGAAGATAGGTTGGGCCTATACTCATTGGAGTTAAGAAGAATGAGAGGTGATCTTATTGAAACATAAGATGAGGGGCTCGACAAGGTGGATGCAGAAAGGATATTTCCACTCATAGGGGAAACTAAAACTAGGGGACATAGTCACAGAATAAGGGGCCGTCTATTTAAAACTGAGATGAGGAGAAATTATTTCTTCGAGGGTTGTAAATCTGTGAAATTCTCTGCCCGAGAGCTGTGGAGGCTGGGTCATTGACTATACTTAAGGTGGAGAGAGACAGATTTTTGAGCAATAAGGGAGTAAAGGGTTATAGGGAGTGGGCAGGGAAGTGGAGCTGAGTCCATGATCAGATCAGCCATGATCATATTGAATGGCGAAGCAGGCTTGAGGTGCCAAATGGCCAACTCCTGCTCCTATTTCTTACATTCTTATGTTATGACCCCATTCCATCTTTTGTGCGGCTCAGTTACACAAGTGAGACGCACCCCCTCAATTCTCACATGGTGAACTCACAATCTCAATTGTGCCACTGTGGGAGTCAATCAACTGACAAGGCTCTGCCCTTGAAGCTGAATAAACCTTGCTTGCAGAGGCTTGGGGTCCAGTCCCCTGGCTGTGTACTCAGACAAGGAGGCAAGTAATATCAGAAGAGAAAACTCCTACACAAAAAACATTGAAAGACCTTCTTTAAACTAAAGCAATCCACGTAACAGGGCTAAAACCACAAGGCGAGCTACTCTACTCCATCAGAGAGTGATAGAAACACCAACACGAAGTTAGCTTTAATTTGTTGTAAAAATGTAAAATATAAATAATTTAAAGGTTTGAAATAGTTAAAATAATCTAAGCCAAATTTATTTGCAGCCTGCAGAAATGACTAGGACTAGGAACCACACTTGTGGCTGTATTTTCCTCTTTGCTACGGTTTAAAGTGTTAGTTTGGCTATGTTAGTAATACACAGTCAGAAGTTGTTGGTTCAAATTCCACTCCCACTCGAGCATACAAGTTAGTACTAGTGCAGTACGGAGGGAGTGCTGCATTGTCTTTTAGGTGAGGCATTAAAGAGTGTGCAGGTGACTGTTAAAGATACTCGTGGCATAATCTGAAGAACCAAGGTCTCCCAGTGGCCCCAGCAACATCCTCCCTCAATCACCAAAAATAAATGAAACCATTTCACCATATTGCTGTTTGTGAGATCAGAATGATACCAGGGCTGAAGAGGTTAAATTATGAGGACAGGTTGCACAGACTGGGCTTGTATTCCCTCGTGTAGAAGATTAAAGGGTGATGTAATTGAGATGTTTAAGATGATTAAAAGATTTGATAAAGTAGAGAGAGAGAGAAACGATTTCCTCTGGTAGGGGGAGGAGTCCAGAACAAGGGGCATAACCTTAAAATTAGAGCCAGGCCATTCATGGGTGATGTCAGGAAGCACATCTTCACAAAGGGCAGCGAGAATCTGGAACTCACCTCAAAAAGCTGTTAAGGCTGGGAGTCAACTGAAAATTTCAAAATTGAGATTGAGATATTTTTGCTGGTAAAGGGCATCAAGGGTTAGAGAACCAAGAGGGAGTGGAGATAGATTATCCACGATCTAACTGACTGGTGGAAAAGGCTCGAGGGGCTGAATGGCCTCCTGCTCCTTGCTGTGTGCAAAATGACTGCCATGTTTGCACTTCAAAGTAATTCACTAAGTTTGACACAGGAGTTGTATAAATGCCACATCTTTCTACGTTAGGAAAACAGTCAACACGAGAATAAAGTAAGGAATAATAAACACAATATACCAACAGGCACAGCAATGGGTTAGTGACCAAGAACGTCAAAATCTGGCTTTGAGTTTGTAACAGAACCGTAGCTATTCATTTTTCCTTCATTTATTTTTAAAGCATAAAAACTCATGACCAGGCAAGTGTGGCGGCTACACCTCCATTGTAGTCAGAGAAGAGACCAACACTTCAAATCTGCGTCTTTATGCAACAAGAATGCTAAGAAACGTTAGCACTATTATCTATTTTTTCCCCCCATCTCACAACCGCCCATTTTGTTCCACAGAAACTGCAAATTGGTAACGGATTCTACAGGTTCTACTTTTCTGCATCAGGAAAGCTAGAATGTTTGCCAAAATCCAAGACAGCAGCCCCCCGTGACACAATGATGTTCCTGAAGATGCCAAGGGTAGGAGATCACTCATCAGGAGCTGGCCATTGCATTTATAGACACACGTGCTCATTCTTACAATGAGGTTGGCTTATGAAAAAAGGTTAAGCAGGTTGGGCCTATACTCATTTGAGTTTAGAAGAATGAGCGGTGATCTTATAGAAACGTACAAGATACTGAGGGAGCTCGACAAGGTAGACGCAGAGAGGATGTTTCCCCTCGTGAGGAAATCTAGAACTAGGGGGCATAGTTTAAGAATAAGGGGTCGCCTATTTAGAACGGTGATGAGGAGGAATTTTTTCTCTGAAATTTTGAAATCTGTGAAATTTTCTGCTGTGGAGGCTGGGTCATTGAATATATTTAAGGTGGAAAGACACAGATTTTTGAAAGATGGGGAGTGAAGGGTTATGGGGAGCGGGCAGGGAAGTGGAGTTGAGGCCAAGATCAGATTAACCATGATTTTATTGAATAGCGGAGCAGGCTCGAGGGGCCGAATGGCCGACTCCTCCTCCTATTTCTTATGTTCTTACATTCCAGGCCAGATTGGGGCCCCATTTTTACTTATTTCCTTTTTTTAAAAAGCCTCAAACACAAACTAAAAAACCGAAGCAAACCCGCCAAGCAGACAGCAGATCAAACTGCAAACTGGGGCTTGTCCTTTAACCCTTCAGACACAGTGTGCACATGGCATTGTCGAGCAAGCAGTGGCTTTTGTTCCAAACGGCTGACCCTGCGAAACAAGCCTCCCCGACTCTGAAATAGAACATGTGTTTGCTATTCCACTACCAGAGAACGCACGGCATTGTGCCGGAATAATGCCATTTGCAATACTGCTTACAAAAGGAAAAATCAATTATTTATTTAATTTATTTTTAAAGGACACTTTATCCACTGAACATGTAACATGTAAAAGTTTGTTTAAAGTTAAACAGTACAAGGATCTATTCACAGTGACAACGTGTGGGATGGGGGAAAGCAGCAAGTATATTGCTGAATATGGCAGATATCAGAGGACTTGCTCAAGCAATCACACACTCATTTCTCACAGGAAGACTTCAGGTAAACCCATCTAAGCACCCAATTAAATAGGCTGTCATGTATCCTACATGGCTACTGTTGGTAATATCTCAAGGTGTGCCTCCAGAGGGCACAGCAATGGGAGACTCATAGGTTACCTGTACAGATGTGCCTGGCCTAGTATAAAAGGCCCTCCAGCGATCGAAGCCCTCTGCGCTCAAGAGGCAAAGCAAGCCCTCACCTGAGGGTGGACCCGGCACCGGAGAGACGACCAGCACGGCACCCGAGACACAGACCGCTCAGCACGACTGTATGGAGACGACCCGAACGCACCTTCCAGGCTCCAGTGGTAGGACTCCGGAGGAAGAAAATCAGATCCAGAAGCGACTTCCCAACTGCGGAGGCAGAACCCAGGGAAAAGAGGATCACCGCAGTCGACATCGTGGACGAAGGAAAGATGGCGCCCACACCACGAGGTGATGCACTGAAGACAAAGATGGCCGCGGCCAGACCACAAAGTGCAGTGCTGATGGAGCAACACGTGGCACCAAACGGAGAAGCGGATTGGGGTAAAGCAAGCAAGGCTCTCTTAAAGGAGGCCTGCAACCCACTACAATTAAAGGGACAGTTCTACACATTTAAGCAATGTAACAGTAATTGTAAGTTAGAGACAAAAGATGTAACGGATTATGTACAATGTGTGATTGATGATCTGAACTGTGCATATGCAACCAGCGAGGAAAAGTCGCGCGATCGTGATCAGTCCCCTAGAGTGTCCATCATAAGTAAGGAAAAGCTGTGCGATGCAGGATTCCCACTGCACGCAGCCAATGCAATGGGCACCCATCGGGTGCAGAGGTCCAGGGAGCTACCCAATGCTGTAGCCTGCGACCCGGGGACCAGAGTCATGCACCACGAAGTGTGGCCACAAGCAGCTGACACACACAAGCTGCGAAGCAAGCGATCACAGCAGGGCAACAGCAACGATACTGATAACATGCCCTGGGTCGGCTCCATCTCTCAGGCAACCGATGGCACCATATGCCACGAGCCTGAAGGAGCAAGACTGCACCAAGGCCATACCCCTAGATGTAGAGTCACCCGCCACTGTTCCCCCAGAGGAAACAAGTTCCAACCAGGATTCCAAACCAAGCGACGCTAAGGCCAGCGAGTCAGCAGTTCCCTGTGCACTGCTAGACGACAGCTCCTCAGAAAGCAGCTGTGACCCTGGGCGTAAAGAAAGGACGGGCGGTGGTCCACAGAGATCTGTGAATCTGCTTGATGCTAGGGACCACGGCAACAGCCCAGAGTACAGGCTACGTGAGCCAACCGGTTTCCCACTGCCAGCACCGGGCACTGAGTCGCCACCAGACTGCAGGGACACCACCCAGCAGCTCCTGAACTAGCTTGTGTCCTCACGCACTGGTCACCACAGAGCATCTAAGGACACAATATAGGCCATACTATCATTATCTTTAAGCAGCAGGATAGTTCTTCCACTGTATTGCTGCTGGTAATCTGGGGTCTATTTGCACAACACAAGTGCCAGGCAATGACCATCTCCAAGTGAGTCTACCCATCTCCCCATGACATTTAATGACATAGCCATCATTGACACCATTAACAGCCTCAGGGTCACCATTGAGCAGAAACCTAACTGGAGCAGCCACATAAACACTGTGGCTACAATAATACTCTCCCACTGACCTAGATGAGTGCAGCTCCAACAACACAAGAAGCTCAACACCATCTAGGACAAAGCAGCCCGCTTGATTTGCACCCCAGCTAACACCTTCAACATTCATTCCCTCCACCACCAACACACGTGGTTGCAGTGTGTACCATCTACAAGATGCACTGCAGCAACTCGCCAAGGCTTCTTCAGCAGCACCTCCCAAACCTGCGACCTCTACCACTTAGAAGGACAAGGGCAGCAGGCACATGGGAACACCACCACATGCAAGCTCTTCTCCAAGTCACACACCACCCTGACTTGGAAATATATCAGCCGTTCCTTCATCGTCCTCGGTCAAAATCCTGGAACTCCCTCCCTAACAGCACTGTCGGAGCACCTTCACCACACGGACTGCAGCAGTTCAAGGCGGTGGCTCACCACCTCCTTTTCAAGGGGCAATTAGAGATGGGCAATAAATGCTGGCCTTGCCAGTGACACCCACATCCCATGAATGATTTAAAAAATATCTATATGATGTTTATCTGCTACTCTGGCCTGTCCCCTTAACGTCACTGCTCAGGTATACCCTGTTGGAATGTGGTCATAGCTGGAGCTGCTCAAGCTCAAGTTGGAGAATAATTGAAAGTCCCTGTATATTTCAGGCTCTGGGTCAATACCTGCCGCACTTATTTTCTTTAAAGAAAATAAAGAAAACGCAGAATTTATAAATTCTGATCTGAAGATCCCAAACTTGAGCAATGGGCTTATAAAGAGACAGGGCGGTTTACACAGCGACACACAACCATGCTCCAGACCGCCTTAAATCAACACCACAGGAATTCAGTGAGTGGCAATGTTCCCCCGAAGGTGTGAGGTTGCGCACCAATTGCGAGGCCTCGCGCAGGTCGCTCACCAGCTGCTGCCGCTGGAAATGATACCACACGTGTGTGTCTGCAGCAAAGTTAAAGGGACTGCGCACAGGTTAGAGGGAGTACTATATGGGGGGGGGGGGGAAAAAGAGTTAAATAAGGGTTTCTTGATAACACCAGCAATACAAGAGCAGACAGTGAGCAGCAAGAACAAATACAGCATCAGTAAATTGGGCCGGCAGAGTCGGACCCACTGAATCAAACATCAGATCCAAGAAACCAGGGAAAGTTCAGCCAATTGAAGGATTTATTGCTCTCCCATAATAGAATCGTGTTCACATCAGAAACAGCCTAAAACAGTGAACAGATTAACTAGTCACCGCCGCTACTTCTGCCTCAGCTTGCTGTAGACGCCGACAGAACAGTCCTAAAGAACTCGCTGTGCGAAGTACACAATCAGAAAAACACTTGTCTACATCTTCCTTTCCCTCGAGCCCAGAGCAGCCTTTGCCTCCTGGCAAAGTATCAGGCCACTGAGGACATCAGCTGGGACCAACATTCTGGATCAGCACAAGTCTAGAGTTAGGATCGAAAGGCTAACTCATTGATTTCTTGGTGGGCATTGGATCTACAATCTGCCCTGAGGGCTTGGTCCTGAATGTACATCACCCCCACTCAGAACATCACATTCTGCAAGACTTTAGGCAGGAGAACAATTTGCCACCAACAGCTCTTGCTACACCTGAAGTGTGTGATCAGGTCCTCTATTGCTCAAAGTCCTCACCCTGGGTTTCAAATCCCTGCATGGCATCACCCCTCCCCATCTCTGTGACCTCCTCCAGCCCCACAACCACTCCCGAGATATCTGCACTCCAATTCTGGCCTCTTGCACAACTCCGATTTTCATCGCTCTACCATTGGCGGCCGTGCCTTCAGCAGGCTGGGCCCAAAGCTCTGGAATTCCCTCTCTATACTCCCTATCTCCTTCTTTAAGACGCTCCTTAAAACCTATCTCTGCAACCAAGCTTTTGGTCATCTGCCCTAATCTCTCCTTGTCTGGCTCGGTGTCCACTCCTGTGAAGCGTCTTTGGACATTTTACATTTTAACGGCAATTGATGCGAGGTGGTACCTTGTATCATTAGGTTAGGCAGGTAGCAGCACAGTTGTACAAAGTTATAGAATCAATGATTAAAGTATTGTACATACTGAGGCAGCGTGTTCAATTTCCATTGCAGTCAGTCTTGCGGCTACCCCACTATCCTTCTCCAGAGAGATTACATGTTCTAATCATTAAATATTATTGCACCACCACCACCAGAGTATTGCTTATAACTTTTTGTGCACACCTTTCCACACCAACAGCTGTTTTGGCACCTCCCTCACAACAGAAACCTACAATATTTCCATTTATGGTTATGAAATTATAAACTGCTGGAAGACTGAGCCCGATTCCCATCCTCCTACCTCGACAGCTACAAATGTAGCACATCTTCAAAGAGCTTTAAAAAAAAATCATTCATGGGATGTGGGCGTTGCTAGCAAGGCCACTGCCCATTCCTAATTGCCCTCGAGAAGGTGATTGTGAGCCGCTGCAGTCCGTGTGGTGAAGGTACTCCCGCTGTGCTGTTAGGGAGGGAGCTTAAAGTGCCATTGCCTCTCACACGGATTCGGTATCTTGGAAGCTTTTCAGAGCCATTATACCCGAGCAGGGTAGCAAAGGAGTATCTAAACCATTTAACAATGCGTTAAGTTGTAAAGTTATTTAGTCTGATTGGCAGGTGTGGTAGGAGGTTACATCTATGAAAAGACGTCCAAAGCGCTTTACATTTTGAAGTGTAGTCACTGTTGTATTGCAAGAAACGCGGCAGCCAATTAGCGCACAGCAAGGTCCCACAAACAGCAATGTGATAATGACCAGATAATCTGTTTTTAGATGTTGGTTGAAGGTTGAGAATTCCCTTACTGTTCTTCGAAATAGTGCCATAGAATCTTTTATCTAAGGAAGCAGTCGGGGCCTCAATTTAGCCTCTCATCCGACTGACGGCTTATTCAACAGTGCAGCACTTGCTAGATTTTGCATTCTAATCTCTGGAGATTCACAACCTTCTGACTCGGAGATGAGAGTGCTACCCACTGAGCCACAGCTGACACCTATAGTTCTCTACATCGAATTACTGAACTCAGCATTCACCACAGCGACAGAGGTGATGATTTAGGGGAAAATCACTAATTTTCTTAACCCCGTAAGAATGACAACTCCTATCTAGTCAGACGTTTAGAATGAAACAGTAAAACGAGGTGCACTGGATGGTTTGGCTCGGTGAATGTGCAATCAGGTAGTGTAGCACACCATTATCTGCAACAAGACCCTGCCTTTCCCAGCCTGTGAAAGACGGACATGGATGGAATTTCAGTGTGCAGCTTGTACCTTACCACAGGGCCTATGAAGCTCCCTTTTTATTTAGCTTGATGGAGAGAGGCGAAGTGCAGTGACACTTTAGTTCAAACAGTCCGAGACATGTTCTGACCATTCCACTTTAATGCTTCCGGGAGATCCAGCCTTCGGGAATGCTGCAATGCAGGTCAAAAGGAAACGCGCCCAGCTCACGCTTTACTTGCGTTAAGGAAAAATATTGGGATAGGGCGATTGTGAAAACGTGTTACCATTTCCCTGCAGCCTGGATAGTCACAGCCTAGTAACGCTGTCTAGACAGCGACCAGTGTCTGATGGAGCTTAGGCTTGTGACTGAACATGGCTACTAGATATGCTGGCTAGGAAAACCCAAATCATGGAAAGGCAAATTTTGGTAGTGCAATGAGGGACTTCAGTTACGTTGAGAGACTGGAGAAGCTGGGATTGTTCTCCTTAGAGCAGAGAAGGTTAAGGGGAGATTTAATTGAGGGGTCTGGTTAGAGTAAATAAGGAGAAACGGTTTCCAATGGCAGAAGAGTCAGTAACCAGATGGGACAGATTGACAGTAATTGTCAGAAGAACCAGAGGGAAGAGGAGGAGAATTCGTTTTTAACGCAGCAAGTTGCTGTGATCTGGAACGCGCTGCCTGAAAGGTCAGTGGGAGCAGATTCAATAGTGACTTTCAAAAGAGAATTGGAGAAATACTTGATCGGGGAAAGCATTGCAGCGCTGAGGAGGAGGGGGAGTGGGACTAATTGGATCGCTCTTTCAAAGAGCCGACGATGGGCCGAATGTCCACCTTCTGTGCTGCTTCATTCAATAAACACTTGGAATTAGATAGCAGGTTGTCGCTTAGGTTAAACTAACAGTCCTGAGCTAGGAACCAGTACCTGAACGGGAACACTTTCTCCCGTCTCCCCATCAACTTGAACTGTCCCCTGCGGCAATCCATTCCTCCCGTTTCCATCGCTCTCTTCATTCTTCTTGCTCTGCTCCTCCTCCTTCTGTCTGTAATTGTAGTCGAACACCTCTCTCCCAGCGCCCAGATCTATGTCCTGTCTCCACAGGATATCAATCAGATCAATGTCCTGGAACCAGAGAATTCCAATAATTCTGTTTGCAGCCAATAGTTATTTCAGCATCAAAGCAAAACACTTTGACCGCCAGTTGTGAAACAAGCAGCGAGCAGCTCAAAGTAAAACAGGAGCATCTGCAGCTCACTGTGGTCTGACCATAGGAAGGAGGGGGTCGTGTTTCAAACTTACACCAGTGGGCACCAAACTAGATACCAAACATTGGAGCAAGAGGAGGCCATTCAGCCCCTCGAGCCTGTTCTGCCATTCAGTAATGTGATATGGCTGATCTGTATCTTAACTCCATCTACCCGCCTTGGTTCTATATCCCTTAATACCCTTACCCAACAAAAATCTCAATCTCAGTTTTGAAATTTTCAATTGACCTCAACAGCTTTTTTGGGGGGTAGGGGTCCAGATTTCCACTACCCTTTGTGTGTAGAAGCACTTCCTGACATCACCTCTGAATCACCCCAGTAGTAAGGATACATCTAACTCCTTTTTGAATATATTTAGTGAATTGGCCTCAACAACTTTCTGTGGTCGAGAATTCCACAGGTTCACCACTCTCTGGGTGAAGAAGTTTCTCCTCATCTCAGTCCTAAATGGCTTAGCCTTTATCCTTAAGACTGTGATAACCCCTGGTTCTGGACTTCCCCAACATTGGGAACATTCTTCCTGCATCTAACCTGTCGAAACCCATCAGAATTTTAAACGTTTCTATGAGATCCCCCCTCATTCTTCTGAACTCCAGTGAATACAAGCCCAGTTGATCCAGTCTTTCTTGATATGTCAGTCCCGTCATCCCGGGAATCAGTCTGGTGAACCTTCGCTGCACTCCCTCAATAGTCTGTCTCTCTGTTTTTACCACCAAAGTGGATAACCTCACATTTATCCACATTATACTTCATCTGCCATGCATTTGTCCACTCACCTAACCTATCCAAGTCGCTCTGCAGCCTCATAGCATCCTCCTCGCAGCTCACACTGCCACCCAACTTAGTGTCATCTGCAAATTTGGAGATACTACATTTAATCCCCTCGTCTAAATCATTAATGTACAATGTAAACAGCTGGGACCCCAGCACAGAACCTTGCGATACCCCACTAGTCACTGCCTGCCATTCTTAAAAGTATCCATTTACTCCTACACTTTGCTTCCTGTCTGCCAACCAGTTCTCAATCCACGTCAGCACACTACCCCCAATCCCATGTGCTTTAACTTTGCACATTAATCTCTTGCGTGGGACCTTGTCGAAAGCCTTCTGAAAATCCAAATACACCACATCAACTGGTTCTCCCTTGTCCACTCTACTGGAAACATCCTCAAAAAATTCCAGAAGATTTGTCAGGCATGATTTCCCTTTCACAAATCCATGCTGACTTGGACCCATCATGTCACCTCTTTCCAAATGCGCTGCTATGACATCCTTAATAATTGATTCCATCATTTTACCCACTACTGATGTCAGGCTGACCGGTCGCTACTCTATTGCTGACACATGTATACAGTATGTCAGTGTATGTAGCTGTGGGGTCTTGGTCAGGCCAGCCACCCCATCCCCAACTCCCTCAATACCAATAAGGAGAGTGTTTAAGTGATATTTTATGGATGTAGAGATTTGTTGAACAGCCTAAGAATGCTACAGGTCCAACACATCGCCCTGGGAAAACACCAATTTCAACAACTCTCCACAGACCAAACTCTCAGTCATTGCAGAATGGAGAGACAGAAGCGCGAGGGGGGGGGGGGGGGGGGGTGGGACCAAGCGCGAGGGGGGGGGGGGGACCAAGCGCGAGGGGGGGGGGGGGGGACCAAGCGCGAGGGGGGGGGGGGGAACCAAGCGCGAGGGGGGGGGGGGGACCAAGCGCGAGGGGGGGGCCGGACCAAGCGCGAGGGGGGGGCCGGACCAAGCGCGAGGGGGGGGCCGGACCAAGCGCGAGGGGGGGGCCGGACCAAGCGCGAGGGGGGGGCCGGACCAAGCGCGAGGGGGGGGCCGGACCAAGCGCGAGGGGGGGGCCGGACCAAGCGCGAGGGGGGGGCCGGACCAAGCGCGAGGGGGGGGCCGGACCAAGCGCGAGGGGGGGGCCGGACCAAGCGCGAGGGGGGGGCCGGACCAAGCGCGAGGGGGGGGCCGGACCAAGCGCGAGGGGGGGGCCGGACCAAGCGCGAGGGGGGGGCCGGACCAAGCGCGAGGGGGGGGCCGGACCAAGCGCGAGGGGGGGGCCGGACCAAGCGCGAGGGGGGGGGCCGGACCAAGCGCGAGGGGGGGGCCGGACCAAGCGCGAGGGGGGGGGCCGGACCAAGCGCGAGGGGGGGGGCCGGACCAAGCGCGAGGGGGGGGGCCGGACCAAGCGCGAGGGGGGGGGCCGGACCAAGCGCGAGGGGGGGGGCCGGACCAAGCGCGAGGGGGGGGGCCGGACCAAGCGCGAGGGGGGGGGCCGGACCAAGCGCGAGGGGGGGGGCCGGACCAAGCGCGAGGGGGGGGGCCGGACCAAGCGCAAGGGGGGGGGCCGGACCAAGCACGAGGGGGGGGGCGGGACCAAGCGCGAGGGGGGGGTGGGACCAAGCGCGAGGGGGGGGGGGCGGGACCAAGCGCGAGGGGGGGGGGGCGGGACCAAGCGCGAGGGGGGGGGGGGCGGGACCAAATGGCAGCCCTCCACTCAGGCAGATGTGAAGAACCATCACATATGTGGAAGGGCCAGAAAGCAGCACATCAATTTCCCTTCCCTTTTTATACCAGAAGATTTGAGTGTGTTTAAAACCAATCATTTTGCTTTAGTGCTTCAAATTGCAGACAGGAGCTACAATGCCGTGGGAGCGGCACAAACGAGGGGTTCGACACAATGGACAGAAGCTCCACAGTCAGGCACTGCCTGGCAGTAACGTTGGCTGTATTGCCACTTCCCCCGCTGTCCTGTCCACGTCACACGGTGGTACCACACTGATTTACATACGGGGCAGTCAGCGTACGGAAGCAGCCTTGTGTGTCTGCACTGAATGATTCCTTCAGTGCTTTCAGCACACCCGTCTGCGACAGCAAGACAACAAGCAGGCTAAGGAGGTGCAGCAAGCTTACAAGCTTACATATACTTCTCCAGGGGAGTGTTTTTTTATTAAAGCTATGTCCACCAGTAGTGAGAGTCACTGAAAAATGTTGGGTGGCTGGGGGGAGGCGCGGGCAAGCAAGAGGAGAAACTGCACGAGGAAGCACATTTGTCGCAGTATCTCGTGTGGCTCGGTGTGATATTTAGTCCGATAACACTGCCCATGAAGCGCCTTGGGTCTTTTACGACGTTTGAAGGTGCTATATAAATGCAAGTTGTTGCACTGTGGAGTGTACTGCAGTTTTGATGTTGTGTTTAACCCAGCCTGTCCCTTTAAAGGCACGACTCCAGCAGTTCCTGCAGGGAAGGGGTCTCAATAAGTAAAACCAGGCAATCGCAGCCGATTTACACGCGAGGCAATGAGAGAGCAATTATAACGGTTTGTGCATCCAGGTCAGAAGAAACCAGCATTTAATAACTGGCTCTCAAGGAGTTTATTTTTTCCCAAAACTAAACACAAGCTTCCTTGGGACAAGGAGCACCAAATACACTGGAAAATGACATGTTTTGTGCACGGTGCCTGGAATGCACCGTCAGCGCCCCATCATGATCCAGGGGAGGGCGAAGTATTCAGCAATGGTGACTCAGTTATGCCTGCAACGAAACACTGGCTGCTGTTAACATGCAGCCACGGCAGCCGGTTGGCCTCGGTCACGGGCTCGGCAGACCAATGGCCATAGTCCAGTCCGGGGGCAGCCAACACATTTAATCAAACTTAGAAATGCGGTCAGAGAAAAATGGCTGCTTAAAAACAGCAGACTGTTTGGATCAAGGTGACCTCGCAAGAAACCGAGCAGAGACTATACAGAGACACGAGTCAGACTTAAAACAGGTTCAATGGCGAAACGCACTAAACACTTAAAAATATATATATATATATATAATAGCTTGGTTGTAAAAATGCCGCAGTAAAATTGAAATAATCCAGCTCACACAAACGGCTCCAGATGATTCCTGCTGTCTTGTGTGGAGAGAGCGGTGAAAATATTGGAATATTTAAGTACCCCTTTCATCTGCAGTGCTTCCTCCTGTTCTCGTGGATAATGGGTCACAGCTATTTTAGACTTTACACAAGCTGCTGCTGTGTTATTCTGGCAGTCAGCGTGTTCCAGCAGCCGTGCCCAGTGCAGCACGCCAGGAATCCCTTTGCACTCCCAGAGCGAGGAGCTGGGAGGGGAGGGGAGGAACGAGGGGTGGAGGCAAAATGCTTTGCTGTCTGTCTAGACTGGCCCGATTGTGTAACTGGAGCAGGGAGTCACATGGTGATTGGACATAATCCACATTTATCTACCAACCTCTCAACTCCATCATCAAACTTAAATAACTGCCCACGTTACCTCCTCGCAAAATCCCACAATTCTCAAAGGATGGGAATTTGAGCCCAACCGCTGCAGAGGGAATTTCATTCAGAGTTAAGGGAGTAATGCAACCCTCTTTTTTTTTTCATTTTTCTTCTTCTTCCTCCTCCTCCTCGCCGACAACCATTTAACCTTTTAAGTAAAAACTTGAAATCTGCACAAACCACATCATCATTCCAACTCCTTCCTCCGTGCTGGGAGTTTTCACTCTGTACCAAGGTTTTCTCTCCCATCCGACCAAAACAACATTCCCATTTTAAGATTTGGGTCAACTGAGCTGCCCTACCCACCAGGGTTGCCCAAACCCTTTCGACAGGTGCGTGCATAGTGTATAATGTGGATAAATGTGAGGTTATCCACTTTGGTGGCAAAAACAGGAAGACAGAATATTATCTGAACGGTGACAGATTAGGAAAAGGGGAGGTGCAATGAGACCTGGGTGTCATGGTACATCAGTCACTGAAGTTTGGCATGCAGGTACAGCAGGCGGTGATGAAGGCAAATGGCATGTCGGCCTTCATAGCTAGAGGATTTGAGTATAGGAGCAGGGAGGGTCTTACTGCAGTTGCACAGAGCCTTGGTGAGGCCACACCTGGAATATTGTGTTCAGTTTTGGTCCCCTAATCTGAGGAAGAACATTCTTGCTATTGAGGGAGTACAGCAAAGGTTCACCAGATTGATTCCTGGGATGGCAGGACTGACATATGAGGAGAGACTGGATCAACTGGGCTTGTAGCCACTGGAGTTTAGAAGAATGAAAGGGGATCTCATAGAAACATATAAAATTCTGACAGGATTGGACAGGTTAGAGGCAGGAAGAATGTTCCTGTTGCTGGGGAGTTCCAGAACCAGGGGTCACAGTCTAAGAATAAGGGGTAAGCCATTTAGGACCGAGATGAGGAGAAATTTCTTCACTCAGAGAGTGGTTAACCTGTGGAATTCTCTACCGCAGAAAGTTGTTGAGGCCAGTTCGTTAGATATATTCAAAAGGGAGTTAGATATGGCCCTTACGGCCAAAGGGATCAAGGGGTATGGAGAGAAAGCAGGAAAGGGGTACCGAGGTTGAATGATCAGCCATGATCTTATTGAATGGCGGTGCAGGCTCAAAGGGCCAAATGGCCTGCTCCTGCACCTAATTTCTATGTTTCTATGTGCGCGCAGCATGATGGAGGTGAAGCTTCATCCCATCACAATCTGCCACTGACCATCTCGGGCAGAGATCAGGGAGGCACCAAATCCCTTCTACTCCCGCAAGCAAAGTGGTGAGACCGCCACCCTGATGGCTAGGAAACTTTAGCCAGATAGCAACATAGAAAGATCCCGTATTCAGTCTCTAGTCTGTGTGGAGTTAGCCGACCTCAAATCAGGACATTGGTACGGGAGTAAAATGGATTATCAAGCGAGGACTGGATTGGGCTCTGCCACGATCCCGGCACATGCCAGTCAAGCCCAATCACACACAACGTCAACACATAGGGTGAATAATCTTTTACTTGTGATGGGCCAGCAGAAAGTGATTGATGCTTCACTGACCCGTATCCCAGGGAGGGCACAGCATCTTTGGGGTGGAGGGCAATAATTGGTGAGGAAGACAGGCTTTGAGGGGAAAGAGGTTGGAATCTTCTCATTTGGAAAAAAAAAATGCAGGTATAAGATTCTGAAGGTAGATGCAGAGGTTGTTTCACCAGCCTGAAGAGACTACAAACCAGGGGGGCACAGTCTCAGGATAAGGGGTTGGCCATTTAGGACTGCGATGAGAAGAAATTTCTTCACTCAAGAGGGTTGTAAATCTTTGGAATTCTCTGTCCCAGAGGGCTGTGGATGCTGAATCATTGAGTATATTCAAGGCTGAGATCGATATATTTTTGGACTCTAGGGGAAATTGAGGGATATGGTGATCGGCCAGGAAAGTGCAATTGAAGTCGAAGATCAGCTATGATCTTATTGAATGGCGGAGCAGACTCGAAGGGATCATATGGCCTATTCCTGTTGTTATTTATATGTTTTTATGGTACAATTACAACTACAATAGTTTCACACAAGAGAATGAAGTAAGTCAGAGTTTGGCTATGAGGAAGAAACTATGCAACGTTCGTCTTACTGAAGACCAAATGAAGTTAGTCACCACTGCCTCCAATCAAGACCCAGATTTGTTGAACAAAAATCCACATTGTAGAATCACCAGAACCCACCAACTGTCTCACCACCCCATAATGAAATAAAGTGGGAAACCCAGAGCAGCACTGCCTCTAGCTGTTCCATTGTTAAATGCACCTCACCACGAAGGTCCCATGTTCCATCTCCTGATCTGTGCAGAGCCTCCGCAGGAGCAGAAGCGGGAGTGCTCATGGGCCGGAGAGGCACCCACAGTTCCTGCTCCCGGTCACTATCCCGGAGCCCCAGCTGGACAGTGTGCACTCAGGGACATGATCTCTCCCCATATGGTTGAATAGCTCTCGGACACTCATGCACAAACAATGACCAATTCCAGTGAAGTATTAAGCACTCAAAATTAAACTAACCATGAGGGAAAGGGTGGGGGGCGATGGGGGAATGGCCGCAAACATCGAGTTCTCACACATCACACCGCCTGGAGTGCGATACAAGGCAGCAACATGACCTTGGGTTCAGCTGTTGATGAAATGTAACGGTGATTAAGTTAATTTGGTCACAAGTCAGACTAAATTCACAAAGTTGAACCATTAATCCGCTAATGCCTTGTAACACACTGCAGCCACTCATTGCCAGACTATCCTGCTGCTCCAGTCAGTGGAGAACATTTTCACCAATTTCTAAATTGTGATCAGTGTAAAACAAACATTGCCGTTAGTGTGGCTGGATCACATTGGCCTAGTGACAGGTTGTAATGTAACTGGGGTTTGGAAGAGACACTGATCGAGCTAAATGCACAAGACAAGCACAAGTGGATTCGTTTTGTTCCTTCCAACACAATCATTGGGAATATTACACATCACTACAAATCTCTGATTTGTTGGTTAATTATTAAAAACCCAACAAACTATATTCAATCATACAGTAAACTCATCGTGGTTAATACCTTCTCGACTAGTGAGCAGATTAGAATGGTGCAATCCATCCAACGCAGGCACCAGAGAGGAATGATTCAGTGCAGGGTTTAGAACCCTGCCCTGCATACTAGAAGCTTCTGGTTTGAAGATTCACAGCCCATTACTGGGCTTGGCAAGCATGAATAGATGGTTCAGCAGTTACAGGTTAACCGCAGTCTTCAGCTGTTGTCCTGGTCCAAGTTCCAGTCTCCACGGGTAGTCATTGAACACCTCTGATCCAGCAGTTAAGCAAAAGCTTTATCAAATAAATTCATTTGCATTTTCATGTTTAGCCAGCACTGATGACGACAGTCCACTTTTGTGGACAAGGATAATGGGGACAGATGCTGTAGGCTACATTATCTCAACCACATTGCAACACTGCTGCAATGAGCTGATGATTGTATAGGCGAGGGGGGGGGGGGGGGGGAAGAGAGGGAAGGAAGAGGGGCGAGACAGGGAGGAGGGGCGAGAGTGCAGGGGAGGAGTTGGGGGGGGGGGGAAAGAGGGGAGTAGAGAGGAGTGGGGGGGGAGGAGAAGAAGAGAGGAGTGGGGGGGGAGGAGAAGAAGAGAGGAGTGGGGGGGGAGGAGAAGAAGAGAGGAGTGGGGGGGGAGGAGAAGAAGAGAGGAGTGGGGGGGGAGGAGAAGAAGAGAGGAGTGGGGGGGGAGGAGAAGAAGAGAGGAGTGGGGGGGAGGAGAGAAGAGAGGAGTGGGGGGGGAGGAGAAGAAGAGAGGAGTGGGGGGGAGGAGAAGAAGAGAGGAGTGGGGGGGAGGAGAAGAAGAGAGGAGTTGGGGAGGAGGAGAAGAAGAGAGGAGTGGGGGGGAGGAGAAGAAGAGAGGAGTGGGGGGGGGAGGAGAAGAAGAGAGGAGTGGGGGGGGGGAGAAGAAGAGAGGAGTGGGGGGGGGAGGAGAAGAAGAGAGGAGTGGGGGGGGAGGAGAAGAGAGGGGGTGGGGGGGTGAGGAGAAGAGAGGAGTGGGGGGGGGGAGAAGAGAGGAATGGGGGGGGGGGGAGAAGGAGAGGAATGGGGGGGGGGGGAGAAGAGAGGAATGGGGAGGGGGGGGAAGGAGAAGAGAGGAATGGGGAGGGGGGGAAGGAGAAGAGAGGAATGGGGAGGGGGGGGAAGGAGAAGAGAG